>NC_068342.1:4811723-5134487 GCF_014633365.1 Diospyros lotus | reverse complement strand
TTTCATGAAGAGCAAGAAACAGATTGTTGTTAGGAGGTCTAATGCAGTAGCTGAGTATCAGGCCATGGCCCTACCTACATGCGAGCTTATTTGGCTTAAACAGATTGTTAAGGAGCTGAGATTTGGAGAGTAGGGCCAATGAATCTCATAGGTGATAATCAAGCAACTATTCACATTGCATTCAACCAGTTTTTTTCTGAGAGAACTAAACATATTTTGATACTGTCATTTTTGTTAGGGAGAAGCTACATCTTGAGAGACCAACACTTCTTTTGTTGGTTCCAACGACCACTTGGATGATTTGTTTACTAAGGCCACGGGTTGACTATATATGTAGCAAGCTAGGCCCATATGATATGTATGTGCCTACTTGAGGGAAAGCGTTGAAGAGTAGCTGTATATGTATTTTTTTTTTCATTGTTTATATTAAACTTGAACAATAGAGTAACACTGCTCAGTTCTTCATGTTAATCTCTGTTGTTTCTTTCTCTTTCCCTCTTGGATTCTTCAAATATGGTATCACATGAATATCAAACGCTAATTTTTAAATTGTTAACCACCATCTCATTGATAAGAAGAAAAAAAAACCCATCTCATCAAAAAGCTTAACCTGATAGATAGAGAATTAACTTCATCTTTTAGGTCATTATTTTTACACTCAGCACGCCCTCCACGTGTGGTCAGATTTCATTGCATGAGTGTTCCAAACACGTACAACAATTTTAAATATTAGATTAGCATGAGGCTTGAACTCAAGACCTTTTACCTGCCTTGATACCATATTAAATTGTTAGCTACCTTCTCATCTAAAAGTTTATGAATTTTATCTTTTATATTTTTTTTTATTCTCAACAATAATGATAATTAAGCACATGGTCATATATCACTGTTTTCTTGTCTTTTGGTGTTAATAGGGGGTGAGGGATCAGTAGTAAAGTACTCTCAGACAGACAGTGGATAACTCATGGTTATTTTAGTTACACATTTCAAACAAATCTATGACATTTTACCTATTATAACATCAAACCTCTTACAAGCACACTAGGAAGTCATTAAACCCATATTGGACAGAGTCAAACCTGTAGTATTTGTTTTTTGCTTGACAAAAGCTCCTGCAACTTGAATATTTGTTCCATCAAGGATTTACTTTCATCAACAAATTTATTTCTCTGCAGAATGAAGAAATATAAAAAGCTGCTTAAGATGGTAATAAAACAAAAAAAAAAGAAAAACATAGCTCAGAATTGCCACTAACGGAGAACATATTTGTTAGAATCATAATTGCCAAGGACCTCAAGCATTGTAAGCTTTCTCAGGCTTATGTCAAGTATGGCTTCAGCTTGTTTTTCAGACAAGTTGAACTCTGCAAAAAATCACCATCAACATATACATTACTCATACCATTTCATAAGAATATTTAGTATATTCTACCAGAAAGACTTTTTCTAAACCAATCAAAAAAGATATCAGTGTTTTTTTTTTACTCTACATGAACAGTCACAAAAATTTAAACTACTTAATAGTTTTGCAAAGCATCAAGAAATAAAAAAAAATGTTACCACAGTAAATCAACATCGAAAGAAAATTCTTATTACATAAAAAACAATGGACAAAATTTCACATACAGTGTGTGTCCTATGCCTAACACAGATGAGCGTCTGGTTAACTTTCTAAACACTTTGATGTTGAGGCATGCACGGCTGCATGCCAACTTGCATGTAGGACATGCACAGGCATGAGGGAGGCACGCAGAGGTGGTGTGGTCTGCAGACATATGGGGCAAGGTGTTGGGCAACCCCAACCAACACATAGAATGATACCTCTGTGCAATGGCACACTAGCGCCCATGTGGCACACCATAGTGGGAAGGCAACCAGCAAGGCCACACACGCATGCAGCAGTGCATGGCACCATGTCTTGTGGCCCAGGCAAGAAATGACTGCGATCAACTACTTGAAGTCACGGTTACAAGAGCAGATGATGTTGACATGCTCCCAACTTCTTGGAGCTCATGACCATGCCGCTGAAGCATGCCCCATACATAGTGTCAGCTCCATACACATGAGTTACATAAGTTAAGGAGTGGCAGATGAAGGAGTTGCCTTAGGTGGTTACCTGTGATACATGGCTGACCTGTATCACAGTTATGGGCATATATGCGCATGTATATATAAACCCAGGGTAGTTCAGGGTGTCAACTGCCAACATATATAAACATTGGGATTTGATAATCAAAAATAGGTGAGTGGCCCCAGCGGGTTCCCCTTTAGCAGTTGGGGTTATCAACTGCCAAAAATTTGCTGGAGCATCGCGGGCTTGTCCATAAATAGCACCTGAGATGCATACTTTGGCTGGTTAGAGAGAGAGGCAGAAAAGTTCTCAGGGTATCCTCCCTACTTTGCAGCTTAAGGAAATAATGGAGGGTGTTGACCCGATCTCTGCACGTTGTGTGCCTGCCTTTGTGGCTACAAGTCCTGCCTCAACATAGTTTGGCCAAAACAAAGTGCGATAGCTTAGTGCCGTCACAAGGCATAAAAATTTGTGGCATTTTTTACCCCATCACAATTAGCCACTAGTATGACTTCTACATATCTTAACCAAAATTAACATTTTTTATACCATTCCTCTCATTACACCGAATAACATATTCATAACGCAGTTAATTATCTCTTCTTTTAATTCCACAAAATTGCCCTCAAGGTCAGCTGCTTACCTGGTTTAACCTACTTCCAGCAGACAACTCCCACAATCAACTGTTTTAACATGTCTTTCCAAATTTATTGCCATACAGCCCCTACACATTTCATCACTCATTATGAAATGATTAACCTAATCTAGGAACAATGCTTGCAATATATCATGTAGCCACTTCATTTGTGAGGTGGTTATTCGCATCAAGGTCAAAGTGGACCCTGTTAAAGATTAAGATGATTTAATCATGTAAGACAACTAATAGAGACTCCAGCAAGGAAAACGGATGGAATTGAACAAATCTTTGGCAAAAGAGGTAGAGGAAGGCCAAGAAAAACTTGGTGAAAACTCTTTGCTATGATATGAGTTACAAGGACGTTACGGAAAATATAGAGAGTTATAGAGATCATTAGTAAGCAAAAAATCATGTAGTCGACTCCATCTTAGTGGGATCTAGACTTAATATGTTGTTACAGTTCTTTCAAATTTGGCTGCCACATCAACCAGAATAACCTTCAGCAATATTTAGTAGGCAAAGGACTTGTTTAAGTTACATTATGCTTTTCTTTGGGAGAAGGATATGATAGGAGACAAGGAGACACAATGATGAACACCATACTAATGCACAAGGCAAGTGGTTCATGTTAACTAAGCAACAACAACAAGGCATAAGAGCTGACAGGAAAATGTGGACTTTAAAATAAAATGCCAAATGCAGACCCAAAGATTTTACCATTGATATTGTATCAAGGATTGATTTCTTAAAATCACTGGGATTAAGAATTAAGGACGACAATCAACACAACCTACAAACATAGCAGCATCAACACAAAGGACCAATACAAATCTTATACAGGATTGAATGGAAATGAAACCAAAAGGCATTAAATTTTTGTTCTGACTTGAAAATACATTATTCAAGTATGAGGAAACAAGACATCATAAAGGAATTGATGTAAGTGTGAAGGAGTACCATTTCTCAAAGCAGCAGATGCCAATGCATTGCTTGAAGCTTTCCTAATTATATCAATTACTCCATCCAGATTATCCAGCCCCACAATGATGCCCTAAGTTCACCAAGAATATCATCAAACACATACATAGTTGGCATTTAGATGGTGTGGTTAGTTGCACATGCAACGGAAACTATCTTATTTTGTTTTGTAAAACAGTTGAACTTCAAAGCTGCTTATCCATTGTCTTGTAACTTGAATGTCAACCAGTACTAATTGAACTACAGCATTCGTAACAATAAATTGATGAATCCTGAAATGATTTCAAGTTGTTCCAACATACCTCAACAATATGACTCCGATCTTGTGCTTGTAAAAGCTTATACCTTGCACGCCGTTCAACTATAGAGCATCTAAAATCCAAAAATGCCTGCAACAATAAAAAAATAAAACATGAACAAAAGCTGTTTTTCCTTGAAAAATTAGTAATTTCTTGACCATGGCATTGCTAAATATCATTCAATTGGAACTAGCAACAATAAAAAATGCAGGAATAAATTTCAATAACCAGTTACACAAAGGTATCATTTGATACCACCGATGCCCAATCCAGCTAACCACATCAAACCCATTTACCATATAAACTTCCAAGAGTCAAATTGCACAACATAGGTATTTCACAAATTCAGAAGAGTGCATCAAATTACTTTTTTTCTAGCACTAGTGCCAGAACACACAGCAGAAGGAAATGTTCTGACTATAAGAAGCCTTATGAAGTTTTTACGTTGTGTTAGACCAAACATACATTGCCAACAATATCAATCCTATTCACAACACACGCAACAGTTATGAGCTTAATATGAAAGCTAAATGATTTTAAGCTTGTCTATGACAGAAGCGATAATCAGGTATCTACAGGCTACAACAATGCTACCTTTCTGTCAAATAGAAAAATGACAAGATCAATACTAAATTATGTTTTTAACACATATGGTCCCATTAGTTGGAGCTGTCTGATGCTACATTAGTATTGTTGACTCTACCATTGAGGTCAAGTGTACATTAACTCTGGAAGCCGCCATAGTGGAACCCAATAATCATTTGATGTGACAGTTAAGAAATTATTAAGCACACAAGAATCTAAGAGAGAACACATTGCGGTAAACATAAAATTTGGACAACCAGGAGGTTGTCGGATTGTGCATGGCCTTAAACCATGTATTTTCAATATCATGCATATACAGCAAGTATTTAATCAGTATCACATCAATGTCAGGACGAATATCTACAAACCATGTTCATCGCAAAACAAATATCTAGCCTGTTGAAAGCATTGGATACATGAGACCTCTCATGACCGAAGTATTAAGCATCTCCTCTTCTCATAGTATAACCTTGGACATTCATTAAAAACGAACAAGATATTATCTTAGAGGTGTGAAACCCTTCTTAATATCATAGATGGCACAGTTGAACAAGACCTTATCTGTATACTATATGCAACATACAAGAAACACAAAATTATGTTCTTTCAATATACAAAGGCTTCCCATAAATAATGTAATTCCTTTCCCACAACCACAAGTCCTATCAAAGTAATGAAACAACTAAATCTGTACTACAGAATACCATAAGCACATAACATTTAAAGTACAACCATGAATTCAAAGGTTAATCAATTCAAATCTTGATCAGAAAAAAACAAAATAGAACAAAATAATCCCCTGATTAATTCAAATGCTCCACTGAGAGATGCACAAGTCAAGAATTGGACCTATGCAACTTGCACAACTTGTAGTCATGGGCACAGCCACAACCAAAATGCCTGCGCGTTGTCATGATTAGAATACATAAACACTGTATCAACTCTAGAGCACCATGCCAATGACTTGCATCTATATCACATACAGGTGACAATTAACTACTGAGTTGTTTCTAGAGTTTCCTGATTGCATGCAGGCATTCCTCTAAACTACATCTAAGCCACCTATAAATCCAGAAGCACGAGAGATACAGCACTAAAGCCAATATTGCCCACAGCATAACCAAGAAGGGAAAGAAGTGAAGCCAAATGTGCATATCCACACCGCAATAAACAAGCTAAATGGTTTTTTTTTTTTTTTAAATCTTAGTTACATTTTCTTGTAATTTTTTTATCTTTCTTGGTATGTACATCTACTTTCCAGAAACCATGAGGAACCAATGGCCCATCAAACAATTTAATCATTTTAATCAAGTTGAAGATGTTGGCAAGAAGAATGGCAATGGGAACACTTCCTTTGCAAAAGCTCACAAATACAAGCCCTATGCAAAAGCTGGACAACAGATTCCTTTGCAACCCCCCCCCCCCCCCCCCCCCCCAACAAAAAAAAAAAAAAAAAAACCAAAAAAAAGAAGAAAAAAAGGCATCACAACGCCTGAGGCTCCCCTTTTTGCAAGGGTGAGGCAAGGATAATTTTTGTATGCAGCCTTACCTTTGCTTTGCAAAGAGGCTGAGGCACTTTCACAGGCCAAACCTACCCAAAAGAACAGTAAAAGATACAAGCTTACAGCAATGAAGTGACTAGAATGTAGGTGGGTGCACATGCAAGGAGGTGGTGTGTGGGTGATGTCACACAGAGAGAGAGAGAGAGACACACACACACACACAGACAAAACAGACAGCCAGAAAGGACAAAGGATAATAAACAGGAAAAAACTTGCCTGGAGCAATTCCTTCAAGCCCATCAATTGAGGTTTTCTGTTAAGAATGCTACGGAATACAAAATAAACAAATTAGTCAGAATAAGATCATTCTATTAACAAGAATGCTAGGATGAATGTGCAACCATAGAAGAAAAGAAAAAATTGGAATTGAGATTATTCATAAGATAAGATGCATGAAACATAATTAAAGTAGTTTGGTCATGTGAAAAGTAAAACAATAGAGGATCCTATTAATTTAGTAGAAGGAAAGGAAAAAGGATTTAGCAAAACAAGCAGAACACTAAGAAAAAGTTGTGGGCAACAATTAGGTATTATAGTAGTTATAAGAGCCTTACAGAAGATAAGGTCATCGATAAAAATAAATGCAGAGCTAGAATTCAAGTAGCCAATCCCACATAATAGGATAAGGGGTCGGTATATTGTTGCAGATATTTTACATTGATAGAGACCTAAAATAGTCTTTTAAGACACTTTGTCAGCAGCTGTTTTTATTTTAATTCATCATTTGAGGTTTTTTAAACCCTAAGTTTCATATTATCATTCTAGATTCCTTTTTTTCTTTTTTGGCTGATGATTATCATTCTAGATTCAATCTTACATGGTTTTAACCCAAATTGTGCACTAGTTTTGCCAGTTCCTCCTTGCACACTGCATCATATTGGTTCTTAACTACCTAAGATTCTAAATACTACAAACATGGTCTTATTACCTATCAATAAAACTTCCCTCTTAGCATTAAATATATATATATATATATTGCATACAATGCAAGACACTTCTACACGTGACCAGGAGCTTTAATTGTGTAGGTAATGTCCTCATAATCTACCAACCCTGGGAATTGTGCAATATATCTTCTAGAAAATAGAAGAATGAGATTTTCCTAAATTTATGTAAAGTTTCATCTCCAAAGCAATAACAATGATGATTCAGCTTTAAGATAGGTTGTTTGCTTCCTAGAAGTAAAAATACCATATCACAGAAATCCCCCAATATAAACCTGCATGGCAGAAGTAATAAATGCAGAAACAAGAAAAATTAAATAGACAAGTAACAGATTATAAACATGCAGAAACAAGAGAACAGAAGTAATCCTTAACAAGAAAATACCACCAATTAAAAAAGATAAATATTATGTTTTTCCCACTTTTTCAGAACACTTGCTAATAATTTAAAACATGCTGCACTCCCTTAGACCTTAGAAAACCAAATATCAGATCAGTATCGCAATTCAATACTCCCTAATAAAATCATCATTCCACAAAAACCACTCACCCCACCATATTGCAGTTAAAGCTAGACTGAAGAGCAGTAAGCCGATATAGATTGTTAAGAACAATAGATGGATCAGAACCCCGCTTGAGCTGGATAAGAAAATAAAATCATTATCAAGACCCAGCAAAACACAAACCCATAATGGTTTTCAATTTCTTCAAGTAAACAAAATAATCAAGAGAACATTGGTGATAACTGATACCTCAATGACTATACGCATTCCAGTTCGATCACTTTCATCACGAATATCACTTATACCTTCCAAACTCTAAAAAACAATGAAATCATAATCAAGAATAGTGTCATTCACGGTACACTTTCCCTCTAAATTTGAAATTACACTATAATAAAATGAGAAATCAACACACCATAAAGTGTAAAGAATTACACATTTTTACTCATTACAAATTGTTTTTTGAGCAAAAACAACAATCACAACCCTTTATCCCACTAGGTGGAACAGATTGTTTAAAGAAAAAGTGAGTATTAAGTCTATAATATAACAATCCCAAGCCATTCAAAAGTTACCTTGTTTTCCACAAGCTCAGCAATTTTCTCAACAAGAGAGGCTTTGTTGGCTTGGTATGGAATCTGTTTAATCCACACAAGAATATCCATAAGTGCATTTCACATCCTCATTTTAGTTAGATAATAAACCTGTACCTCTCTTAAATTCCAAATAAAGGGACCAAGATAGTACTTCTGTTATAACAATTGCAGTTCGCTTTGTTTTAGAATCCAGCAATTCAATGTCGGCCTTCCCTCTAACAACAATTCGCCCCCTTCCACTTCGATATGCCTCTAAGATGCTTCACAAAAATGAGTAACTATCAATTTAAATCACAATTGACATTGATGACACGAGGCAAGGCCATCTTAGAAAATGATGATAAATACATAAATAACAAAAGAAGTCATATATGCTAATGTTTGAAAAGGTAAAATCTGTGGAAGCACAAGCCTTCCATTAACTTCTGTTCGATGCCTTAAAAATTCCAGCATACAGAATAAATGTATACACATATATACATATGATAAACAAACAAGTCTATTTCAAATTAAACTTTGATGTTTTAGTCTCCAAAGTTCCATGTGGTGTGCCACAATTTAGCTTGCATAATTTCAAGTGCTTGACAACGTATGATCAAACAAAATTCAGAAGAGAAAAAGCACCAGCCATGGCTACAACAAGACTTCTCTAGATGAAGCTTGGCATTACAAAAAGATTACAAGCTCCATGAGCACGTGCTATGCAAGAGATTTTCTTTATATTCTATTAAATTCTTTGTATTTCAAAAGTTCTAAATTCAGCAAAAGGGAAATTTGTTGTCAAATTTCTCCATCTTCCATTGTGATTATTTGTAATTTTTGCCAAATAAAGCTAAAGTTAAATGAAATATTTGGTCATTCCATGTATTATTTATAACACAAAGTCCAGAGTTATGTACAATACATTATTACAGTTCTTCAAAGACAAAAAACCTAATTGTTGGCACATAAGGAACAGTGAAGGACAAGATCAATTTACTAAGATTTAAAGTATAAGGATTTACTTTCATCACAATTTTTATTACATATTATGATTATTAAGACACCTGAATACAATAAGCATTTGATAAGGTAAGAAGACGACGAAGTTGCCTTGGAATTTGGTTCATGTAATCTACAAGTTACACAAAATTTAGTTAGTTTATATGAAAAATACAAAGTTTTCTCTGAAAACCAGTACGTACTGGTTTTCTCTAGACCGAGTAGGTTGGGAAAAAAGTGCCCAAGAAAAATCTGTCCGCCAGCTCGCTGAACGTAAAATGAGGGAATGAACCTCGTAGTTATCAGTTTCTCTGTTCTTCCAAAATTTGCCACAACAAAATTGTACCATGAAGCAACAATATCAAGAAGACATTTTGCATGCTTCTTGCTTTTTATAGAAAAATCCAATTGGAAACCAGACAATTTTGTAGGGTTTCTGTTGGGATTTCTAGTGTAAGAAGAGTAGTGGGCAAAACAAGGATTTTGAGGTTATTAAAAACGAGTAGTTTGCAAAAGGTAGGAATCATGTTGAAAGTTAGAATTGAAAACAGTAACACAAGTTTTCAATGATTTTCTGGTACAAGTGGAATTAAGTTTAAATTGAAATCTAATAAAGTAAAAAAAAAAAAACAAGATTCATTCAAATTGCATATAACTTCTCTACTTTAGTTATAACTTGCTCATCTGAAATCCCATTAATTTGATTCTTTTGGTGTTGGAAAGAAGATAAAAAGATCAACTTTTCCATTTTAACAAGAATTTTCACAGTTTCAATAGTCAAAAATTAAGTCAAAGCTAGTGTCACAGAGCCATACAAAATCTGCACAAGTTTGACCTGCAAAAATTTAATCTAAAATTATTATATTGCTTAGACATGGTTTTATTTTATGTCACTTTTCAATTTTCTTTCTTTCTTTTTTTTTTTTTGGTGGGGATTGGGGGTTGGGGGGAAGGAGGACTGCATTTGTTGCATTATTTTCATTTTCAAAGAAAATGAATATAGTTTTCATTACCTTGTAAAAAAAATATATAAGACACCAAAATAGTTTTTTTTTTAATCTTTATATTTTTGTTCCCATGCAACAAAACTAGCCCAGTACACTTCATCAACCAACCATTGTTTTCGAAAGCACTAGGCGTGCTTAAGTGCAAAAGGGCTATGGAGCTTAAGTGCACAGTGAAGCCCACATAAATGAAACAAAGAGTATAAGCTTTTATAAGCATAGAAAAATATAAACTATTAAAAATGCAATCTTTAAAAAAAAACTAAGTAAGAATGAGGGCTGCAAATTTAACAAATTATGAGATATCATTTTTCATTTAAATTTTATACCCATCTACAAGTTCATAAAATCATAAAAAAAAAAAAAAGCAAAAGAACAAAAAACCTTAATTTACACATATCCACAATCAATCAACTTCTAATTTAAAACAATCTCCAGACAGTTAATCCTTAATTTACAATCAATCAAAAATCTGTAATTTACAACAATCAATAATCAATAATATTTTACAACAATCAAGAATATATTAGCAATCCCTAATTTACACCTAATTATATGTTTAAATCAATATTTTTTGCTCGGTAAATACAGTCGAGCTTTTTGTTTTCTGTTTTTCAAAGTATATATCATTTTATCATACCTTAAATAGCTTTTTTTGGGTAAGGTTTCCATTCAAGCAGCCACATCACTACAGAAATTTAAACAAATCCAACAATTCATGGTCTGATAAAAAAAAACAAGCATATTTTTGAAGCTTGCTTTTTTGCGCTTCGGAGCTTAGGTAAAAGCGCAAGTGCAGCGCACTCTAATCACTTTCAGCTAAAGTGACCGAGGTTCACACAAAAAGCCCTAAACATGCTGCACTTTGCACTTGTGCTTTTTCAAACACTGAACCCAACTTCCAATTATCACAAAATCACACCCATTCATCAACCCAACCTCCTACAACCAACCAGGAATTTCTCTAGGAGATGGGCATTTTTGTCAATATAAACTAATTTTTACATATATTTAATTATCTAATAAAATACACTACTTTTTTGTCAAACATCATTATTAATTTTTGGTTTCAAAGAACAAGGATGTAATTGAACACAATATTTAGTTTTTGTATTTCTATTGTTGAATTGTTAACCACCATCTGATCTAAAATCTTAAGTGGTTAGATAAAGAGTTAACCTTATCTTTTATATTATTATTTTTACTCTCAACATCTATAAAAAATGAAAATGAATACCCAAATAAAAACAAATGCATAATTGATGCTAAAATCAAATAAATCTTAGGAAAGGATTGTCTGAAGTCCAGTGCTTTTATACTTCTTTTTTTTTTTTTTTTTTTTTTGGTTTTTGTGGTAAAGAAGAATCAAGCAATTGCAAATCAACACTTTTATACTTTCTTTCAACTGTAAAGACCCTGAGCATTTTAGGAAGCCAAAATTCTATAAACACAAAAGTTCGAAAGTTCAAGGAAGACAAGGATATCAAGAATCAGAAGGAGACTCTATAAGTATAGCCTGTGGGTTTCAGCAGGTTAATTAAGTCAAGAACAAGCCCAGGCATTCAATCAATTGCAAATTTAAGCAAGCATGGAGAGTTATGTGGTCCAACAACTTGGAAAGGGGGGTAGATCTAATAACTGGTTTTGTCAGTGTTTAGTTGATCCAGGGCCCAAATTGTCCATGGTTTTTCTTCCCAGGCATGAATTCCTCATACATCGCTACATGTTTTCTTATGTTTCACTCATTCCTTATTTAATTTGTGATTGATTGCTTTGCATATCATTTCATATCAAAAGGCCCCAACACTGCATCTAGTGCCAATTTATAATTTCTTTAAATTAAGTTAAGATAGTGTAACAACCTGGGGCAGAAATGAATATGGAAGCAAACCAGAAGATTAGATGTTAAACTAGAGGATGCAGAGGAAGAAGATGATGATGGCTGGGAAGAAGTGAAGGACGAAGACTAAGACAAGGATGAAGGCATTTCTCAACCACATGCCCATATGAACTTCTCAATTTTTGGGATACAAAATGCCTAGGATCATTTTTGGGGTTACTAGGATTATAGGATGGGAGTTTGAGTAACAACCTCAATGAAGTCAATACACATAATAGCAAATTTATTCTACCAATCTTACTTAGAAGAGTGCAATTCTCAGATTGGAAGCGTGTAATTCTCCAATGATAGAAGACCAAAAAACTCATTCAGCAGATATTTTGTGATTGGGAATATTCTTCCCAAACCACTCAATTCAACAGGAATTAGTTTGCATAAACTGGTTCTGGTAGTTGATTCCGAGAATAAGCACCAATCACCAATTCATTTCAATTAATAAGTGACATCAAAGTTTAATTCTTTTTGTTACTAACTTACAACTTGCATAAATGGAAGAACCTGAATAGATTACAAACAGATAGAAAAAACAAAGAATACCAAATAAAAGTAATCATTTTCTTTGACTTTTATAATGAAAACAAAAACTATCAAAATATCCATACGCTGCACCAAACAGACTTTATACTATACATGAACTAATTAAATCCAACAACTTAAAAAGATAGCTTTGACCAAACAATTAAAACTGTGATAATGTTGTGTGCACTTTGTACATTTATTATTAATCCAAGCAAGACAATTACACCATAATAATTTCCACCTCAATAGATTGAAGATCCCATTTTTCATCACAACAATCTCTGAAATATCATGAACCAATTAAGTACGGTGAATAAACAGACAGATCATGTCAAATAATCATAGATAGCATGTTTCTGTGATATACACAATTTTACAAATAATGAAGGCAATGAAATGATAAAATCCCTCAATGACAAATATAACCAAGAAAAGAGAAAAATCAAGTTGCAAAGAACAAAAATAATAAATTAATACAATAAAGGTGCATGAGTGTATTTAATGGCACCTATGTATAATTAAGACAATAAAATCATACTCCCAACTAAATGAATAAATGAATATGAAAGGGCCTGTAAAAGAGAATTCAAATACAAAAGTGTTGAAAGAAATCAAGCCACAATAAAAAGTTAAATTGATAGAAATTCTCCATTGCTTAATAAAAAGCAAAGAACACAGTGCAACGATAGTAATAATGGCCTCCTTTAGCATACAAGTACATAGAAGAGATTTGAGACAAGAGAAGGTGTCAAGTGAACCCACCCAGTATTACCCATAATTAGGCCACCAGTTGGGAAATCAGGTCCTGGCATGTATTCCAGTAGCTCTTGCAGCTATTTCATAAACACAATTGTTAGGGGAAAATACATTCAATTGTATACATAATCAGAGATGGACATTAGGCAAAGAACATTACTTAACAACTTATCTACCCCCACAAGGAAACCATAAGTTCTCTCTAGACATACCTAAAACAATGATGATAAACCCTGGCCCAGAAGTAATAACAAACAAATGCTGACAAAACACAAAAAGATGGTGAAGTATTCACAACACAGAATTGTTATATAAATGCCAATAATATTCTCGAGGCCTCAACATTAACTGTACTAATTGACAGCCATAAGAGATATTATTGAATATTAACTGGTCACTTATTACCAAGAATGTTCCCAAACATGACAACCAAACTACCAAACTGATCTGAGAACTAGAGGTTTAGAGTATCATCTTCTCTTGCTGCAAAGTTGGAGATTTTCTTTCAAAGAAAATTATGCCTGTAACTGTAAACAAATGTAAGAATTTTTTGTCTGCAGAAAGGAGTTTAAGATATAGAACTACAGCCAATAAAAAATAAAATGCATGCAACTATTAAGTTTTTATTTTCAAAGCAATTGCAGGAGAAAATGCACCTAATACATGATATAGAAGCAGCCTAGTCTTGAAACATTAAAAACAATAGTTGATAAACAGCATACAGGTTAAATAGTCCTAAATCCAAACTGCCAAATGTAGCAATCACTCTTTTACTCTTAGACTTAAAATGATGATCAAAGAGAAGGAAAAATAATGAAAAATAAAATAAATTCACAGAACTCTTAAATACCATTTATGAAGCATATCTCTTTCCCTCTTAGCTCCAGAGTATTTCTTATAACACAAATAAAAAAAAATGTGGAACGGTTATTCATTTGATTGCTTGAGTTTTTGGTGGCACTAAATTATTGAAAATCTTGCATCGGCTACAGTTTAAAAATGGGAAGACGATAACATATATCTAAATTATACATATTGTTTTCAGAAATAAAACACACTTTTCAAACAGTTAAGGTTTAAAACAAATCCAATACTAGAAGATTTAACATTTTTTTAAAAAAATAATAATAATTAAAAAAAGAGTTTTGAGATTCATAAGATAATCATTAATGAAAGATACGAATACTACCGTGGCTTCTGGGTTATGAATAAGAACAGATAATGCATCCACCAATTCACCAAGATTGTGAGGAGGAATGTTGGTTGCCATTCCAACCTGAAATGTTGAACCATTACTTCACTGAAGAATCTGAAGGTCTATTGAAAACCATTAAGAAGAAGATGAACACAGGTTTGAGTTTTACAAATAGCATAAAAAGAACGGGGGAGAAAATAAACCAAATTTAGAACATATCAAACTAGAAATTTCATAAAAAACAATAGGTCTGATTACCGCAATTCCAGAAGAACCATTCAACAATAAATTTGGAATCCGAGCAGGCAGAAGTGACGGCTCCTTTTGAGAATTGTCGAAGTTTGGAACAAAATCAACCTGCAGTAGATTGAAACATTTGATACCAGATAATGTACGCGATGCACGGAACCATGCAATTGTAAATGGCAAGCTGTTCTAAGGAGTAGAACTGACTGTATCTTGTTCCAAATCAGCCAACAGCATTGCTTCACTAAGAGCCTGAAAAATAAGCCTGTGCACATCAGAATGCAACATAATACACATTGCCCAAGCAAAAAAATATAAAACGACAGTGCACATCAGAAAGCAGAATAAATATTTTTTGTGTGTCCAACAGAAATTGCACTGTTTGTATAAGCACCCACAAAATTTAGAAAATTTTTAAACAACTATATCACAACAAGGTACTGAAGTTTTAATGTTTGTCCATATTCAAGCTAATACGTAGTCCTGCTATCGCAAATAGCCAACTATAAAATTCACAAAAACTTAAACCTACTTCCAGCCTGCACTCAGTGTAACGCATAGCAGCAGGAGGATCAGCATCAATCGATCCAAAATTCCCATGCCCACGAATCAGTGGGAAGCGTAAAGAGAAATCCTGGAACAAAGTAAACCTCATGAGATTTCAAACAACTAAATATAACTAGAACAAGGGAACTAATTAAGCCATCAAACTTATGATAGAAATCCCACATCTTTTGATCAACATCCCATGTCACAAGTAGGAGCATTTAATTCTGTGTGCCTGTGTATGAGCACATGAAGGAGATGGGGGAGTGCTAAGTATATTGAAAGTCAAAGCACAACTCTTACACCCTAGTTCTCAACATGCTTTATAGTGCATGTTGTCTGCTAGCTACACTCAATGCAGAAAAGAATAGTAAAGTAATTCACTGGAATTGCCAGAAACATTTTTTTTCTGCACAAGTTTTTGGTTAAGCCAAACAACTTTAACAGCAATTTATGAAAGTACAATATGATTTCATTCAACTTGATGCTCCTAAGCCAGATATCCCAGTCAATGGTATTGCAAAATGAACGAGTCTGCGGCAGTGTCACACTGCAACTATTGGGGTCAAGTGATAGAATTAGGTAATTAAATGAAGTTCAGCAAATTATTTTTATTATCTTGTTTCTCATTTCCCCAGCAGGCTACCCAAGTTAAAACTCTGCACAAACCAAGGGAATATCTTTATCAGTCATCATACCAAGTGGTTCCTAAGCTGGGGCACTGCCTAGGCCCCAGTGTTTCCTAATTTGGCTCCTTGGAAGACCTACAACAGACCAGAGTGCCAATAATTTCAAAGAAAATCATGTCATATGCATTATAGGCAATCTCCTGAAGCACATATATGACACTGCAATATGGAAAATTTAGAAAGGAAGAAATAAACTTGATTAAACAAAATATGGACCACAACATTAAGTATCAAGAACATTTTGTATTGTTCTTCATAGAGATGGAAAGCTTTCCAACCCCAGGAATCCACAGGTAAAATCTCCATTGGGCTAATTAAATGGAATATCCAAACTACAGAAACTATCAAGCTAAATACAGATGGAAGCTCTAAGAAATTCAGGAAAATCAACGCCAGCCTGGACATATAACTTTGTCCTACAATCAGCAGCCTAATCATACTCGTGGAAAACAGCTACACCAACACTGATGTTGAGCCATATTCTCCAGTTGCTGTTAGATAAATTAGGAAAGCTGCCTGAAGCTTTTCTAAAAGGGCTTTGATTACAAGACTTGGCATTTCTTCATCCAAAATGTTCTTGCATGGACAAGCATCCCTTAAAAGAAGGAAACCAGCAAATAGACATGAAGAGCAATTCCAGAGCTGATCAAATGGGACAATAAAGGACCCCAGGAAATGGGGAGGCAGCAGTGTCTGATATAGTACTCACCTACTTTAGAGGGATTGGATTCTTTTTCTGTTCCTTTCTCCTCTGTTGAACTAAATGCACAGACAGAGAGAGTATGAAGAAGATAAAGAGAGAAAGAAAAGAAAGGAAAAAAAAAGTAATTTAGTTAGTGTGTGGTGCATAGATCACAACCTGAACCTCGCACACTCAAGAAGCTCCAAATAGCAGAATGATTTGAACTCCCAACATGTTTACTGAAATATTTTGAGTCAGCAGTCAGCCTCATAAAGTGATTCATGAGATAGTCAAGGTCCTTTACTACAGCACATTCTTGAGAAGGACAGCCCCACCAAAGGAGAACACATGCAGTCCTCTGTGTGCACTACCGAGCGCTAGAGCTTGTTAAGCTCTCCGAAACCAATTTCTATGACATACTGCTCCAGGAAATCTCCTCAGTATAATTACTGTTGTCATCTCTGTGATGACTCTCCACAACACAGATCTCCCAAAAAGTTCACCTCAGATGGCACCTCTCTTTTCTTGAGGATACTCTTCTGTTCACCTACCTCGTCGTTTTACCTTGTGCATCTTGGGCAAAACTAAGTATCATTTCCTTACAGCTCAAGATAAAAATATGCGCACGTGTGTGTGTAAACATTTTGCATTGAAAAATATTTTCCAATGTAAACTACTTTGAGTGAAAACACACACACCCTAAAAGAGAATCAAAATTGAGATTGTGAAATATGCAATGCATTTCTAACCTGATAGCGAGAACGGGAATCGAGGTAATAATTTACAGATTCTTGCCCTACTTTAGAAATCTACTATTAGATTTTTCTACAACAGGTAAGCTAGCCCTTCAATGTCATTAGCCCTGTGTTTCCAAATACAATTTCATAATCCTTGCCCTCCCTTATCTTTTCAGCCTTCTACTTCTCACTCAAACTCCTATATGACTCAATCTTCAGAACCAACTATTATCTAAAATACCACCAACTTTCACTTTGAAAGAAAAGTACTAATTATTTGCGCCTCTACAAAAGTTTTAGACTCTAAGCATTCTTCTACTTTTCCATCTAAAATAGAGGAAGAAAAGGTTTCATCCAATGTGTTGATGTACATCAGCCTTGCATGAAAAGGCATGAATAAAGCAGAGGCAGCCTAACAGTTTAACATTTCCTGCATGCCACTCCTCTAAGAACAAATGGCAATAGATGAATCAGTTTGAAATATGAATTATGCTCTCAAGATTATGCCCATAACAAGAACTATTACCAGGAGCACATCGCAATGGAACTTCACTTAGAGCATTCACATGTGAAATGCTCATTGTCATTTTTTAAATCTGTAACTATATCATTAGCAAGGGAGGGCAGTGAACTTGGTGAAATTGTCCAAACCAGGCCTTCCATTAACTTGCATGTGAGAGTACTTCAAATGTATGATTTTAAACTATTAAAGACCAGCAAAAAGTTAAAATTGCTTCCTGTATAATATTAGAGACAATCAAAGCATTAGTTAACTCCATTCATGCTCTTCTAATAAGAACTAACCAACGCTAACATTACCTGTGCCATTCGGACCAGTGAATCATATACAGCAGTGTCCCCGTGAGGATGAAACTTACCGAGAACCTGCAACAAGGCAATAGAATTAAAAGGTTAAGTAATCAAGCATGGTGCAAATAGCCTAGAAGTCATCAATATAATTCGAATAAGCAAAGGGTTTTATATCAGATTATAACCTCCCCAACAACTCTAGCACACTTCTTGTGGGGTTTCCGTGATGAAAGTCCCAATTCATGCATTGCAAATCTGCAGTCAATTAATTCAAACAAGAAAAATAGTATCATATATTTTGGCTTTTAACATGGATTCAACTTACCACACAAATCACAAGAGCCAATAAGGGCGGGCACAAGTCCAATTGTAATTCGATGTTTTGGATGTGCGTTATGTGATGCAATACCATGATCAAATCACATGTTTTCTTCTACCAAGAAAAATCACAAAGCATAACTGAGTGGTAATCACGTGTTTTCTTCTTTATGTAATAAGGCATACCCATTCCATACAATGATCAAATCACATGTTTTCTTCCACCAAGAAAAATCTTGAAGCAGAACTCAGTGATAGAAGCTCCCTAAACAATGGTTAATCGCATGGAACAACCAAGTTCACAATACATCAAGTAAGTAACAGGGTTACGCGTCGATTGATTAGATCTGCTGACACAGCTGAACTTGGTCGCTGGCAATGGTTTTTATAGCAGGCAGAATCATCGTGTTTTATCATTCACGTGTGGGAAGAAACAAAAAGTTTTGCTTCTGCAATGAAACATTCTATTGCCCGGTGACATTTAGCAAACGTTAATAGTATCCTGGATTGTCAGGACATAGGCGCTGAAAGAATCTTTTTTTTCCCGAAAAAGGGGGGGAAATCAGCGGAGCTAGTTTGTTTATTTAGATCAAATTTGCATTTACGTTTTCCCAACATGTTCGCGGTAAACAAGAGGTAGACAAGTTATCACTGACGAACAGAGGAGGAGGACTCACAGTATTCGCCTGTGGACCGGTTTCAAGCCGTCGCGAATATCAGGCAACGCACGGCCGAGCAACACCGACATTGCGTAAGCCATGTAGGCCTCGGTCGCCTCTTTGTGAAGCACCGTGGGAACAATACCCCTCCCGTCTCCGCCTTTCCCATCGCTGTTCCTGTCCTTCACTCTCACACTCCCATTCCCCTCTTCCTCCTCCTCTACCGAACTCTCTTCCTCTCTGTGCCTGGCTGCCACCGGCCGAACAACATGCCTCGACGATTTACTCACCGACAGGAATCGGAGCTCGGATATACCCTGCCGGAGCCGGCGAAAACGGACGGGCGAGACTCGAGGGAGGGAGAGCTGGTAGCGCAGTACGCGGAATCCGGTAGAGAACGCCATGGGTGCACCGAGTTCGGGCTTCGCTCTCGCGCCAGTACTGCAGCGAGAGTTCATGCCATTGAACTACTCTCTCTCTCTCTGTGTCTGGGATGGGAACGCTGTCTCCTGAACCAGGACGAGCCAGAAATGGGGAACTTAGCTTCCAACTAAAACCCTAATGAAATTTTTTCATTAGTTCCCGCGCGCCAAGTATCCTAGTTCTCTTCCTTACTCCTGCACGCGGAAGGCACGTGGCATTCCTTCCCGTTTTCTAGTCCCCCGTTTTGTTTCTTCTAAATTACGATAAGAACCCCTGGAATTCTCTTAATTATGGAGATAAATAACTTTCTCTTGCCTTATAAAATAGTAAATGACCAATTTATCTTAAATTCAAAACATTATTTTTATTAACTAATAATCTTATTTTTAGATTAAAAATAATATAAATCAATACATATCGTCTAAAATAAGTATTTTTATTGCACTTTAACATCAAACGTCTTTTATATAATATAATGTCAATGTTCAGATTTAGTCAATCGTGATTCATAAGATTACAGTAAATAATTAAACTCAAACACAAAAATGAGGAATCAAGTGTAAGCAAAGATAGGGAGATTTTACATGATTTGGCCAGAATAATACTTACTTAACGACTATTCTCTGATTATTTAGACAGAGTAACAATATATTCTTGTGGTTACATCTATTTACAATAGCATTTTTTACTCATATTTATAGTGAGAGGTACTTACAATTATATAAAATCAAAAAATGATAAAATGACATTACGGGGACAAAATGTAATTACAAATTTCATGAAATTGAGAGTGGGTACCGTATTACCGGGGATCTGATTTATATTAGATCAAGTAGGTCAGGGTTTTCGGTTATTCAACAACAATATTGTTCTACGAGTTGAACAATTTGATTGGTAAGCTGAATTATTTGTCAACGAGTTAAAGGGATCGCTAGGAGCTCGTTGGGTATATTGCTAAGAACTCATTGAAAGTATTACTTGAAACTCGCTAGGATCTGTTACCTAAGCTCAAGTTTTAGCGATGCATAAACTTATTCTGATGAGCTTGACTTGGATCTACTGAGTCTCGGGAGATTGGGCTAACCTGTTAGGTCGAGACTAACCCACTTAGTTACCATAACATATAACTACAAAAAATATATATTTTACAAATAAATAGAGAGAAATATTATAATTAAAATTTGATAAATACGATTAATTTTTTTAATTACTATTTATTAGATAAATACAAAAATACTACATACGGAAGAGGGAAGCGTGTGAAGATACCAAAGCTATCCTGCAAGAGAGAGCCAACCGGTAGCTTCCAGTTCACCATACTGTCATTCTTATTTCTTATCAGTCACAGTTCAGCGGGACAAGTGCCTCGGATCGATACGTCGATTGATGACAATGATGAATTGAACTTGTTCACCGAAGCTATCCCAACGGAGCAAACCGGATGATTGTAGACTGCGATCTTGAGAATTTTGGTCAGAAATAGAGAATTGAAGGGGGAATGATGGCGTCCTCGGCGTTCAGGTCGACTTCCAGGAGAGGAAACGCGAGTAGTTCCGAGAAATCGTCGCCCAAGAAAGTTCCGATCCGAAGATCTCACAGCGTCAGCGCTGTGCCCAGAGCTCACTCTCATCATTTGGACATCGCTTCCGAGTACTTGAACAAGAGAGACAACCCTCTCTTCTGGAGCACCACCGCTGAGGACAAGCCAATCGAAACGGAAGTCGAAGCCGCCACCGACAAGCAAATCGACGACAAGACTCAGAGGCCGAGGGGCCGTTCCGTCACGAGGAGGACTACTCATCCTACCGTCAATCAAAATGTTCCCGCCGCCTCCGCCGCCATCTCCCGCCGCCACCGCTCCGTCTCCAGGGGTCATTATGCCGCTTCTGAAGTCTGTTTATTTCTTTCCCTTCTCTTTTTTTCATTCTAAAGTTGGTGAGGAGATTATGGTTCACTTGACTGCAATTTATACAGAGTGAAGTGGAACGAGACTCTGCCATCTCATCCAATTACCGAAACAAAAGTAGTTCAACTGTAGCTGGGAAGACTTTAGACAAGGCTAATTTACACAGAAATGCAACTGATGTGTCGAGGAAGTCCGCCGAGAGTCGAGCTTTTGAGCCTTCAGATAATTCTTCTGTGAGTTCAGTGGCAATATGGAAGTTAGATCTATGATTTATGTTGAATCGTTAACCTCTTTTCTTGTTATGTATAACTACCAGTCTTGCTCGCAAATACCGTATTTGGAAGATGGAATCTCTATGGCTTCTTTGTCGGGAGCTGAAGAGAGAACCATAAACGCAGTCTGTGAACAGATGAAGGTTAGCTTCATGTCTGTTGATCAGTTATCAAACATCACAGAGAGAGAGAAAAGACAGGTAGAAAGTTATTATTAATGTTAACCACCTTACAAAGGAACCCTAACCTTCTATTTATATACAACTATTACAACTAATCAGCATGACATGTGGACATTACTCAAACAAACTAAGAAACTACTCTTAACAAACTTTACAGTTGGACCAACTAGCTACTAACAACTTGCTTGAATAATTTAACTAATATTCCACAACGTCCTCCACAGACTCCATGATTTGTTGTGACAACATCAAACTCTAGGCTTAATACAATGTTGGGAAGGAAAGTTGCCGTAAACGATGATCGAAATGTTTGTCATGTCTTCAGAATGCCTAGTGGCCCACATAATATAACACCGGTTTTACTTTGTTTTGCAGTCATTCCAGGGAGATGTTCAGGGTGGAGCTGATGCTGCTGCAAGTGGAATATATGAAACAGTTCGATCTGAAGTAAGACGTGCCATCTCAGATATGCAAAATGACATTGAAAATGTAAGATCTCATTTTCACAGCTAGGGGCATAGTTGAATTGTTTTCTCTTTTATCTGACAATCATTAGTAGGGGCAATAAATTGAGTGATCTGATCCATTAAAATGTCATGGAATCTCCCAAAATTTCAGCATTCTAATGTTTTTTTGAATGGGGGTAATACTGGTAAGACATATTGAATGTAAAGCTCGGGACGTTCTGTCTTAGTTTCTCTGGTATAACATGTTAATCTTGGATGTGTTTCTGAAATCTTCTTATAGATTTTAACTATATCTAGTTAGCACCTTACTAGACTTTGACATAATATATTGCTTATGATGCATTTCTACATATACATATATATGTGTATGACACTGCCACCAACAGCATCATATATATGTGTATCTTATAGAGATTTCATGCTTTCAATCAGTATGCATTGATACTTGGTATAAATCCCGGATTTGAATGCATAATTGTGCAAATGTATGGCTATCAGGGTGAAAATTCAGCTGCTGATATTTTCTCATTGTTTAATATATGAAATATTCATAGTGCTTGTTTAAGATTACCATGAAATGTCTGGAAAAGCACCAAGTAGAAATGAGAGCAACATCAGCTCACAGAATCTGGGGTTCCTATCTGATTTACTTGTGTTGCTCAATGTTTTGACTCTTAACAATTCAAATCAGTGGAGATTCATTTAGCTTCTAAGCTGCCAATTACCTGTACTAGCGCTAATGGTCATTTTCAGTGCTAGTCTCAATGGCCCTACTGTTTGTTTAAAATCAATGCTGACGCACTGATGCATGTTATGACATGATTTGCATTTCATCACTTTCATGTCATGTCCAAAAATTCTCTAGAAGCTGTCAGACATTATGGTTGCAAAGTAATTGCACTTTCAATCTTGGCCATGCTTTGGTGTTGTGAGGGGTATTAAGTAAGATATGGATTTAATTTCAGGTGTCACCATGTCATGCTGTGAAATTCTCGACATTTGTTTTTGCTACATACTTATTCATTAGTTTTGGAGTCTTTTCTTCTGTTAATTAGTAACTTTTTGTTTCTCCACCTTGGAACTTCAGGCTATGCGAAGAAACAATGCTACTGCTAATTTATCTTCAAGTGTTGCTGATGTTCCTCCAGATTTGGTAAATCCTGGGGCTGTTGAACTATTATTGGACATCAGAAGGGAATATGCCAGAAAGCTTGAGGAGGTTTTATTCCTCTCTCTTTAATCTCTATTATAATGGTCAAAGGAGTTTCTTTGCCATGCTTACTTGTTGGTAAATGGCTTGGATGGGCATTATTTGTTGATTCTATTTATTTGAACACTTAAATGCAAGTTCCTAAGTGCCAAAGTTTTCATAGCGGCAATGACCGTCACTCAATTCCATATGACATTTGGTGCTTCAAGATATATGCAAGAAATAAATTTTCTCATTGGAATGTATTAGAGTAGATATCCAATCCTTGCCAAGGCTAGCTGGCGTCGCAAGCATAATAGATTTTTTCATCTGATCTGTCCATTTGTAGGCCATTAAATACTTTTTATCCATGTGTTTGCATTTCCAAAATTTATGAGGTTTTTGCTCAACTCTCTTCCTCTCTGTCTCTCTCTCTCTCCTTCTCTCTCTCATATTCGTTGATTTTTTAGTTGCATAGCCCTTTGGATGTAATTCAGTTTCTGTTGAATAATATGCAGTCCCAGGAACGGGCTACAAAACTTCGAGCAGACTTGGCTGTTGAGGAACACCGTGGCCAAGAATTGAATAGGATACTTAAGGAGTTACTTCCAGATCCGAAGATAAGTAATCGGCAGAAATCTCGTGTTGGAAGAAAAGTAAGTGAAGTCTGATTTATGTGTCATCTTTTCTAGATCGCCCATTGAACATTGCTTGGATCTGGAAGGAATTACATCCAAATGGCGAGATGAAGAAACTGCAAAACAAGTGCAGAAATGGGCTAAAAATAGTGCCGGATCAAAACTGGAATGATAATATGCAAACTAAGGTTTATGAAAACCTCAAAAATTGAATTAGAATAACAAGGTTGCCTACAAAGTGTCTTAATGACTATTTACATTAGGGTTGTGGCAGTAATAAGTCCCAACCATGGATCACAAAGGAATCCTTCTAATTTTATCCATCCATCTATATTAAAAAGTCACATGTTAGTCGTATGACAACTTATTAAAGCCTAATAATATAAATACTAACTAAAGCTAAAGAATAAGAAAATAATAACACTAATAATCAAAGAATATGCTTCTGCTTTAAATTTTCCATACATTTTGGAAGATCAGAGATTTTTGGTATTAACAGATCTCTATTCTTTTGCCAAATGAATATGTTGTTATCCTTATTAAATTATAACTTATTATTATCAATTCTTTTCTTAGGATTGGATTTTTCTATTGGAAATTGGAATGAGTTAACTAAAACAACCCATGGAGCTGTGATATCTGGATAAAATATATGTTTCTTCTTTTCCTTCAAACCTGGATAAAATATTTTTTCATCTTTGTTTGGCTGGAAGTGATAATCTGGTTGTTTCGATGTTTTCTTCTTTTGTTTTCCTTTATGTCAGTCTAGTTAACATAGTATTCATTTATAGCAATAATGTTATAATTAGAATGATTATTGGACTTTTCATGTTCAAAATTTAACTTGAGAGTATGTGAACAGAAGTTAAAGTGTTCTTCTGTCTTTTTATTGTCCCATTGAAACAACTTGCTAGCGGAGGAAAAATGTTTAAACTTATTTCTCTATCCAAGCTAGCCTGCAATCAGAAACTAGGTTGAGCTTTAGTTGTTTAACTTTTCCTGGTAAGGCTTCAACTGTTGATTTTTGGTTTGGCTACAAGGTTCTTTTCTCCATTTATTTCTTCTACTTATGTTTTTTCAAGGTTAAAATTTCATGGTTCCTGGTAATTAGTCCACTTAATAAAAAATTCTGTGTCTGGATAATCAGTTCATTGAATCATTGGTACCTTTCTACTGTGTTCTTTATGCACTTATTGACGTGGCAGTTCCCATCAGGAGGGAGCTTTAAGCTTTTATATGACATAGGCTGGCACTAATGCTCAAAGGTCTTTAATCTTTAGCTGACTGACATACAAAAGAAATTTCATTCCGTCTTAGGAATTTATGTTTTCTCTTTTGTTGTTTCTCCATTGAAATATGGTTGCACAACAGAATAGCAGTGAAAGAAAAAAGATGTCAAAACGCCTGACAGAAGAAGCTATGGCTTATTTTGACGAGTGTGTGTCCATATCAACATTTGATAGCTCTGATTTCTCAGCACCTGAAGATCTGCCTCTCAATTTAATTGGAGCAACTACAACAGTTGGTGGGGGTGGGGGTGGGGCTGCATCTTTAGCCCAAGGAAGCCCTAGTATTTGGAGCTCCTGCTCCCTAAACAGTCACCCAAACCATAAGCAGGTTTGCCTTCTTGTACTGATTCCATTTATTTACTTCAACTATTCTGATCAGCTAGTGTAACTAAAGGCTTGAAACTTGCAATAATTGCACCTTTCCCTTTCTTACTGCTATAAATTAGCCAAACAACATATGGGATGAGAACTGTTTTTTTCCCATTCTATGTCTTATCAGTAATTATTCATTGTTTTACTTCTCATAGCTTTGGCGTTCATCTTTCCATCATTCTAGCAGCATCAACTTGAACAAAATTTGTTGTTGCAGTGATTGGTCTCTATTTCACATGACCAAGCCATCTTTTTCCCCCCTTCTGGAAATCATATTACTTCTAGCAGCATCATATTTTTACCTGGATTTGACAATTGATGGGAGATGCAAAATAAATATCCAGTTTTAATAGCAATTGTTATATTAGCTCTAAGCGCTGTTCCAATCATTATAAGCCACAAAATATTACTTCTATCTTTTGTTATTTTTTAGTATATCCTTTCTTGAGATAGACAACCTTTTGTTTGCCTTTTTTCCATGCCCTGCTATATGATTCTCCAAAATCCAAGTTAATTCCTTTACTTTCAAATCTGATCTAGAAATGCATTGTCCTCTGCTGTTGCTTTTTAGCTTGCCATTTTCTCTATATTCTATTTTCTTCCCGCTAATATATATTTCTGCAAGGAAACACTTAAATTCGGAGGTTACTTGAAGTATTTTGCCTCTTTTAGTTGGGTCTTTTTTCTTCTCTTTTTCTGTAACCCGCTCTTTCTGGTTACTCTACTTCCCTCCTCCTCCCCTCCAATTCCTAATGCTTCCCTTTTCTCCCATTTCCCTCATCTAGTCCGTTTTGTCTTGAGGTGTTAAGAGAGAAACATAAACAAGAACTGGAGAAAAGCTTTCAGTATTGCCTATTTAAGAAATGGTGACATAGACTGGCATTATTGTGTAACATTACTACTTGCAGGAATCAGCTTCTTGCGATCTGTTCGTGCATAGCCGCCTGGATTCTGGTTTAACAGCTACCAGCAGTAGTAACGAACCTTCGAAAAACCAAGCCAGTGTAGGAGGAAACGCTGCAGAATGGGGTCGGAGATTGCAATTCTCCTACAGCCACAAACCGGCCAAAAATGTTGGGTTGCAAGAGGACGTTAGGAATTACGTTAAAGCTATTGGGAAAGATGACAGCAACTCAGACAAGTCAACATCAATCTACTTCGATTTAGAGGAGTATTTACATGGCCAAGCAGAATGCTTCTTGTTTGACAGAGTATTGTTCAGTAACCGCACAGACTCTGGGAGTCTGCATCTCTGTGGTGGAGGCTTGCCTCTTTCATTTTCTCCCTTCAGTTCTGTTATTTGAATCCTTTTGCTTCCCTGATTTGAGCCCGAGCTCTTACAGTTAGGAAATTGCGCAGTTATATATGTGCTTGAGGGTCTTTTGTTTTCCTTTATTCTTTTGTTTTTTGGATTTGTGTAATAAGCATCTTAATCTTAACTTCCCCGGTTTTCATCTTCAACTTGGGTCATGTCTGAGAAATTTGTGGCCATGGATGTGGAAATAGTAACTGGTTTGGTTCATTTAGGTCTGTAGCCTCTATGTTTCAAGTAAATTCATGGAATACATGTGTGAGAGTTTATAGATGCCACATGCCACATGTAAATACGTACAAATCATGTATGGAAACCTACTTTGAAATAAGTTTAATCCCTAATCACAAAGGAGACCTGCTTCTATTTGTCCAACATCTCTCCCGCTCAAACAATTAAAATCTATCTAAACTAGAAGGTAGAAGCAAAAGTAAACAAGATGGACATCAAATTAAATCACTTGGGCCCATCAAAACCCGAATGCTAGCCCATGACCCAATAGAACAAGGCCCAACTACAAGCCACCAACTCAACCCAACAAAAGAAATAAATCCAGAACGAGCAGTGATTTAGAGACAATCTGTCACATCTTTATACTTCCGCAAAATGATTAAGATAACAAAATTATAAATTACTTTCTAAAATTTATAAATATTTTTACGATGTGTAAAAAGTGAATATAGTTTCTAAAAAGTAAAAACTCTTTTTATTATGTAAAATTGTTTATAATTTTCAAAACTTAGAAACCATTTTATAATACCATTAAAACTTAAATAATTAATATTAATTATTTGATTTCTTCACAATGGCCTTCTCTAGTAGCTAGCAAACAGTGTGAATCTTCAATCTTTGAGTGTTTTGAATCGAGCTTTGGTCTCTCTCCTCTTGAAGGTTAGGTTTGTTCCCAGATGCTGGGAATGACATCCTTGATGGGTTTGGTGGAAGAACAAGAAAGGACATTTTAGACATTTAAAAAAAATAAAAATAAAAATCAATGGGTTGGGCCGCGAGTGCTCAACTTAACTTGACTTGCTAATTATATAGAGCAGGTATTTTTGGACTTGTGGACTCACAGGCTCGGCTTGTGGGCTAGGCCCTTTGCGGGGGATCGAGTTTTAATTTTATGAAAAACCAAATTATAATAATTAAATTTTGAATTTGAATTTTTAATATCTTAAAAATTACATAGACAATATTACAAATTTACAATGATAAATCAATAAATCTCAAATAATTTATATATAGCACATAATTTCATTCCTTTTTATGAAAAAAAATTATATTTCATACACAAAGAAGAGCGTAATCATTTTATAAAATTTGAAATATATAAATAAATATGTATCTCGTACACAGATTTGAATTCAAAATATGAAACAATTTTAATAACTTTTAAAAATCTCAATCTCCAAACTTTTAATTTCTACGTTTTTCTAAATTTTTATTTTACAAGAAGAATTTATATTTAAAAACATTTTTTTCATCTTTGATATTAATTAAATAAAATTATTTTTGAAAGTTATTTTTAAATAATTATAAAAGTACATCGACCCTCCGTGTCTACTGGGCTGGCTTCAGACAAGGTCACAAATACTGAGTATTTTCTAAAACTTTTGGAGCACAAGTGGGGCCCAGCTAAGTTTTCTTCTTCACACACGCCTATGTGTAGGCAATTTCGCTGCTTTGCCTGAGAAAGTTACAGAGAGGATGATTGAAAAAGCCTGTAAATGATGAAAATATCCCCACCCAAAATTAAAATTGCTTCACTTGCCCTTGGCTGCCACCTCTCTTCCTTTCCTAAGGCGGCCTCCAGCAACAGCCTTCCTTTGACCACTTCACCTTGTGCTGATCGCTGACCGCCGTAGAGAGAGGGAGGAGGATGAAATGGCATGAGACGAGGAAGCAACGAGGCGAAAGCGGCTGCTAGAGACGATCATGGGGAAGGGAGAGAGAAGAGAGATGAGGCAACCAATTGACAGATTGAGCAAATTTGATTTTGTATGAGGGGGTATTTTCAATATTTGTTTGGATAAATTTAATTTTAAATTATCGATTAATATTTATGTGTTTAATTTGAAAGAGTTGATAAATTATCAGAATTTGACAAAAAAAATGAAAATATACACGTTGTATAATAATAATAATAATAATAATAATAATAATACAAATAAAATGTATAAAAAATTAAATTATAAATTGATAATTTATATATAATAATTATTAAAATTAGTATAAGCATATTACTAGCTAGGGATGGGAAAGTAATATGGTTTGGCTTCAATTTAATGAACAAGTTGAAAGTATATATATATATATATATATATGCAGCAGGTGATATCAATTCTAACCAAATAAAAATAAATCAGACAGAACTTTCATTAGATATATATATATATATATGACATGAAATGGGAGGATTTCAAAAGAAAAGAAAAAAAAAATAATAATAATAATTAGAATCAAGAGCTCGCTCTATGGCACGCACAGAGCTATATGTACCATGCATGCACGTGCGCGATTGAAGAGACAATAAATATATCCATCTATTAAATAAATTGATCATTAATTATTCCTCTCAAGTGGGATATTCTCACACAATCTGCCCACTAATTTAATTTTGAGGAAGACATAAAAAGTAAAAAAAGAGGCCTTAATTTTTGCATCATCATGTCAATCTATATATATATATTGATTATATATTCTACACTTGAACATAAAATTTATAAAAATTAATTACATGAACCCACCACAAAAAGATGAAATTAATTTTGTTGACCACTTCATGCGTCCTCTGTCAGTTTGATCATAGTAAGGAAAAAAAAGCAAATCATAAATAGTTTAGCATGTGACTAATATCCAACCCCAATTGTCAAACACAAGGGGGCGGATTTACTAGTGAGGTTCACACGTCAGCCCACCTCCAATTTTGCCCCACCCAGCCCATTCCACTTGGCTGGATCCGTCCCTGGTCAAACATCCATCCGATCGACTCAAATAATTAAAATCTATCTAAATAGAAGCAAAAGTAAACAAATCCAGATTTATTATTTGAGGTTCACACGTCAGCTAAATTTTTTTGATTTACATCAGATATCGTAAATCAACCTAAAAATCATTTGACTTCTAATTAGTTGTGTACGTAAAGCGTTCGCCCGATACCGGACTCTAACATGTGTACTGTGTAGTTCTACGACACAAAATACCGTCTTGCCTAGCCATGTGTTGGCGCGCTCGCCTCAAGCACTTAACCCTACCCCCAGGTTTAATTAATCTAACTTCGGTTTACTCCACTATATAACTCTCGCCGCTTATCCATGCATGCGTGCTTCACGTTCAGTCACCTCAGTCTCTCTCTCTCGTTCTCTCTCTCTGTGTGCTAAATTTAACGTACAGATTCCAGAGATGATGGGGTCACCTTCTTCCTCTTCTCTGCCGGATACCTATGTTGATCGTTCTGGCGATCTTCATCCTAAACAACCAAAGAGGAAGCGCCGAAACCCAAAAAATGCTGAGAGCTCCAACTCCGGCGATCGAAAAAAACCCAAGTATAAAGGGGTCACCTGGTATGTACATCTACATATATAAATGTGCATACCCCTCTGAATATTGTAATTGTATATATATATTGGATGGTAACTTTTGGTGCTGGGCTTTGTTGATCTGCATGCATGGCGGCTACTGCGACAGGCGGCGCCGTTCTAATGTGAGATTTGATGCTCACCTGTGGGACAATTCTTGGTGGAATGAAACCAGGACGAAGAGAGGACGACAAGGTCATTTTAATTTAACTTGGATTTAAAGAACTGAACTCGAATCAAGCAGATCTGCCATCTCTTTTTATTTTTCCTTTTCTAATAAATATCGTTCTCTTCACCTTTCACTTACGATCGATGATATCTGAGTCTGGGTTAATTTGACTAATTTGTTCTTTCGTCGTCTGACAATCCAACTCTCAACTGCTGCCCTTTTCACACTGCAATTACAGTTTATCTGGGTACGTTCTTAATTCCTCTCTTTCTTTCTTTGCTTTTTCATATAATTAATTAAAATTATGAACAAACAATCAGTCTTTAATTGGGGTACGTGCGTTTTGTCTATTTAGGTGCATATAAGACCGAGGAAGAAGCTGCACGTGCGTTCGATCTCGCTGCTCTCAAGTACAAGGGCGCCGGCACCTTCCTGAACTTCCCTGTAAGTTTCGGTTCCATTAATTCTTCTCTTTATTCTGGTGACGGAAGACGGAATACTAATTCGGTTTCGAAACGCAGGTAGAAACATACAAAAAGGAGATTGAGGAAATGGAGAACGTGCCGAAGGAAGAGTACGTTAAGTCTCTGCGGCGAAGAAGCCACAGCTTCTCCAGGGGTGCCTGCAAGTACCGCGGCGTCACGAGGTAAGCCCATTCCGGGGAGCCGCCGCCGGAAACCACGGCCGGTGGCCGAGTCCAAACAAGCATATTGCATGGGAAGTAGGGACCCGCTCTGGGCCCCACATCCTATGGTGACAGCAGATCCATGCACTTTGTCTTTCATTTTTAATTTGGTCGTCGACAACATAAGACTTGTCTCATGGACCATCGCTATTTTATTTATATTTTACTCCATATCCAACCGTCTGTGGAAAAGTTATTAATAATATATATAGTAAATTATTTTTTTTAGTTTTTACAATTATGAATTAACTTTATAAATGTTTCTTTTATTAATATATATATATCAATGTGGTGTTTAATTTACAGGCGTTGGGAGGCTAGAATCGGCCAGGTTTTTGGACATAAATCCTTATATTTAGGGTCTTTTGGTAAGAATTAATTCTTCGCGATGCTATTGTCTTTATTTTACTTGGGATTAATGTTTATAAGTTTTAATATAAATATAATACTTATCTCTTATTTTTTTTTTTTTAAAAAAAAGCCAAGATTAAAAATTAACAAAAAATATTATACATCTTAAACCATTTAAGAAAAATACTTTGTTAAAACTCGCTACTCGATCAACTAACGAATTTCTTAAAAAACTGTTAGTCTCAGAAAGAAAAAATACTTTCACAACAAACGAATTGCTTGAAAAAAAAAAAAAAAGTTGGGATTTGGTGAGGGTATTGTGGGGCCAGGGGGATTCCAGGTGGACACCTAGTCCACGTTTGAGAAATCAGTCAGTCAATCAAAATGGAATCCCCCTGACCTCACAATAATCCACGTTTGAGAAATCAGTCAATCAAAATGGAATCCCCCTGGCCCACAATAATCCCAACTTAATGGATATAGAAAATATTCATTCCTTTTCATTAATTAAGCTTAATGAATGAAAGCTTAGGTTGCATTTTTTTTTTCTTTTTAATTTTTAAATTTATTTTTTATTTTAGTAGTTTATTTTTAAAAAATTAAAAACACTTTCTTTTTATCATTTTAAAAAATTATTTCTTAAAACATAAAATCTAAAAATACGTTCTTTTTAAAATTTTGAAAATAATTTTTTAATGATATTTTATTTAATAAATTTAATTATTCAGTAAATTAAAAATATTTAATGTTAATAAATTATTAAAAAAAAATATATTTTTTAAAATTAATAAATTTTGTAATATATATTTTTGTTATAATAATAAAACATGAATAAATAAATATGTTCAGATTTTAAAGTTTGTTTTAAACGAAAACACTTAAATAATTTTTTGTAATTTTAAATTTTTTTATTTTTAAAATTAACAAAAAAATATATTTTTATTATTTTAAAAAAATAAAAACTAAAAATAATTTAAAAACAATAAAGAGAAGCTAACCTTAGCTTTCGTCAAATTATTGACTTTTGATTATGCACGCATGATATGACGTCTCCTTCCACACGTATTTTGCGGCTTTAATATTTTATATCCCCTCCGGGTTGCACGTACGTAACGGTACCTAATTTTAAAGGAATTCATATTTCAATTTTTATGTACATTTTAAGGGTCGGCCGAGGAAGCCGCTCGAGCATATGACAAGGCCGCGATCATGTACAGAGGGCAAAGAGCCGTGACCAACTTTGACATCAAAACCTACATCGAGGTTTTGAAGAGTAATGTCTTTGCCCTTAACAACGACTGTCAGTGCCCCCTGATCAAGAGTATTGAAGAAGAGGAGAAACGGCAGCAGGAGCATAAGAAGAAGGAGAAGCAGGAGGAGAAGAAGAAGAAGAAGAAGAGCGAGAAGAAGAGGAAGAAGAAGAGCAGCGGGAAGAGGAAGCGGGCTCCACAGGAAGAGGAGCAGCAGCAACACATGGAGGAGGCGATGGACAGCCTCGCCGTGAATCAACCTCCGGTGCAGGACGTTCCCGTTCAGGAAACCGCCGGCGAGCAGCCACATGTCTTGGATGACGTAATATTTGACGACGACATTGATGTCATGCTGTCTGAGTTGCAAACTGGAGATGACGGTCTGGAGCTCTTCCCAGATAGCCTATTGAACGACGACGTTCCGGATGAGGACCTGGTGGCCGGAGCGGAGTTACCACCACAGCCTGGCGTTGGAATTTGATTAAAGTCAAAACTTAATTTCTTTCCTTGTTGAATAAGTCACTACAACAGCAGGTTTGTTGGCTCTGTTATATGAGAACCCGTTTATGGCTTGTTTCAATTAGTATTTTTAGGACCAAGTTTTTAATTTTTTCTTCTGTTTTAGACCTATTTATAGGTGCTACTATCGTTTGTTACTTTATCAGCATTTCAATAAAAATTTCAAAATTATTCTCCCTCTATTTTTTTTGCTGTAAGAATTTCTTTCTAGAAATTAAAATTTGAAACCTTAATTTTCTATATTTGGTATCAGAGTTAGATCGTGAACATGAACGCAATAATTCAACCGAAGTTTAGCCGAAAAAAATTTGATTAATGGTATATTCAAATGAAGGCCTTGTTCAATTTTTAGGAGGTAATGGAGATTGTCGAAACGGAGTATGTGGAGCTAGCCGATCAAGCTACAACGACAATCCTCTTTCAACCTCAGAAAGATGCCTTGAGAGAGGAAATAAAAAGGACAAGAAAGCTCTGTTCTTTCTTTACCAAGCTGTGGACGACATTGAATAAAAAGGACAAGAAAGCTCTGGGCCCCAAACTATCCCATTTTGCTCATACAACACAAAATAAATATGCATCGCTAGCTAGGAGTCGAAATCTACTGTCGCTCCAATAAAAATTAGTTACATCATTCAATTAGCATATATATTTTTAAAAAATATAAAATTAAAGAATAATAATACATATATGATCAATATATATAATTTTATAATTTTTTTAAAATAATTATTATTTAATAACGTATATTAATTAAGTGATGTGATTGATTTTTATTAAAAAAACAGTTGGCAGGCAGCGAAAGGGATAGCAGATCAGCACTATCTTTTCGGATTACGTTCTATTACGTATTGGCATCTTCAATCACCCCACCTCTAAAACTACACTGAAGAGGTAAATCGAAAAATGTGCCCGAATAATCAGGATGATAGGTCTCGACACCATTAATGTGACTCTATCAAATCCACGTTGAAAACTCCTGAACAAACTATCAATCTGTCCCTTTGCCATTCAATTATGCCCTTAGGGGCAGCAGATCGGCACTATCACTAGCTTGCACGAACGTTATTGCACAAACTTACCAATTACAAGTCTACATAATATATCTCTTATACATATATATATATATATATATCTGTATATCATTACAGGCACAATGACAAGTGGGAGGCGAGGATTGCCGAGTGAAAGGAAAGAATTTAGGCTAAAGACACTCAACGCCCTCAACTTTCTAGTTTAACCAATTTACCCCTTCAACTTGAACTTGAAGAACTTGAACTTGAGGGAACTATTGGCCCTTAACTTTTAAAATCTAAAATCTAAAATCCCATACAATTTTATGCGTGTCACGTATGTGCTTTTATTTAGTATTAAGTTTTATATTAATATATTATATATATTAATAAATTATAAATAATTATCATATCATTACATGTTAATACAATATAAATATATGTTAATGTCTAACTGATAAAATTTTATTATTAAATATTGATAAATTATATATCATTATTTTATCATTCTATGTTGATACTATATATATATATATATATTGATGTCCAATTAATAAAATTTTATTATTAAATATTAATAAATTATACAAAATTATTTATTATAATTTTATATTAATGCAATACATATGTTGATGTTTAACTTATAAAATTTTTATCATTAAATGAGAATAAATTATACATAATTATATATATTAATACAATATATATATATATATAGAAAGAGAGCACAGAGAAATGCTTGATAGAGGAGGAAGCGATAGACAATGAAGATGTGGGTAATGGCGACTGTGGAATTGGATGTGGCGACGACAATGGTTGAATCAAAATGGAGACGACAACGATGATGGGGACGTGAAAAAAGACAACAGACAAAGAGGAACTGGAAAGAGGTGGCGACTGACAGGGATGAGGATGGATTTGGAGGCGGGGTTTGATGACCACAAATGAACTGGATAGGCGACGATGATGGTTGAATCTAGAGGGAAACAACAACAACGAATATGAGCTTGAGAGAGGCAACGGTTGATTGGAATGGGAATGGGTTTGAAAACGACGACAAACAACCACAGAGAAGTTAGATGTGGCAATGATGATGGTCAGAGCTAGAGGAAGGCGACGACTGCCAAGAGGAGCTGGAAGGAGATAATGACAATAAAGACAATGAGATGAATGAGGTGATAATTTTATAAATAATGAAGTTATGTGAAGGCAAAATTGGTAATTGGAGAAACCCATTTCTCTTCTCTCATGCTACTCAATTGCTCCTTATTTAAGGCGCATTGTTGATTAGATTATGAAGGGGTTGATGGGTCCTGCATCAAAAGTTAGGGTATTTGATAGATCCAAATTGAAAGTTATGAGGAGAAATAGGTCATATCTCAAGTTTAGGAGGCCAATTAAAGTGAGGGGCTGCATATGATTTTAGACAATAATTTATATTTGGGAACTTATGGTGAGATATCTTCGATCGTAACACTATTATAAATTGGGAACAAATTAATTTCCATATACTAATATGAATATATATTTTTGTTGATCAAAGACACTGAAGAAGAAGCTGCCCAAGCGTACGACATGGCAGCAATATTGTGCAAGGGGCGAACTGCCCTGTATTAAGTAAATTCATCAAGTATATGTCATAATTTATAAATTTCACCAATGATGTACGAAACGTCTAAGCCGTCATTTCCATGTTTTCAAAATACTTAAGTCGAGTACTTTTTAATGTTTTTAAGTTATTTTTAATTTTTAATTTTTTAAAATAATAAAAATACGTTCCCTTTATTATTTTTAAAAATAAAAAAAAATTAAAATAATAAAAAATTATTTTAAATGTTTTCATCCAAAACAAACTTAAAACTCAAAACACATTTATTTATTTATTTATTTATATTTTATTAATGTAATGGGAAAAAATATTACAAAATTCATTAACTTTAAAATATATATATTTTTAATAATATATTAACATTAAATATTTCAAATTTACTGAATAATCAAATTTATTGAATAAAATATCATTAAAATTTTTTTTTTAAAATTTTCAAAAAGAACGCGTTTTCTATTTTTCTGTTTTGAGAAATAATTTTTTAAAATAACAAAGAAAACGCGCTTTTAATTTTCTAAAAATAGACTATCAAAATAGAAAACTAAAATAAATTTAAAACTCAAAATTAAAAAATTAAAAATCAAAGAGAACGCAGCCTTATATTTTTAAAATGCTAAAAAATATTATACAACGTTTTCAAACTATTTCAGCAATTTTATAAATGATTTGAAGTAATTTTGTAATATTAAAAGATATTTAGAAATGAATTTTCAGTCTACAAAGAGAATAAAGAGGGAATTTTTTGATCTCTAACTCAATTTTTTTAATTTTTCTTTCCAAATTTATTTGAAAGCATTGTGTAAAGTATATTTATTTTGAGATTGAATAATTGTTTTTATATTTTTTATATTAAAAATTATATTTATAAAAAGGTCCGTATATTTTTTTATTTACTCAATTTTTTGATTTTTTTCTTAATTTAAAAAAAATATCATTTCTCTATTTTCATTTTGTATCATATTTGTTTTCTATTTCAATTTTTATAAAACCTAAAATTTCATATACTATTTAAATACATACTAATGTGTCATGAGCAAAGACCCCATTAAAAGACCAAGAGTCTAAAACGACATTTTGGGTTGAAATGTTAAATTTCCCATATGCGGGAGGTCCCACATAAATGTACAAACAAAATAACTTCGACATTTGAAAATTTCTCTAGAAAGATAATTAATTATTCATAAAGAATTTTAATTCTAAAATAATTTTAAAATATTAGAATAAACAATCATCTATAAGAAATTCAATTCCCAAAAAGGGTAAGATAAACATCATTTAAAAAAAATATATGTCATTTATAACAATTCTAATTTTAGCCAAACTAAGATTAATTAAGATAAGTATTATCTATAATAATCTTATTTATGTTACACTTTAAATCACTTTATATTTTTTTATAAAATAAGCAGATACTCATTCTTAAAAAGGTACGACATCTCTAATATTGATTTTAATACAGTTTTCATCGTACTCATGTCTGACTTAAGTATCGAAATATTTGTACGATGACCTTTTCACGTCATTTGATTATTTTTTTATTTTTTGTAGATTTAGATCACTTGACAACAACCTTTTCAATCAACTAAATTCATTATTATGTCTAGACAATAATATGGACAAATCAAAATGGAAATATAATTTCAATGAAGTTTAAACCCCAACAACAAAGGAGAGTTGCGCCCATCAAACCCAAATGCTAGCCCATGACGCAATAGAATAAGGCCCAACAATAAGCCACCAGCTCAACCCAACAAAAGAAAACCTTAACAAATCCAGAATTAGCCGTGATTTAGCGACAATGTCTCACATCTTTGAGTGTTTTGAATCGAGCTTTGGACTCTCTCCTCTTGGAGAAGTAGAACCCAACCTGGTTAGGTTTGTTCCCAGTTGTTGGGAATGACATCCCTTGATGGGTTTGGTAAAAGAACCGGAAAGGACATTTCCATCGATCAGTTTTTGGGATTAATTCAGTTTTTGGGTAAAATAGTTACAATTAGTTTTGTCTTTTTCATTATAGACATGAGAGGACCATAAACAGGGTTAGATTTAGTGGGTACGTAGGGGTTACAGCTCGTGTCAACCTCAACTAAAGGTGGAGGTTGAAATTTTTTTTGAGACTTAAAACTATACATCACAGATTTTGAAATGAGATATAATTTTTGTTTTGACCAGATTATTATTAAAAATATTTATTTATATTAAAAATTAATTTTAATTGTGAGCCCAATGCAACTTATACATAAATGCGCTACTGGCTTTAGCCCTCTCCCATATCTATTATGTGAATCTTGCCCATTTGAGAGGAGAAGGACTGAAATAGCTTATAAATCTGAGTCAACTTTTCCCTATATCTACTCTGAATCTCTCAGATTTTGTTCTTTTAATCATTAATTTATAATAGTAGAGGTTAAATTGGCCATATAAAAATATTTAATAGAACTATGACACTAGGCTTAGAAATGCCGAACAGGTTAGGCAGCTCGTGGGCTTGCTCAGCCAAACTTGTTATTATAATGAAATGCGGGTCGACTCGGCTCAATTCGACTCAACTTGCTAATTATACAGAGCCGAGTTGGGTCCAACATTTTTGAGCACATGGACTTGTATGCTAGGCTTCTGGGCTAGGCCCTTTGCGCCCAATCAAATTTTAATTCTATAAAAAAAAGTAAAATTATAATAATTACATACTGAATTTAAATTTTTAATATTTTAATTTAATAACTTTAATACTTTAAAAATTATATCTCAATACACAAAAGGCATAATTACCTTAAAAAATTATAAATACATAAATAAATATGTATCATTTTAATTCAAAATATGAAAAACAATTACTAACTTTTAAATATTTATAAAATTTAACACTACTTTAAAAGTGAAATCGTAAACAATTAAAATTTTCAATCTCCAAACTTTTAATCTCTACATTCTAAATTTTTATTTTAAAAGTAGAATTTATATTTAAAAATATTTGTACATCTTAGATATTAATTAAGTAAATATATTTTAAAATAATTATAAAAATAAATTGATCCCTTAGGGTTTTATGGTTCGGAAATTGAAGCCCAACTCTGTTAAGGAGCCCGCAGTGTCTACAGGGCTGGCTTCAGATGGGCTCCCAAATCTTGGGTGAGAGGCCTTGTTTTGGGCTTACAGGTTAAGCCGAAGCATGGTCCGTCTGGTTAGACTGAATGGCGGGCCGTTTAGCGTCGCAACTGAGCAGTAACTTATCATCGCAGTACACGAAACGAAAGTGGATGACCGTTGAACTGAGTACTTTCTTGGAGTACAAGTGGGACCCACCCAAGTTTTCTTCACGCACACGTATGGGTGTGTGTATGTATGTATGTATGTATGTATGTATGCATGTTCACAGGGATAAGCGGATCCACATCCGCCTCCACCCTCTAATTAACATGTGTAGGTAGTAGTAGAACACAAAACACCTTCTTGCCTGCATGCCTAGCCATGTGTTGCCCCCCCTCGCCTCAAGCATTTAACCCAACCACCAGGTTTAATTAATCCAACTCCGGTTTACTCCCCTATAACTCTCGCCGCTTATCCATGCTCTTCCCGTTCATTCACTCTCTCTCTCTCTCTTGCTCTCTTGCTCTCTTGTCCTCACTCTCTCTCTCTCTTCCTTTCTTGCTCTCTCTCTCTCTCTCTCTGCTAAATTTAACGTACAGATGCCGGAGACGACGGGCTCACCTTCTTCCACTTCTCGGCCGGATACCTCTGTTGATCGTACTGGCGATCTTCATGCTAAACAACCAAGGAGGAAGCGCCGAATCCCAAAAAATGCTGAGAGCTCCACCTCCGGCGAACGAAAAAAACCCAAGTATAAAGGGGTCACCTGGTATGTACATCTACATATATACATGTACATACCCCTCTGAATATTGTAATTGTATAGATATATATTGGATAGTAATTTTTGGTGGTGGATTTTGTTGATCTGCATGGCGGCGGGTGACGGCGACAGGCACCGTTCTAATGCGAGGTTTGATGCTCACCTGTGGGACAATTTTTGGTGGAACGAAACCCGGACGAAGAGAGGACGACAAGGTTTTAATTTAACTTAGATTTAGAGAACTGAACTCAAATCAAGCAGATCTGCCATCTCTCTCTCTTTTTCCTTTTTCTAGTAATTATCGTTATCTTCACCTTTCATTTACGATGATTTCTAAGTCCGGGTTAATTTGACTAATTTCTTCTTTGATTTTCCGACAATCCAAACCCTCAACTACCCTTTTCACGCTGCAATTGCAGTTTATCTGGGTACGTTCTTAATTAATTCCTCTCTTTCTTCCTTTCCTTTTTAATTCATAAAATTAAAATTATGAACAAACATTCAGTCTTTAATCGGCATACGTTTTGTCTATTTAATTAGGTGCGTACGAGAACGAGGAAGAAGCGGCACGTGCGTTCGATCTCGCCGCTCTCAAGTACTGGGGCGTCGACACCCCCTTGAATTTCCCTGTAAGTTCCGGTTCCATTCTTCTCTTTATTTCTGGTGACGGAAGACGGAATACTAATTCGGTCTCGAAACGCAGGTAGAAACGTACGCAAAGGAGATTGAGGAAATGGAGAACGTGCCGAAGGAAGAGTACGTTAAGTCCCTGCGGCGAAGAAGCCACAGCTTCTCCAGGGGTGCCTGCAAGTACCGCGGCGTCACGAGGTAAGCCCATTCAGGGAAGCCGCCGCCATCGCCGGAAACCACGGCCGGTGGCCGAGTCCAAACAAGCATCTTGCATGGCAAGTAGGTGTGTGGGACCCACTCTGGGCCCCACACCCTCACATTTTGCGCATGCGACTAAAAAAACCGACGAGCTTCGCTAGCTTCCACATACGTTAACTTGCGTCACCCTCACTTACTTACACATGACAATTCTATATATATATATATATATATATCTAAAGCCCTATCCAAGCATGTCCTTGGTGGGAAAATTATTAATAATGTAGTAAATTGCTTTTTTATTTTTACAATTATGAATTAATATTATAAATATTTTGTTTATTTATATATATATCATTGTGGTATTTTACAGGCACCTTTATAGTTGGGAGGCTAGAATCGGTCAGGTTCTAGGACAAAAATCCTTATATCTAGGGTCCTTTGGTAAGAACTCTTCACAATGCTATTGTCTTAATTTTTCTTGAAATTTTTATAAGGTCTAATATAAATATAATATTTATCTCTTATTTTTAAAAAATACCCAGATTAAGAACTAACGATAATATTATACGCAAAATACTTTGTTGAAACTCGCGGGTTATACTAGCGAGTCATTTAAAAAATCATTAATTTCAAAAAAAAAAAAAATACTTTCACGACTAAATAATATCGCTTATTAAGCAAACAATTAGATATCATGATAGAAAGATATTTAATTTTTTACAAAACTATTTTAATATCGAGGTAAAATGTTTTAGATGAAACAAAATTAAAAAAAAAAAAGTTGGGATTTGTGGAGAATACTGTGCGTCTTTTCCGGGGATCCGACTTTTGAAATATTTTTTTTCATTTTAAAGTTTCTAAAGAGAAAATATATTCCTTATGGGTTAATAAAGCTTTCGTCAGACATCTTAGCTATCAATTTTGCACGTCATATGATGACGTCTTCTTTACACGTATTATTTTGTGGCTTTAATATTTTATATTTACTTATAAAATAATATTACGTATTAGCACATACTTATCTCATAGTTAGTCGGATCCCAATCCGGGTTGCCCGTAACGCATAATTTAGAAGGAATTCATATTTGAATTTTTAATGTACAATTTAAGGGTCGGCCGAGGAAGCCGCTCGAGCATATGACAAGGCAGCGATCATGTACAAAGGGCCAAGAGCCGTGACCAACTTTGACATCAACAGCTACGTCGAGGATTTGAAGAGTAACTTTGCCCTTGACGAAGACAGTCAGTGCCCCCTGATCAAGAATATTGAAGAAGAAGAGAAGCGGCAGCAGGAGCACAAGAAGATGGAGGAGGAGCAGGAGGAGAAGAAGAAGAAGAAGAAGAAGAAGAAGAGCGAGAAGAGGAAGAAGAGGAAGCGGGTTCCACAGGAGGAGGAGCAGCAGCAACACATGGAGGAGGCGACGGACAGCCACGACGTGAATCAACCTCCGGTGCAGGATATTCACGTTCAGGAAGCCGCCGGCGAGCAGCCAGATGTCTTGGTTGACTTAAGATTTGACGACATTCATGTCATGCTGTCTGAGGACAGCTTCGCCGTGAATCAACCTCCGCTGCAGGACGTTCCCGTTCAGGAAGCCGACAGCGAGCAGGCAGATGTCTTGTTTGACGTAAGATTTGACGATATTGATGTCATGCTGTCTGAGGACAGCCTCGCAGTGAATCAACCTCCGGTGCAGGACGTTCCCGTTCAGGAAGCCGCCGGCGAGCAGCCATATGTCTTGTTTGACGTAAGATTTGACGACACTGATGCCATGCTGTCTGAGGACAGCCTGGCGGTGAATCAACCTCCGGTGCTGGACGATCCCTTTCAAGAAACCGCCGGCGAGCAGCCAGATGAATTGGTTGACGTAATATTTGACGACATTGATGTCATGCTGTCTGAGTTGCTAACTGGAGATGACGGTTTGGAGTTCAACCCAGATAGCCTATTGAACGACGACGTCCCTGACGAGGACCCGGTGGCCGGAGCTGAGATACCGCAGCCTCCCCCGTCGTACTCCCCTTCCGCGGCCGCCCCATCATCGTCCTCATTTCCTTCTTTGTAACTAGGCCAAGCAGTGACAATTAGGCGATGAAAAAAGTTACAAACAATGCATATGTTTGATAAAACAAGGAGGAGAGAATGGGCCGGTTATAGACACATTCAAACACTAATCTAAAGACAAATGGGATCAAGTTACAGACAATAATGCAGACAATTGTAATTTTAACGATGAGAGAATTAGTGATTTAGGTGAAACAAGTCTTTATAGGAATGAACTTGGTCGGAGAGTCTAAGAAGCAAACAACAGATGCCCTATAGCTAGGAGCCTAAACAAATTAAAAGCAAGAAATTAAGCAAATCCATTCACAGCATCACCGGCGATGGAACAGGAACAGGAACCTAACAAAAACAAGGTTCTGATTCGTCACTTTGCCTCTGATGACAAAATCTTACACATCTTGGTTTACTTCCACAACAATATTATTAAGATAGCAAAATCATTTTCATTCAACAAAATCACAACAGTATAACTATTACACGGTATTTCAAGACTTTGGGACCAATAAAATCAGCAATTCAGGCCTTATAATGGGTTGGGCTCCAATATAGAAGAAAATAGGCTCCAATATATATCGGCCGGGTTTGGTTTGCCAATTGCCAGAAGAGCCTCAACCTTTAACCGATGGAAAAGCCAGCAAGAAATTTGATTAATTACGAGATTAATTGCCCATCCCTTACAAAAACATGCATGGCTAGCCATGTGTTGCTGTGTTGGCTCTAGAGATCCAAGGTTAAGTTAAGTTAACCCAACCACGGTTAGTGAACCACCCAAGGTGGGGTTTGCTGCTGAAGCCTTTAAATCCATGCTCTGTTCATCCTCTCCAGCATTCCAACTCTCTCTCTCTCTCTCTCTGACTTAAATTAAACAGCCGGCCGGTCAACCGGAGATGGCGCCGCCTTCTTCTTACTCTTCAAACAGAAAACAACCCAACCCCAAGAATGCTGATCGGAGCTCCAAACCCGTCCGCAAAAGAAGATCCATTTACAGAGGCCTTTCCTGGTATATACATATATATATCTGAATATGTTATCTATATGAATCTTGTAATTATGCGGATTGGATGTAATTGTTTTGTTGGTGGGTATTTTGGACTTTCATGGTGGCGCAAGGAACCGTTCCACGGGGAGATTCGACGCTCACCTGCGGGACAAGGGTTTAGGGAATGACACTCGGAAGAAGAGAGGAAGACAATGTTAGTATATCTTTCTTCAACTTAGATTTAAAGAAATGAACTAATATCAAGGAAATCTGCCATATCTCTGAGTTTTTCCTCTTTTAACAATCATATCTCTGAACGTGGGTTCAATTTTTTCTTTGATATCTGACCATCCGGCCGATCGACATTCATCTACGCCTTTATCGCCGCCATTAGTTTATCTCGGCAAGTTCTTTCTCGCCTTCTTCTTTTCCTGTTTTTTTGTATAAAACTTATTTTTTTTTTAAAAAAAAAAATCAATCTTTAATTGGTGTTTTATTTACTCAGGTGCGTACAAGGACGAGGTAGCGGCGGCGCGTGCGGTCGATCTCGCCGCACTGAAGTCCTGGGGCGCCAGCGACTCCTTAAATTTTCCGGTAATCTTCGGTTCCGTTCTTTCCTTTATTCCGGCGACCGGATATGATTAATTTGGTTTCAAAACACAGGTTCAAACATACGCCAAGGAGATGGAGGAAATGAAGAGGTTCTCGACGGAAGAATACTTGGCGGCTCTGCGACGTGAGAGCGACAGCTTCGCCAGGGGCGCCTCCAAGTACCGCGGCGTCGCAAGGTAAGCCGATTCACGGCCGCCACAACCGCGCGCCGGCTGAGTGCAGACAAGCATATTGCATGGCAAGGTGGTCTGTGGGGCCCGCTCTGGGCCCCAAACTGTCACATTTTGCTCATGCGACACACAAAACAACAAACGTGCATCGCTAGCTTGCACGAACGTTATCCGCACAAACTTACAAATTATAATATATATATATATATATATCTAAGGCAAACACATAGAATTTTCTCTAATTATAAATTAATTATATAAGTGTTGTGTTCTGTATATCATTACAGGCACAATGACAGGTGGGAAGCGAGGATTGGCCGAGTGATAGGAAAGAATTTATATTTGGGAACTTATGGTGAGATATATCTTCGATCGTAACACTATTATTATTATTATCTTTAAATATGTTTAAACATGTAACATTTATTATTTTAAATTGGGAACAAATTAATTTCCATATACTAATATGAATATATATTTTTGTTGATCAAAGACACTGAAGAAGAAGCTGCGCAAGCGTACGACATGGCAGCAATATTGTGCAAGGGGCGGAATGCCGTCACCAACTTCAACGTCAACATCTACGCCGATTGCCTGATGAGTAACCTTGCGCTTGACGGCGAGCAGTGGGAACTGGAGAAGCACCAAGAAGAGGAGGAGGAGGAGGATCAGGAGAAGCCAAAGCCGGTTTGTCTCCGGGAACGAGAGGCAGATGATGAAGAGCTATGTCCTTCGGTTATGGCCGCCACAATGGCTGCGATGGACGGCATCGTTGTCAGTCTTCCTCCAGCACCGGATCCGGAGGTTCTCGCTGAGGAGGAAGCCCCCCTCGAGCTGCCGAACTCGTCGGAGTACGGTGAGGCCGACTTTGACGACATCGATACAATGTTGTCTGAGATGCTGACCGACGACAATGGTTTGGCCTTTGACCCAGATAGCCTGTTGAACGCCACCGATCATGACTTGGTGGGATGAGCTGAGCTGAGTTATCGCCGCGCCATCCTCCTCCGCCCCCCGGATCATCATCAACACCGTCTTCCTTGTGATCAAAGGGCCCACTGTGGACTTTTGGGCCAATAGGAGAGCGCCATGTCATATGTGACAGAAACAGTAAAAGAAGACTTGCCGATAATGTTGATATATTAAATAAATCATTTTGATTATATGAAATAATGTTGTAAAAAAAAACTCCAAAATATTCATTTTTATTTTACTTTAAAGAACTTTATACAAATACGATTTAAAATATATATTTTTATTTACACATGCATAACGCACGATATTTCTCTAATTTCAAAACCATTTCGATAATAGTGTTTTGAATTTTTAAGTGGTACAAGTCAAAATTTGCCTAAGTACTTGTGATGGACATTAGATTTGTAAGTATGTTATGTTGTAATGAATTTTAGAATAGAAAATATTAAACAAAAATAATTTGATCATATTTTAGTTTTAAGGTTTGAGGACGAGGAAACCTCACCTTGCATCGATGCCAATAAAATTTTTATTTTATGACGATCTGTTTTGAGATACGTAAATCATATCCGCTATGATAGAGGAGAACGTGAAAACTATTGTCTTATCTTGTCGAGATACAAAATGGGTAATAGGGTTTGAGGTCAACGACAATGTAAGCACGTCTATTATCATTATTCAAATTTTAGTAATATAGTTATTTTTTATTTTTTAACCGACATATATAAAAGTTGTTTTAAGAAAATAATTTATTAATAATACTTTGCAATACAAAAATATAATATAATGTTTGATTGCGCAATAGAATAAATATAGATATAAAAATATGGATAACGGAAAAATATATAATTAATTCCCTGGTATTGGACTACTTCTAACGGGTAATATTTTGGGCCCAATATGCAAGACATTGGTTAATTGGGCTCCAACATGAGCCCACCCGGCGTGCCTTCCGGGTTGCTTGAAGGGGTTGGCTCGTAATTAAGGCGAAGAGGGATGGCTCTTTGCAGAGGTAACACCGTTCTGGACACATCGTTGCAACAAATTTAGTTTTTATATTTTTATATCAAAAAATAAATTTAACTAACAAAATTAATTAATTTAGATCTTAATTACTTATTATATTTGTAATTAAATTTAATAGGCCCAAACCAAGTGGATTCCAAATTAGACGCGGCCCACTAACCACCCTATCCATGCTTTCAGAAAGTGACGTGGAAGCCAGCCAAGAGTTTTGTTAATTACGAGAAGGCCATCTCGTCTACTGGATGGAATTTGGGAATTGGGACCGATTAGTTAACCCATGGTGGGTTAACGAACCCATGTCTGGTTAATCACTTAACGCTGTCCGCTGATCCAGCTTTATAAATCCAGTTCCCATGGCCTCTCTCTCTCTCTCTCTCTCTCTCTCTCTCCCCCTCCATGTTTTGGTAACCCACTTTAGCTCACCGGTAAGCCAATCTTTCAACTCTCTCTCTCTCTCTCTCTGTTAAACCTACTGTCTCGTCTCTCTAACTCTTTCTTGAACCCTTCATCGGAATTCACCAGCCGGCCGCCGGAGATGACACCTCCTCCTCCTCCCTCTTCTTCTTCTTCTTCCTATTCTCCGTCGACATCCTATCTAGATCAGACTGGCGGTGATCTGCATCGTCAACAATCAACCAAGCGCAAGGGGAAGCGTTCAGACAATGCTGATCAGATCTCCAACTCCGCCGCCAGAAGAAGCTCCATCTATAGAGGTGTCACCAGGTCTCTCTCTCTCTCTCTCTCTCTCCCTCTCTCTCTGTGAATGTAATAATTTTATGTGTATAAATGTATGTCTTGGATATGTAATTTGCGGTGGGATTTGTGGATTTGCATGGCGGCGACAGGCACAGGTGCACCGGGAGGTTTGAGGCCCACCTGTGGGACAAGAGTTCGTGGAACGGCATTCAGAACAAGAGAGGACGACAAAGTTAGTATCTTTCTTTAACTTACATTAATTTGTTTCCCTTCCTTTAATTGAAGAAATGAAAGTTAAATCAAGGAGATCTGCCATCTCTGCCTTTTTCCTTTTTTTAATTGTTACTATGATCAGCTTTTCGATTACAATAACATATATATATATATATCTGAATGTGGGGTTTAATCAATTTGTTCTTTGATCTCTGACCATCCCGCCCTTCATCTACGCTTTTCTCGCTGCCATCAATTAGTTTATCTGGGTATGTTCATCTTCTCCTCACCCTAATCCCACTTCCATTTGACACCACTTACCTTCTTTAATTTCTTTCTTCCTTTTTCGTTTTGGTACATCTATATCTATATCGATGCATATCATTTAGGTGCATACCATGACGAGGAAGCCGCCGCGCATACATTCGATCTTGCTGCACTCAAGTACTGGGGCGCCGCCGCGCCCTTAAATTTTCCGGTAACCGTCGGTTCGATTGGTTTCTTTATTCCGGCGATGGAATATATATAATTAATAAATTTGGTTCGGAAAAGCAGATCGAAACTTACGCCAAGGAGATGGAGGAAATGGGGAAACTGTCGAAGGAGGAGTACTTGGCATCGCTGCGGCGGCGGAGCAATGGCTTCGCCAGGGGCGCATCCAAGTACCGCGGCGTCGCGAGGTACGCCGATTGGCCAAATGGTCCAAAGTCCAAACATACGTTAATACTTATCTAGAATTGTGTATAAAATTTGTGTTAAATATTGTGGGGTTCCGCAGACACCATCACAACGGCCGGTGGGAGGCGAGGATCGGGCGAGTCACCCTCAGCAAGTACTTGTACTTGGGGACTTACAGTAAGATTGTCTTCACGATGCCATCCTTCTCTAGAAAAAAAGTTACAAACTTTTTGACAAATATTTGGTTGTTATCATTTTTTTAATGAAGATGCTGATTTGGTTGAGGATGTTGGTCGTACAAACGGCCTTTTCTGGGTCATTGGGCTTTGCACGTGATGGGATCTCTCTTCTCACGTGTCCTGGGGGGGGAGATCACATCACTTCACTATAGCCGCTTTGATATTTTTATTACCGCACTGCAGGGGCTTTTGGGTTGTGTTTGGTAATGGAGGTAATGGGATGGTATATATATTTATCCCAGATCCGGATCCAGATCCGGACCCGGCCAGCTGTTTTTTATTTTACAGTATCTTTTACAAAAGCTTTTCACTTTTTATTCTATCTCTATCTATATCTCTGTCTCTGTCATGGTTCTGAACTGAAGGCACCGAAGAAGAAGCAGCAGAAGCATACGACATGGCAGCCATAAAATACAGAGGGCCAAACGCAGTCACAAACTTCGACATCAGCATCTACGCAGACCGTCTGAACAACATATTTGCCCTTAACGGCATGCTGCAGAGGCAACCGCCAGAAGAAATACCCGCGGAAGAGAACAAGAAGATGAGCGAGAAGAACAAGATAAAGAAAAAGAACAAGAAGCAGAAGCGGCAAGAGCCGGCTCCACAGGAGGAGAAAGAAGAAAAAATAAATCTACAGCCGGTACATGATCTACTATCTCCTTCGGTTACGGCACTCGAAATGGAGGCCATGGAGAGTCTGCTGCTTCCGGCGCCGGATATTGTCTCCGAGGTAGCCGGTCGGCTGCCAGAGCTGTTGGACGACGGAGGCTTTGAGGACATTGAAACCTTGATTGGTGCACTGACCAACGACGACGATGATGAGGGTCTGGAGTTCGATCCAGATAGCTTGTTTACCGCCGACGTGGTGGCCGGGGCCGAGGAGGAGAAGAAGCGGGAAGGATATGCTTCGCCGCCGCCGCCATTTCCGTCATCTTCAACAACAACCTTGGTTTCTTGTAACTAGAGCTTTATTTCCTGTCGCTTGGTTGTTTTTTTAAGGTTTTGAATGTTAAGCCTTGTTTGCCAATTTAGTTCTAGGTTTTGGACCTTTGGTTAAAGGGCATTTGTTTTTTTTTTCTCAACACACTCCATTGGCATTAGGTGAGATTAAAGCTTGTATTGTACAGCAATGACAGCTCAAAAGTAAGAAGTTTAAAAAGACATGTTAACATATGGGCAAGGCAGGCAGTTGACTTCAAGAAAGCGAGCATTCTGTACTTACAATCTATTCGGCCTCAAGGGCTGCAATCTCATATCTAACTTCTTCCAAATGTTCATTTATGGTGGTCACGGCATCCTGCACGCCTCTGATGGCTTCCTTGAGAGCATTGTCGTATTCAGCATCTGCTTCGGCCTCTTCTGTGCCGGCTGCTTCGGTTATCTCGTGGACATGCACACACTCATGCTCCAGAGGCTTCTTGAATCTGCAGTTCTCGTGGCTCACCAGGCGTTCCGAGGGCCGACCTGCCTTCTTCAACACCTGAATTGTCGCTGTCTGCCACACCAAATCAAGGCGGGTTTGTAAGAGCACAAATTGTCAAACACAGAAAGCAAGCATTTTTTGGAATGGTTCTATATGTTTGCAATAGAGCAATGCACCTGGATCAACTGAAGAACGAATGACAGAACTTTCTTCTCTTTACCTTAATATATATAAGGCCCTAAAGATAAACCCCTTCCTGTACATGAAAATGAGCAACTTTCCGTGCGCACACACACATATAGCTTAAGAAACAGATATTAAAGTAGAATATGTATTTGTGTTAGAAATGAAGGTGGTAGAAATGCCACAATCATGCTATCAAACTTTTCCCAATCCCGGCTGGGGAAACCTCGGCGACCTCCACAGGAGGCTCCTTGGCAGTCTCACCAGGCTGAGCCGCGGCGACCCCGGATAGCTCGGCCCCGACCTGAGGAGCTTGCGCTGCGACCAAAAACGAGTCAAGGGTATTGGCATCATCAGCATCTTCCGCGGCCTCGGCAGCATACCGAGCCACCTCCTCGACAGCCTGCGCACCGAAAAAGGAGAAATCCATCTCAGGATGGTTCACCCAAAGGGTGTACAGAAATGCCGAGCAGGTGTCGGATCTGGTCTCCCTACGAGCCGCGTCCATCCGCTCTCCGACCTCCGCCCTTATATCGTCAATGGTCCTCTTGGCAAGCTCCTCGCATCGGACGGCACGATCATCCGCCCGTGTCCGCTCCTCCTTCGCCTCCCTAAGCTCGGCCTCGGTTGATCTGAGTCGCTCCTCAGCCCTCCGCAACTCCGCCTTCGCTCCATTTAGCTCGCCGGTGAGCCCGGAGTTGGCTTGCTCCCACATGTTCTTCGATCTGCGAAGCTCCTCGTCGAGATCTTTATTCTTCTGGATCTCCATCCTCAGACGCGTCAAGCAACCCTCCACCTCCTTTTGAGTGGCAAGAAGCTCGACCTGGAGATCTTTCTTCTCGTCCGAGAGCTTCGTTATTTCGGCCTTTTGGGCGTTCTTCTCGTCCTCAAGCTTCGCGATTTCGGCCTGACGGGACATGCTCACCGACTGAAGCTGCTCCTCAAAATCTTTGTACTGAGCTCGGAGCTTCACGGCAGCAAGAGAAGTCTGCAAAAGAAGAAATGTTAGCTCATTAAAAAACCAAAGGGGTAGGTTAAGAAACCAAGGTACGAAGAATTCCTACTTACCACCAGGCTGTGACGGGCGACAAAATCACAAAGGGGGATTCCCTTTAACTTCGGGTCGTCAAGGGGCTTAGAGTTCGGACCCAGGAAATCGGGCACGGAATCCAGGAGGGGACCAACAAAGACCCCTCCTGGCAGGGCCTCCACGGCCAGCTCCTTCTCACGGACCCTGACCCGTTTGGCCCTGATATCCTCCCCCTGTTGCAGCTGGTCCGATCTCCGTTTCGAGCTGGCAGCAGGAGCGTCTCGAACCTCCACCGCAACCTCCTTCCCACGGGCTCCGCTCGAACCATGGTCTCGGGAGGCAGGTGGCCGATGCCCCAACTGCAGATGAGCTTGCTTTGATTGTTGGGGCTGACGGGGCAGTGTTCTTTGCCGCTGCTCCTGCTGCCCCCCCCGCGACTGCTGGGTTTGCTGCTGCTGGGGGCGTGACTGCGGCTGCGGCTGCTCCGACCTGCCATCCCGCGAGCTATAGCTCGGGGTTATGGAAGACGTAGTGCTCGACCTCGCCCTATGGCGCTTCGGTTGGAGGAGCTCGAGATCAACCATATTATCGTCTTGGTCGGCTTCCCCTCTTGAACTGTTCGTCTCAGCGAGCTGTAAGCCGGAAGAGAGAACCTCCGCACCCAAGTCCCTGAAATGATCTCCCTCGACAGTCTCGGTGCCAAGAGGAGGGGCGAGCTCGTATTCGCGAAGTAGCTCGTCTGAAAGTTCAAGAATCTCCGAGCTCGACTCCGCAGCCACAAGTTTGCCAAGGATATCAGTCTCCTCGGCCGATAAAATCGGTTTCTTCCCCCCAAAATCTGCATCAAAACATGAGCAAGTTAAAACAAACACTCTCGGAACAAAGGAAAGATTCGTGAGAGCTCATCTTCTCTTACCAGGGGTCAGTACGAAGCTACGATTCCTAAGTAAAGAAAGGGAAGGGCAAGACACGAAGAACCAACTGGACTTGTAATCGCCCACGTTGGACTTCCCCTTTGCTTTACCCTGAGGGAGGGCGGCCTTGTACGGAGAAGGACGGGCCGCCAGGTAATACAGCCCGTCCTTGGCATTTTTGAAAGAAAATAAAAATCTTATCAGTTTTGGGGAAGGGAGAGGAAGTTTGTTTATAAGGAATAAAACGGCCAAAGAAGTAAGTTGGGCATACGAATTCGGTGTTAGTTGGAAGGGGGCGAGCTTGACGTCGTTCAAGAGGGCGATAAGGTACGGGGCTATTGGGAACCTAAAGCCAGACTCGAGGTGTTGGGGGCTAATAGCTACGAAATTGGCTGGCGGGTAGGCTGCATGGGAGCTCGATGCAGGGATGTATACTCGGCAGGTCCTGGGGAGACGAAACTCCTGAGCACAAGTCATCACCTCGTGAAGCTTGGCCTTGGACGAGAATCTCTTGAAGACCGCAAGATCAGCAGCGATCTGATCTTGAACCTTCAGCTCGGTTTCCCGAGAGGTCGGGACGGCGACCTCCCTGCACCCTGAGCTCGCACCCCCAAGATTTTGGCCCTCCATAACGAGACAATCTTCGGAGCTCGAAGTGTCGTTTTCTCCTACGATATAATTGCAGCGCTTTTGACCTGAATTTCCACGGTGTTGGTCGGACATCTACAAAGGAAAAGAGAGAACAGTCAGGTCGCAAGTCGCGAACCAGACCTCAAGAAACTAGAAGAAAAACCCTAAAACGTCCCCTAGGTCTTCCAGGCCGAGCGCTTCGCAAAAGGGGTACCGCCTAGGGCGGAGGGGCTGCAGCCGCAAGCCCGGTGTTCCATGAAAAGCTAATCCTAAGGTCATTGGACCCAAAGGCCCAGCAAACGACAAACCGAATCGTGCCGTTTCTCCAAAAATGAGAACGACATCGATCGACGAAGCCAGAGGAACCACCGACGGCTAACCAACGGTGGACGGCCTCACAAGAAGAAGAAGAAAGTCACGACAAACTTACCTAAAAGCTGCGCTTGACGACTGAATGAGGACTCGTACCAAGCACCGGACGAGAACGGCAGACGTCTGAAAGCACGGCGATAACGGAGGCCTCGAGAGAGAAAAAACAAGAAAGCAGGGAGGCAAAAGTTTGAGGGAGTTTCAAAATAGCGTGAAAGAAGAAGCGGGTGGACACTCCCCACTATTTATACTGACGGCCTGATCCATCCCAACCGTCGGATCAAATGACGACTTATCACATGCTCGGCATCCAGCGGCCGCACAACAGCTTGTGGGTCCCACGAGTTTAATCATGCGCAGAAATGGGGAGGGGGCGCGCATTAAATGCGCTGCCGACAAAGCGTGCTGCGTGGAACGACGAGACTTAAGGTGATTGGACAGAAGTTGGAGGGATGGAAGAACAGCTGGCACGCGTCAGTTCCCAGCACGAAGATCGTACCGCGAACTGGGGGGCTTATGTTATATGTATTTCCCGCATCTCCCCGCATGGGCCAGACTCGGTCCGATAGACCGGCCCAATCACCCAAGGCCGAGAAGGCCCGGACGACCTCGTCAAGGAAGGTCCAGCCTCCATCAAAGACCCGGAACTCGTAAAGCGAGCGTATGGCGAGCTCCCGGTAATCCCCCAACGAGCTCGGAGCAATCGACTAACGAGCTCCTGAAATATCCTCCAGATCGCTGGGCCATCCAGGTCGCTCGCCTAAAATCTCCAGCTCGCATGAGCGGCAAAGCTGCTGAGAAGTCAGAGGTAGGGTCCGATCACTTTATCTGTAACAGCCCATGCCCCTCGTAATGAGGATCCCACTCCCGGTCTTGCGAAGGCGGTAAGAACTATTTGTCCCCCATTATACAAACACTGTATTTTTATATATTATCTAGATTGTAAAAGTCCCTCAAGAAAAATGGAAATAAAGGGGGCCATGAGGGGCAAAGAGGAGGGACACAGAAAAAAGAATAATCAGATACCGCCACTCTGGGAGAATGATCAGAGGGCGGCCGTGGACTAGGCATCGTTCTGGCCGAACCACGTAAAAGATTCTGGTGTACACGCTTGGAACTTTGGGGGAGGGGGGGGTTTTCTTCCTTCCTTCTCGGTATTTTTTTGGATTGACTCACCGCGGCCCAAAACGAATCACGGTCGGCCGAAATCAAACGTCGACATTTTGGCGCTAGAGGAAGGGGCCGCTCTGATCAATAGCCATGGCTAGAGGAAGGAATACTAGAAGTTCCGAGGCGGCGGTCGACCCGCCTGAAAATCACCACGACCGACCACGAGACTTACCACCAAATGGAGGACCCATTGCCCCGACAGCCGATACTCCTTTGCCGCCGCCCGCCGGAGACGCTCCCGGCATACCACCACGGATCCCTGTCCAGCCTACTGTCCAAATCACCGGGACAGGGACGATCCGGGACTGGCAACAGCGCCAGGAAGCATTGGAGAATACGGTAATGCAACTCGCTGACGCGGTCAGAATTCTGGCCCAAGCTCAAGCACGGGCTGTCCGCGACCCACCGGCGTCGCCTCGCAGGGTCCGCCAACCGCGGGAGGAGAGACACCCACCCGCGGAAGAAGATATCGGGGATAACTACCCGTCCCCAATTCACCGCTCCCCAGTCCGAGAAAGAAGCAGGCGATCGCAAGCCCAGCAATCAGTAGGACCGGACTCAACTGTGGAAGAGCTGTATCAGAGGGTGCGACAGCTGGAGGAACGACAAGGAGTCCGCAGCCAGAATAATGGCCGTGGGGATAGGACGCCGTTCGCCAGAGAAATTGAGCTCGAACCCCTGCCCCGGAGGTTTAAGGTCCCGAGCATGCCGCAATATAATGGGGACAGCGACCCCTATGATTACCTGGATGCGTACAACGTGCAAATGGATCTACAGACAACCAGCTCGCTGGCTAAATGTCGCGCCTTCCCAGCAATCTTAGGAGACATCCCCCGAGCTTGGTTCAGAAGCCTTCCGCCTCGTAGCATCAACAGCTGGGAGGAGTGCCAACAGAGGTTCCTTAACCAATACAGGGCTCTAAGGAGGCAGCTCGCGCCACCTTGCCACCTCGCCACCGTATTCCAGAAAGCAAACGAACCATTAAGGGATTACATCGCCAGGTTCAGGCGCGAGGTGAGCAACGTCGAGGATCCCTCGGATGAAAGTATCCTAACGGCGATCTCCGCCGGCCTCCGAAAAGACGGAAAGCTCTACGAGAGCATCTACCGAACCCCGGTCAAAGACCTGGGGGAATTCTATGAACGAGCTTCCAAGGAAATCCGATGGGAAGACGCCTTCGGGACGAAGAAGCCCGTCGGGTCGAGAGAAGAAGTTGGGGGCTCCAGCCAGAGTAAGAAAAGGCACAACGGAGACGCCGGAAGAGAAGCTCGGGGGGAGCGCTCGAGCAATGAAGTGTTCAAGCGAGCTCGGAAGGCAGAGGGAGATGAGCGACCTCATAGATCACAGCGCTTTGACAGCTACTGTGCCCTGTCAGACCCCCAAGAAAGGATCTTCGCCATCGAAAGGAACAAAGAGGAATTCGGGAAGCCCAACCCGTTAAGAACCCCAAACAAATTCCGAAACAAAGAAAAATTTTGCGCATACCACAACGAGGCGGGTCACAACACCTCGGAATGCTGGGCCCTAAGGGACGCCATCGAAGATCTGATAAGAAGAGGTCGCTTGAAAGATTACGTGGTGCGGCCGACTAATCAACCAAGCCAGCCGCCGGTACAGCAGCAGCCTCCCACCGACGACGACCAAGCACCGGCTGTACGAACCATCTACACGATCCATGGCGGGCCCCACCTCGCTGGTTCCTCCCACAAATCCCGCGACAAATACATACGAGAGGCCAACCATGTCTTGCTAGCGAGATCGGGCGAACAGCCGGTTCCCGCGAAGCGGCCTAGGGGTAACCCAATCCCGGAGAAGATGTTTTTCTCGGAAGAAGACGCCAGAGACGTCCATTGGCCGCACAACGACGCACTCGTTATACGAGCCCAGGTCGGCAACTCCGAAGTGCGGAGGATAATGGTGGACACGGGCAGCTCGGTAAATGTAATGTACAGAGCATGCTTCGATCAGATGGGTTTGGGACCGGAACAGTTGGCTTCGTCCCCAGAGCCACTCTATGGTTTCACGGGAGACGCAGTGATTCCCGTCGGTCGGATCAGCCTTCCCCTTACCATCGGGGATGCGAACCGCCAGGCCACTACTTTGGCAGAATTCCTCATAATTGACTGCCCCTCAGCATACAACGTCGTACTCGGAAGGCCGGCGATGAACGACCTGGATCTAGTGACCTCAACCAGGTCGCTTACGGTGAAATTCCCGACCCCTGACGGTGTAGGGTGTGTACGAGGCGAGCAGCACCTCGCAAGACGTTGCTATGAGGACGCCCTGAAAATGGGAGCAAAGGGAAAGAAAGTAAATATCATCGCAAAAGTCGGCCCGCGATCGACCGGCCGATGGGAGGACCTGGATCCACGCGAGGTCGACTGCGAAAAGCCCACCGGTCCCATGGAAGAGCTCGAAGATATCTCAGTCGGCGAGGCAGACGAGGAAAGGCACCTCAAGCTAGGCAAGAGTCTAGCCCCCGAGGTAAAATCCCAACTTATAGATTTCCTTAAAGCTAACCTTGATGTATTCGCATGGAACCACGAAGATATGGTGGGAATCGCCCCAGAAGTCATGTCACACAGGCTCAACGTAGATCCAGGCTACAAGCCAGTACGCCAGAAGAGGAGGCCAATGACTCCGGAGCGTTATACCGCTCTTAAAGAAGAAGTGGACAAACTCTTGGCGAATAATTTCATCAAGGAAGCCCACTATCCGGTCTGGGTGGCCAACCCGGTCCTAGTAAAAAAGAAAAACGGGAAGTGGAGGACCTGCATCGACTTCACCGACCTGAACAAGGCCTGTCCTAAAGACAGCTTTCCCCTCCCCAGAATCGATCAACTCGTAGATGCAACGGCTGGTCACCGCCTCCTCAGTTTCATGGATGCCTATTCAGGCTACAACCAAATCCCCATGAACCCAACGGACCAAGAGCACACCTCGTTCATAACCGACCGGGGGCTCTATTGTTACAAGGTCATGCCCTTTGGATTGAAGAATGCTGGCGCGACCTACCAGAGGCTGGTCAATACGATGTTCGAAACACTGATCGGAAAAACCATGGAAGTATACGTTGACGACATGCTGGTAAAATCCGAGCAAGTGACGGACCACGTTTCCGATCTAAGAGAAACGTTTGGAGTCCTCAGGAAATATCAGATGAAGCTCAACCCGCTCAAGTGCGCCTTCGGTGTAGCCTCTGGAAAATTTCTTGGGTTTATGGTAAACAACAGAGGCATTGAAGCCAACCCAGACAAAATTAAGGCTCTGCTCGACATGAGGTCGCCTATAAGAAAGAAGGAGGTGCAAAGCCTCAATGGTCAGGTCGCGGCTCTGAGCCGTTTCATTTCAAAGGCAACTGACAAGTGTGCCCCTTTCTTCGAGCTTCTAAAAAAGGAGAAAGACTTCAGATGGACAGAAGAATGCGAGTTCGCATTCCAACAACTAAAGGAGTACATGGGACGGGCCCCGCTGCTCGCCAAACCTAAGGAGGGAGAGAGGTTGACCTTGTACTTAGGAGTATCCCAACAGGCTCTCAGCGCGGCCCTCGTTCGGGGGGAAGAAGGGGTGCAGCACCCCATTTATTACGTCTCCAAAAGCCTAATCGATGCAGAAACAAGGTACGCACCAATCGAAAAATTAGCTTACTGTCTAATAGTGGCGTCGAGGAAGCTGCGACCCTATTTTCAAGCTCATGAGATCGAAGTCCTGACCAAATACCCATTGAAACAAATCCTCCAAAAACCGGATACCTCAGGTCGTTTACTAAAATGGTCTATTGAGCTCGCTCAGTTCGACATAAAGTACAAACCAAGGACGGCGATAAAGGGTCAAGCGTTGGCAGACTTCATTGCCGAGTTTACTGGGCCAATTGACGAAGAGCCGGAAAACCTGAAAGGACCGTCCTGGGAACTATACGTCGATGGATCATCGAACGAACAAGGAGCGGGAGCCGGGCTTATGCTAATAAGCCCCGAAGGTCACAAAATCCTCTGCGCCCTGAGGTTCGGTTTTTTAGCCACCAATAATGAATCCGAGTATGAAGCCTTACTAGCAGGACTCCGCCTGGCAAAGGAAATACGAGCTGAATTCTTGGAGATCTTCAGCGACTCTCAACTAGTTGTCAACCAGGTGCGGGGAGAATACCAGGCCAGAGACACGAAGATGGCAGCATACTTACAGAAGGCACGCGAACTTTTAGCCACTTTCGAAAAATATGAAATGCATCAAATCCCCCGTTCCCAGAACTCTCATGCGGACGCTCTGGCTCGCCTAGCAACTGCCCGGGACGCAGAATTCTTGGGGGACATACCTGTCGATTTTTTGGCCACCCCGAGCACAGAACAACGAGATGAAACGCTACTGATCACGGTGCCCCAAAACTCATGGATGACCCCCATCTTGGAATATCTGCAAGACGGGAAACTACCGGAAGACAAGCTGGAAGCACGTCGCCTGCGAGCTCAAGCCGCCCGATATTGCATCTACGATGAAAGACTGTACAAGAGGGGATTCTCAGCCCCACTCCTGAGGTGCATTGACGGCACCGATTGCCAGTCTGTGCTAGAAGAAATTCATGCAGGCCACTGCGGTAATCATGCAGGGGCACTCTCTCTGGCACAAAAGGCCCTCCGACAAGGGTTTTATTGGCCCACCGTGAAGCAAGATGCCATAGAGACGGTCAAGAAATGCGAGAAGTGCCAAAGGTTCGCCAAGGTTCCGCGAGCTCCGCCGGCCTACCTGCAGCAGATGAGCAGCCCTTGGCCCTTTGCCATTTGGGGCATGGATCTAATCGGGCCGCTGCCCACGGCTCGCGGAGGATGCAAACATGCCATAGTGGCAGTTGACTACTTCACCAAATGGGCAGAGGCCAAAGAGCTCGCACAGATCACCAGTGCGAAGACACAAGCTTTTACATGGGATAACATAATCTGCAGATTTGGAGTGCCACAGCAAATAGTAACGGACAACGGAACCCAATTTACCAGCGAGCAATTCATCCAATTCTGCGAGTCAATGGGGATTCAAAAGAGTTTCACCGCCGTTGATCACCCCCAGGCCAATGGGCAGGTCGAAGCAGTCAACAAAATAATCAAGCAGACCCTGAAGACAAAGCTTGAGGCTAGAAAGGGGGCCTGGGTGGATGAACTGCAAACAGTGCTATGGACCTATCGAACAACAGCCCGAAGCAGCACTGGAGAAACCCCATTCTCAATGGCGTATGGGTCGGAGGCTATGATCCCCGCTGAGAATAAAGTGGCCAGCCACCGAAGGGCCACCTTCAGCTCAGATCGCAATAACGAGCTACTGGCGGCTAATCTGGACCTGCTCGAGGAATCAAGAGATGTAGCTCGCGTGAGGATCGCAATTTATCAACAAAGAGTGGCACGATACTATAACAGGAAGGTCCGAATCCGACGTTACAACGTCGGAGATCCGGTACTACGCCTAGTACTACCAGGAGCACGGGCGGCAAGCGATGGCACCTTAGGGCCTAACTGGGAAGGTCCATTTATCATCAAAGAAAATTTGAATAACGGAGCATACCATCTGGCAAACATGGACGGTCTCCCTCTCCCACGAGCTTGGAACGCAGAACATCTTCGTCCTTACTTCAGATAAATGTAATCGTTCTTGCCTATGCTCCGTCTTTTTCATTACGAATGACTTTCATGATTCTGGTCAGAATTTATGAACTTTCATTACACTTTATTCTTATTGGTATTCGATTGAATGCCCCCGTAACGAGGGGTCGAGAAGCCATGGTTTGCGAGCTGATGCCTAAATAACCTAGCCACGGCGCTACGGTCAACGGCTTAACCGAGCATTTACCTCGGTCCCTCCATCAGGTCGTGGTTTGCGAGCTGAGAACCAGTCATCTTGACTTTATGTCATGGTTCGGAACCTACTGAGCAACCACTTCCACAAGTAACCCCGAGCTTGGGTTCGCTAGCCGAGGTCCTTTTATCTTGGCTTAAAGCCATGGTCTGCGACCTACCTGGGTGTTCCCTCTCAGTTCAAATAAAACTTGTAGAAGCCACTGGGTGTTAGCTGAGGACGTAACCCGACCTACCTGGACACATATCCCGGCCGTACAAGTCAAACGAAATAACAAGCCATGGTGTGTTAGCTGGGGTCACTCTATGACCCGCCTGAACATATAACTTGGTGCTACAGGCTGCGCTTTCACTAGCTGGGGTCCTCCTATCTTGGCTTAAAGCCATGGTCTGCGACCTACCTGAGTGTTCGCTCCCAATTTATTGAAAACTTATTAAAGCCTCAACATGCCGGCCGAGGCCATGGCATAAGCTCATACCCTAGCAAACTTTGCGTATTGGACCCTATCAGCTGAGGTCCGTCTTAACTTGGCTAAAAATAAAGCATTCGCGACCTATCAGGCACACGCCCTATAACGAGCTTCTCAGCCACCGCATGTTAGACAAGATCACAAGGCCGTCCGACTTTACATATATCTCGGGAAGGCTCTCGTTATTTCGTCAAAACATGCCGAACGGGGTTTCCTGGAAATTGCCTAGGCATGAGTGTTCGCGCTGATTATTACAACTATCATCAACGAGCTGGTTAAAGAGCGTTAGTTTACGAGCTGATAAAACTCCGGATCTACCTGGGCCTATTTTCGAACAGTTTATTATCAAGTTACATACTCAAAAGTTCCTTATCAGTGGACCTTTCAAAAATACGGGGGCTTTGTTGAAGAAATTTCAAATTATACCGTGAAGAAGTTACTTTCATGATTCAAGAATCGTCATCAGAGATAACTTGAATTCGCGAAGAAATCTGAGGCAACGTGCACAAAATGCCAATTCTTTATTATGAGATGAAGGTCACATTACAAAAAAAAAAAAAAAAAAAAAAAAAAAAAAAAAAAAATACATGTGGGAATCCTAGCTAAGAGGGGCGTTTGGTTCTGCAGAATCAACCTCGACAGGGCGAGCTTCAGTGGGTATGGTCGGCTGGAGATCGACCTCGACAATCCCGGCTGGGGAAACCTCGGCGACCTCCACAGGAGGCTCCTTGGCAGTCTCACCAGGCTGAGCCGCGGCGACCCCGGATAGCTCGGCCCCGACCTGAGGAGCTTGCGCTGCGACCAAAAACGAGTCAAGGGTATTGGCATCATCAGCATCTTCCGCGGCCTCGGCAGCATACCGAGCCACCTCCTCGACAGCCTGCGCACCGAAAAAGGAGAAATCCATCTCAGGATGGTTCACCCAAAGGGTGTACAGAAATGCCGAGCAGGTGTCGGATCTGGTCTCCCTACGAGCCGCGTCCATCCGCTCTCCGACCTCCGCCCTTATATCGTCAATGGTCCTCTTGGCAAGCTCCTCGCATCGGACGGCACGATCATCCGCCCGTGTCCGCTCCTCCTTCGCCTCCCTAAGCTCGGCCTCGGTTGATCTGAGTCGCTCCTCAGCCCTCCGCAACTCCGCCTTCGCTCCATTTAGCTCGCCGGTGAGCCCGGAGTTGGCTTGCTCCCACATGTTCTTCGATCTGCGAAGCTCCTCGTCGAGATCTTTATTCTTCTGGATCTCCATCCTCAGACGCGTCAAGCAACCCTCCACCTCCTTTTGAGTGGCAAGAAGCTCGACCTGGAGATCTTTCTTCTCGTCCGAGAGCTTCGTTATTTCGGCCTTTTGGGCGTTCTTCTCGTCCTCAAGCTTCGCGATTTCGGCCTGACGGGACATGCTCACCGACTGAAGCTGCTCCTCAAAATCTTTGTACTGAGCTCGGAGCTTCACGGCAGCAAGAGAAGTCTGCAAAAGAAGAAATGTTAGCTCATTAAAAAACCAAAGGGGTAGGTTAAGAAACCAAGGTACGAAGAATTCCTACTTACCACCAGGCTGTGACGGGCGACAAAATCACAAAGGGGGATTCCCTTTAACTTCGGGTCGTCAAGGGGCTTAGAGTTCGGACCCAGGAAATCGGGCACGGAATCCAGGAGGGGACCAACAAAGACCCCTCCTGGCAGGGCCTCCACGGCCAGCTCCTTCTCACGGACCCTGACCCGTTTGGCCCTGATATCCTCCCCCTGTTGCAGCTGGTCCGATCTCCGTTTCGAGCTGGCAGCAGGAGCGTCTCGAACCTCCACCGCAACCTCCTTCCCACGGGCTCCGCTCGAACCATGGTCTCGGGAGGCAGGTGGCCGATGCCCCAACTGCAGATGAGCTTGCTTTGATTGTTGGGGCTGACGGGGCAGTGTTCTTTGCCGCTGCTCCTGCTGCCCCCCCCCGCGACTGCTGGGTTTGCTGCTGCTGGGGGCGTGACTGCGGCTGCGGCTGCTCCGACCTGCCATCCCGCGAGCTATAGCTCGGGGTTATGGAAGACGTAGTGCTCGACCTCGCCCTATGGCGCTTCGGTTGGAGGAGCTCGAGATCAACCATATTATCGTCTTGGTCGGCTTCCCCTCTTGAACTGTTCGTCTCAGCGAGCTGTAAGCCGGAAGAGAGAACCTCCGCACCCAAGTCCCTGAAATGATCTCCCTCGACAGTCTCGGTGCCAAGAGGAGGGGCGAGCTCGTATTCGCGAAGTAGCTCGTCTGAAAGTTCAAGAATCTCCGAGCTCGACTCCGCAGCCACAAGTTTGCCAAGGATATCAGTCTCCTCGGCCGATAAAATCGGTTTCTTCCCCCCAAAATCTGCATCAAAACATGAGCAAGTTAAAACAAACACTCTCGGAACAAAGGAAAGATTCGTGAGAGCTCATCTTCTCTTACCAGGGGTCAGTACGAAGCTACGATTCCTAAGTAAAGAAAGGGAAGGGCAAGACACGAAGAACCAACTGGACTTGTAATCGCCCACGTTGGACTTCCCCTTTGCTTTACCCTGAGGGAGGGCGGCCTTGTACGGAGAAGGACGGGCCGCCAGGTAATACAGCCCGTCCTTGGCATTTTTGAAAGAAAATAAAAATCTTATCAGTTTTGGGGAAGGGAGAGGAAGTTTGTTTATAAGGAATAAAACGGCCAAAGAAGTAAGTTGGGCATACGAATTCGGTGTTAGTTGGAAGGGGGCGAGCTTGACGTCGTTCAAGAGGGCGATAAGGTACGGGGCTATTGGGAACCTAAAGCCAGACTCGAGGTGTTGGGGGCTAATAGCTACGAAATTGGCTGGCGGGTAGGCTGCATGGGAGCTCGATGCAGGGATGTATACTCGGCAGGTCCTGGGGAGACGAAACTCCTGAGCACAAGTCATCACCTCGTGAAGCTTGGCCTTGGACGAGAATCTCTTGAAGACCGCAAGATCAGCAGCGATCTGATCTTGAACCTTCAGCTCGGTTTCCCGAGAGGTCGGGACGGCGACCTCCCTGCACCCTGAGCTCGCACCCCCAAGATTTTGGCCCTCCATAACGAGACAATCTTCGGAGCTCGAAGTGTCGTTTTCTCCTACGATATAATTGCAGCGCTTTTGACCTGAATTTCCACGGTGTTGGTCGGACATCTACAAAGGAAAAGAGAGAACAGTCAGGTCGCAAGTCGCGAACCAGACCTCAAGAAACTAGAAGAAAAACCCTAAAACGTCCCCTAGGTCTTCCAGGCCGAGCGCTTCGCAAAAGGGGTACCGCCTAGGGCGGAGGGGCTGCAGCCGCAAGCCCGGTGTTCCATGAAAAGCTAATCCTAAGGTCATTGGACCCAAAGGCCCAGCAAACGACAAACCGAATCGTGCCGTTTCTCCAAAAATGAGAACGACATCGATCGACGAAGCCAGAGGAACCACCGACGGCTAACCAACGGTGGACGGCCTCACAAGAAGAAGAAGAAAGTCACGACAAACTTACCTAAAAGCTGCGCTTGACGACTGAATGAGGACTCGTACCAAGCACCGGACGAGAACGGCAGACGTCTGAAAGCACGGCGATAACGGAGGCCTCGAGAGAGAAAAAACAAGAAAGCAGGGAGGCAAAAGTTTGAGGGAGTTTCAAAATAGCGTGAAAGAAGAAGCGGGTGGACACTCCCCACTATTTATACTGACGGCCTGATCCATCCCAACCGTCGGATCAAATGACGACTTATCACATGCTCGGCATCCAGCGGCCGCACAACAGCTTGTGGGTCCCACGAGTTTAATCATGCGCAGAAATGGGGAGGGGGCGCGCATTAAATGCGCTGCCGACAAAGCGTGCTGCGTGGAACGACGAGACTTAAGGTGATTGGACAGAAGTTGGAGGGATGGAAGAACAGCTGGCACGCGTCAGTTCCCAGCACGAAGATCGTACCGCGAACTGGGGGGCTTATGTTATATGTATTTCCCGCATCTCCCCGCATGGGCCAGACTCGGTCCGATAGACCGGCCCAATCACCCAAGGCCGAGAAGGCCCGGACGACCTCGTCAAGGAAGGTCCAGCCTCCATCAAAGACCCGGAACTCGTAAAGCGAGCGTATGGCGAGCTCCCGGTAATCCCCCAACGAGCTCGGAGCAATCGACTAACGAGCTCCTGAAATATCCTCCAGATCGCTGGGCCATCCAGGTCGCTCGCCTAAAATCTCCAGCTCGCATGAGCGGCAAAGCTGCTGAGAAGTCAGAGGTAGGGTCCGATCACTTTATCTGTAACAGCCCATGCCCCTCGTAATGAGGATCCCACTCCCGGTCTTGCGAAGGCGGTAAGAACTATTTGTCCCCCATTATACAAACACTGTATTTTTATATATTATCTAGATTGTAAAAGTCCCTCAAGAAAAATGGAAATAAAGGGGGCCATGAGGGGCAAAGAGGAGGGACACAGAAAAAAGAATAATCAGATACCGCCACTCTGGGAGAATGATCAGAGGGCGGCCGTGGACTAGGCATCGTTCTGGCCGAACCACGTAAAAGATTCTGGTGTACACGCTTGGAACTTTGGGGGAGGGGGGGGTTTTCTTCCTTCCTTCTCGGTATTTTTTTGGATTGACTCACCGCGGCCCAAAACGAATCACGGTCGGCCGAAATCAAACGTCGACAGTAATAATTCATGCATTGTTCTCTTCTGACATTAGGTGGCAGCAATCAAGATTTCCCTGCTTTTGCAAGTGTAGTGAGTTGAAATTAGCAGTTGTTCCATGGCCGCCCTTGGATCATGAACAGAGAAGAGAATGGAAGGGTGAACAGTTTAACTGGATCATGAAGGAACCAGTTAAACCCTGCACATTAATGTTGTAGTCACTCTATTGCCGCATCAAAATGTCAACATTGCATTTTTTTCATGTTTCATGTCCATATCCGTATTTCTTACCACAAGATAATAATTATGAAGAATGTAAAATAAACTATAACAAAATGTTAGAAGGAATAAATCAGCAAGAAAGTTCAAATAAAGTAATAACTCAAAATGATTCAGCTGCCACACGAAACTACAATGTTAATACAATGGATGTGACAAAATTGCATATAATGAACTTCAAAAAAACATGTACAATTGTTTCAAATGGAAATGTAATTTGCTCGAAGAGGATGGTTGACTATTAAGTCAGAGATGGTTATTTCAAGGATATCTGAATTTTGTTAAGGATGCTCACTCAAAGAAGTATCTGCAATTTTTCTCTCACACAAACGCTCCACTTTTAAATACACTCCGCCAAAAGCAGTTTGGAACACAACGGTTGCAGATGTGGTGGTTACATGGCTATGGTATTTATCTTATTTAATATTAATGGAACATTATTACTCCATATCATATTTTTGAAATTATTCTGGCCTTTCTTGGGTAACCTATATGACTTACCTGCATTAATAATTTACCAAGTTACATTTCCTTATGGTAATTTCCCCAGAGAATAGAAGGGGAAAAAGAAATAAGGGAGTGGAGGGTCAGTGAAAAGTGAAGGGGGTTGGCATATCTTTTAACATCCCAATCTTTACCCTATTCAATTGGTCTGATGACATTCAGAGAAGTTTGAAACACAAAAGAATTGCAACTGATCCAACTCATCCCATGATAAAATGCAATAAGAATTTGAAGAAGGGAGAAAAACACACCAGTTCCAGTTTCTGTTTTTCCTGTGTTTGAATGGCTCTGAGAAGGCAAGCTAGATCATCTCGGAAGCAATCAGGGCTCAGAAATTTTGACTCCATTTCACAGACCTTGAACATGGGGAAGGCTGAAATCAATCAATATGCCGGGGAATGGACCAAGGGGAGAGAGAGAGAGAGAGAGGAAAAAACTAAAAATTATGAGGTGATTTTCTCACGTACTTGCTTTGAGCACTCACTAAATTCTAATGTGACCTCACTGCAAAGTTGTTGGTAAGCTGATTCCCCTCCTGAAACCATATAGTCCGTGAACCCCCTGCCAAACAAATAATTGCAAGATATGACGCAAAATTTAAGCTAGGAAAATAATTTGATTCAAGCAAGAACACTAACATGTCCATAAAAGCGCAAAGAAGACACACATTCCCTCAACAACACACTAAGATAGCCTGGGGAAGGGTGGCTTGGACTATAAAGATGGTATTTTATAATTGGAATTTGACATAACTATCTCTCCTCATAAAACTTAACAATGTTTGCATAAACTCAATAAATATTTTTAAGAAATCTTTAATGATTTAGGAGGTATGTTTGTTCTCAGTTAGTTTTCTTCAACCAACTGAGCCAACTGAAGGTGGGTTTACTATTTAATAGGCACCGCGAGACAAACTTTCAAATGATCGATGGTGCTCACTGCCAAGATAAGTTTCAATGTTGTTTTAGTTTTAGCATGTCTCAAACAACAATACATAAAGCTTAATCCCTCTAGGTAGAGTCAGTTACATGGATTCTAGCTCATTGATCATCTCTATCTATATCTCTATCTATAACAATATCTTCTGTAAGGCCATTAAAATGCTATTTTGTCTAAGTATCCATTATAAGAATAACTGATGATTTTTAAGCTAGTGTTGGCTAGTTTTTGTTCCAAGCTTGCAACCACATGTAATAAAGAATAATAACTTCTAACACTAAAACTGTTTTAGTCTGCCTCAGAAATATAAATATATATATACACACAGAGTGAAATTTTGATTGTCCAACAATGTTATGTGCCTTGGTTTCCTAGTAAAAAAAATGTTTTTGATCATGTCCCTAGAAAGGAGATGGTGCTTTGTTCATGGTTCAAACCATTAAATAAAATCTAAAATGTGTAAATAAAGTTCTAAATCTATTTTAAAATGCTTGATGCATGAGCAAGTTAAGCTTTGTTCTTCAAAATTTAATTTTAAAACAAAAGAATCTAGAGAGATTAATACTAATAAATCCACATTATTTTTAGTTTGTCATGGATCTCAATTTGATTTTCTTAGACTTCATAATATACAATATGTATAAGTAATGCACATGCATAACCTGAAGTCATCCTACACAGACTTGGTTATAAGTTCCTAGCGAGGGTGCATGTTTGAATATTGACCCATTGAAAACCTTTAATCTTGTGTATAATATTCTTAAATAAAATAATAGCATTTAAAAATGTATTTGGAATTAAATGGGAAAGAGACAAAATGAGATCCATATCTCTTATCAATGTTAAAATCTTCAATTTTTTCTTTATTATTAAATATGGGCTTCTTTTTTCTTTAGTTAATAAATATTGGAGTATCCAAGGGGTCAGACATATATCCCATCCTCTCAAACATTTCATATACAATGGACACAAACACACAAGGGGGAGTAGAAAAGTTCATGTAATATATACCTTGAATATAACACAAACAATATCAAATGCATACAATATGTGTTGACACATGCGATGTGTCCAATGCTTTCATATAAATGTTTGTGGTTATTAATTAGCCTTCCGTTATCCATCATATTTGACTTGATGAAGTAGCATTCTTTGTCTCTTTGATGATATTTTTGTCAATCTATTATTATTATTTTTTTTTTGAAAAAAAAAATTGTCAATCTATTCATTAAAAGAAAAGTTCTCTATTAGATTTTAGGTTATGCAATTCCTCGAGGGTCTCCTAGAAAAGAGTCTTCACGGGAACCGTAGTCAAGGTGATGTGGTGTGGAAAGTTTACCCATGATTATGGCATTCAAATTAGAGAACCTTTTATATATTACTCTTCATGCAGTCAACAGAAGAATCATTCCTATGATACATATTGAAGCCCAATCATCTTTCACATAAAAGATGTAGTTGCAGTAGTTAAAGTTTTAACAGTCCTGGTAATTTGGCATTCATGGACCTCCTTTTCTAATCTTTCTGTCTTTTTATTTTTTGCTGAAAAATCTTTCATTCCTGTAAATATTGTCTGGCCAGAAAAAGGCATTTGGTTGGAAATTGATGATTCGTTACTTGGAAATATTGATGTATCAAGTTCCTATTCCAGAACAAACATAAAGATACACATTCCAATAATCAGCAATAGAAAGCCTGCCTAGCACTGAACAATTACCCTGATGGTTTCAATCCCATCAAACCTCCTCCTTGAAAGTAAAGGTCTCTCTAGCCAATTCCTATATAAAAGAAACTAAGCACAATTCCATATAATCAAGGTCCCCAGTCTCTCAAGTTGGAATAATTTTCTCCATAAAAATTAAAACTGTACAGAATATTCTCTTCACTTCACTTATCAACACCATATTACCATTATGGTTTACCCGTCTATGCCTTTGATTAGCCATAGTATGAAAAAAAGTCAGTATCCATGTCACTCCCCTTTAGGCACAATTACAAAGCCCTGGCTTTTGCCTTTGACTAATTGTTCACCTTCCGAATTCTACAAAATCCTCCTTTAACCACCTTCTATGATCTCCAAATGTGAAAAAAACCAACCTGCATTTGCTCATCAAAAACCATAATATCCTTCGATACTTTTGCTTCCCAAAACCCCACTACAAGCCAACACCAGAACTTGTTGATGAGTCGTTTCATGCCCCCAACGATCATGTATGCTGCAGTGTAAATAGGAGAAACTATTGTGGTTCAATTTCTTCAAGTCCTGTTTCAAAATTTTATTTGATAAGATGAAGGTGAATTTCCTCTAAAATCATTACAGTTCCACCAATTGTTATTCACATTTTGAAAGTTACTCGCCTGAAGCCATATATTTTCAATATGAAATGGGTCCCTAGCCACCTATTGGGAACAATCACAAGAAACACCCACAAATTTTAAGAATCCTCCTATCCACCTTAGTACAAAGTCAGACACACCTTGTCATCGAAAATCAAACGCTCCAGAAGCCACAATTCGCTCTAATCAACTCCCCACGCCCTCACTTAAAAGGAATCATCATCGCCACACCCACACTTGCGGCAACCAAAAAGGTCTAATCCCAGCCATCTTTCTCCTAACCAACCATCCATCAACTACGATCAACGGCCACAAGTCAATGGTCTCCTCCTTACTTGTTCTAGATTAAGAAAGTAAGGTCGAGAATTGAAACGAGAACATAAGAGAAGTACCAGATTCCAGAAAAAAATAGTAACTGATATCGGATACCGCCCGGCCCCACCCAAAAAAAAAAAAAAAACACCCTTCTGGATATCAAATTACAGCAAATTAAGACTATGAATCTTATAGAGCCAATAACAAATAACCAACCAAACGGGAAAAAAGGAAAAAAAAAAGTGGGGGGAACAGATTAGCCTCTAAGAAGAAGTCGATCGGAAAAAGAGACTCTAGGTTTGTACTGACTGTTTAAGCTTGGAGTAAGCCAGGGCTCTTCGCTGCTGAACTCCAAGAAACCGTCGAAGAAGACCGACCGCCGCCAGCTTGGAGGGAGAAGAAGCGCAGCGCCCATTTTCATCCAATACGTCCATTGCGTCTGAATCTGATGAATCGTCTCTGATCGAAACCTTCTTCTCAAAATCTTCCATTCTCTCACTCTCACTCACTCTCTGCGCCAAAATTATGAAACGGAGTTCTAATTTCAGGAACCGATGCCATAGAGACAGAGAGAGAGAGACCCTGAATTTATGCGCGTGTGAACTGTGAACTGCAGCGTAGCGTAAATAGGGGGAAACCCACTGCCAATGTTTGATATTGAAATCTTGAATTGTTAAAAGAAATTTTACTATCATTTTTGTACATCTTAAGATATACGAGGGGTATTATGATCAAAATATTTTGTGCCTCTTCATGCGCCTCACGAGAGATATTTTTATAATTGATACACCTTTATCTAGCTCAAAATATACACAAAAGTATACCAATAACATTATTCATCAACTATTTCTTTCTTTATGATATTACATTACATAAGCTTCATTTGTCCAAACTAGCTACCAACACGCTAATCTTTTAAAGTTGATAGATACGAGCTCTTACTCATTGAGTCATTAAACTAATATTTGTCAATCAAAATATAAATTAAAAAAATAAAATATAAAAAATATTTCAAATAAAAATAATTTTTATTATATTTCTTAAATTTATTCATGTAACTTCTTATTTTAATTTTTTTAGATAAATTTATTTTTCTTCCTCCTTCGAATAAATTATCTTAAATTTTACAGATAACTTATCTTCACAACTTATCTCGTAACTTATTTATTTTAACAAAGATTACATAAAAAAAGAATAAAATTAAATATAAAAAGTTGTAAGAGAATAAAATAATAAACTTTCAAATAGTATACTAATTTTTCTAATAAATAAAATAAATTCACTAATATTTCATGAATTAAAAACCTTTTTACTAGACATTATTTTCCAATTACATTCACTGAGGAGATATTTAGCTGTATGACGTGAGATGCAAATTAGATAATAATTTAGTTATATGAAAAGAAGATCAATAAATATATACATACATGTGAGGCTAATGACTTAAGAGAGAGAGAGAGTTTGAAAGAAAGATAGGAGAGACAAAAAATAAAAATAAGAAAAACCTAGTAAAAAATCCTTAACCTTATAAAAAAAAACCCCATCATAGAACAGGTAAGTGGTGCCTTATTTGCTACGAAATGAAAAATAGTTTTAAAGGGCTGCTGACATAACAATAATTAAATGGAAGAAAACAGGTACCAACACAAGCAAGGTTTATGTGAAATTATTTATACCTAGAGATGTACAAAAATAGAAGGGGCTACAACACAAAGTATATTATGGTTTATTTCGACAGTAGAGAGAGTTGGGAGATGACTGGAACCTTTTCCTTTTTTTCCTTTACAATCGGAATCAGCTAGGGTGGGTTTGTTTAACACTTCAAATGCAAAAATGTAGGAATTCTTCCGCTGCGTGCCCCTGCTGTCAAATTTCTCCATTGTCCATTGGGAATGGGCAAGCAAAGGAAAAATCATTTACTACTCAATCCTCCTCCTTGTCTGAACTTTGGCTTCAGGTCTGTGACTTCAACAACTTCACTGAATTTCCCTAAACAGTTTGGGCAGCCAATCCATAAGCCAAAGGAAATGACACAATTTCTGTAATGACAGTTTTCAGCATAAAAACTGGATTTTGAGGCAGAGCATGACAGTAAAGCAAATGGGCAATTCGAGCAGCAAACCTAGTGAGCAAAGGCAGCACGAACCCACGAACTGTACGTGCCATGATCCCTTACCCTGTGACAGTCCAAAATTTATTGCACATAAATTTTTCAGTTGTATAAAACAAAAAATGAGAGAGAGAGAGAGAGGTTCAGGTAGCTGAAACATCACGGTCTCTTCCATTTTGCTGATAAACTAATGAAGCAAACTTTTAACCTATTTCTCTGTACACGAAAAATTATCATAATCAGATGGCACAGAACAAGAGAAAGTCTGTCTTTTACCATTTTCATTTTACTTTCGTGTTCAAATTCTCAGTTTTCAAGAAAATTGGTGAAAACTTGAAGTTGTGCATCTCCGGATAGAGATGCATAGATGAGGCTTCCTTTACAAAGGTTGTCTTTTTGTACGTAGCTTTACTACTTGGCAAAAAGACAGTTTCTACAACTTAAACCTATACCCTTCTAGTTACAAAGGAGCAACCGTACTGTTCCCACCAACATTCACCCTCAGGATAAGTCTATGAACAATATAAAATAATTCTAGAAGAAAAAGCTCAAATACCAAGCTTTTTCACTCGTCCAACTTTCATTATTAAGATATATTTTAGAGAATAAGTCAAAGCCTCTCAGAAGGAGGCTGACAGCATATTGTGAGGTAGAGTCGGGAAAAATCCAGTTAAAGCTCGTCCCAGTCAATAATTGAGATAAAGACCAAAAATAATAAGTCAACAATTGCAATTGCATGTTGTCAGGGCTAAGGCTGACACAACATATTCTGAGGCAGACTTGGGAAAATTCTAGTTGAAGCTCATCCCAGTCAATAATGAGATAAAGACCAAAAAAGGAAAAAGAAAATTAACTCAACAAAACAATTGCAATTGCATGTTGTCAGGGCTAACGAAAAACAGTATAGGAAGAGAAAAAAAATAAAATAGTGAGGAGCATCGAGAGAAGCAAGCAACTCATAATAATGAATATATCACTTACAAGTATATATCATCTAGACTGATTTCTTGAAACAAATTCACATAAAACCGAAAGCCCTCAGCGCTTACATCTCTGCATAATAGACCTGAAAGGACAAATGATAAACTTTACATTCTGCATGCTCGGTAACATTCTTGAAGGAAGAGTGGCATGAACAAACCTTTGCTCTCGGCAGCAAGAAGATGCTCCTTAGCCATAGCTGGAGCAATCCCCAGAGTGATTGCAGCATCACTAGCACTGATCCCAGTTCGGATAGCATCAGGCTTTAGGACAAGGGATTTGATTCTAGAGAAAACCTACAATTATCAGAGAACTTGATTATTGAGGCGCAACTTGAGCAGTTACCTAATATAGAGTTTGAATAAATGCCAATAATTAGATGCCACCAGTGAACTGACACCAGAAAATATTAGCCATTCTCCAAGTCTATAACAAAGCAATTGTAGCCAAATTAATGTCTCAAAAAGTAAATGGTTCATGTAAAGCTGACTTCAAACCTAAGCCCCTAAACACAGTCAAAGCGTTCATTGAAAACCACTAATACCCTTGGGATTTCCAAATTGGTATGCATATTCCAGAATGGTAAATTTAGCAACTCAAATCCTTCCCAAATTTCTCCCGAATTACAAGCATTCATTGAAAACCACTAATACCCTTGGGATTCCAAATTGGTATGCATGTTCCAGAATGGTAAATTTAGCAACTCAGATCCTTCCCAAATTACTTTCCAAAAGAAGTTACATTGAATCAATCCAAAAATTACTGCATGAAACTCATGGTATGCTTCATACTATATTTTTCTGTTGATCAATGTGCAACAGATTCCTATTTGTTTGCAAGGCTTTTTCCTGACAACTGACAAGTAAATCTGTCCTCCAATTCTTTCTATCCTTCCTCCTTCAAATTCCTTTCATCTAGAAAAATGATTATCACAATGGTCAATCGTTCCTAATAGGAAATGCATTTAAATTTCACATTAAATTTCAAGAGAAATCAAGATGCAGCATGTCAGAAACAAGTTTAAGCCAAGTAGAAAATAGTTGGAATGTTTGGATGGGATTCCAAAGCATGTTTGGGAGCATCCTTCCAAGTGTTTTATCCACCATAGTTTCCAAAAATGACACATCATTTTTGGAAGTGTCCATGCCTCCTTAGCCATTAAAACTAATATATGTACATATGCATGCATACATGTACAACTACATGCACAAATCTTCATATAAGAGTACTCACTAAAATTACTTGCCAAAATTCCAAGGCACAAGAAAACAGTAATGTTGTATGATTATGACCCACCACATCTTCCAATACTTTCAAAGCAGGATACTGTGAATAAAATTGCATGCCATCATTATCAGAAAAAGATGGATTACGTTCAAGGTAAAAGAGATTACCTCCTCATCACTACGAGATTTGCTCTGGATGACTATTACACCACTATCAAACTTCCTAACCATTACTGGGCTGTTTAACAAAATAAAGCATAGTCACTATGCATATATCTTGAAGCCTGAATTATAATTGAATAAAATGCACTAGGCATGGGAAAGTAATATGCTTTGGCTTCAATTTAATGAACAAGTTGAAAGTATATGCAGCACTCACACATCAAACTTCTCCCAGAGGGTACAAGCTTGCATCAAATCCTCAGGTGATATCAATTCTAACCAAAGAAAAATAAATCAGACAGAACTTTCACTAGATATATGACAAGAAATGGGAGGATTTCAAAAGGAAAAAAAAAAGTAATAACAAATAATAATTAGAATCAAGAGCTCTATGGCACAGACCTGTACCACGTGCACGATTGAAGAGACAATAAATATCTATTAAATTGATCATTCCTCCAGCCCTCTCAAGTGGGATTCTCACAAAATCTGCCAACTGATTAAGGAAGAATTTTCAAAATAAGAACCAAAAAGAATTCTCTGTTTGCATCCCATCCAATCCATTAGTCACTTCTTATATATATGAAACAGGCATTTCTTATGAAAAATGTATTTAAATATAATGCTTTTCACAAATTTAAGATCTGAACATGTTCAAGATCTTAACATTCAAACATATTAGCCCAACAACTTACAAATGAGACCAGAATGAAGTACAAAAAGAGTGATGAGGAAGATAAAAAGTAAGAGGAGGTGGAGATAGCAGAGAGGCCTTTTGGATGCATTATCTTGGAGAAACTGGCCCCTAACAAAGCAAACGGGCAGGATAACTACTCTGCAGCATTCAATAGAGGCATCGTTGAAGATGGCTCTTTACCATTTTTGAGATCTTAAGAAATGACTAATTTGTAGAGCCAGCCCCCTTTAGTATTTATCTTTAGATTAATTTGGTTATACCGAGCATGGATTACAGAAGATAAGCCAATTTTCACATAAAAAAAAACTCTAGATATTTAAAATTAAATTCACAACCAATAATAACAGATAAATGGATACCAGTTGGTAAGGGAAAGGAAAGCTAGGCGAAAAAAGAGAGAAACAGGAGCAGCTTTTACTTTTGGGGTTGTGCAATTAGGGCTACATAAGTTGAAAATGTCTTTACTTCATAAATTCCATTCTCTCTTTAAAGAAAATTCTAGGATTCTTCATGTCAATCTATATATTGATTATATTCTACAGTTCAATATAAAATTTATAAAAATTACATCCACCCACAAAAAGATGAAATTAATTTTGTTGAGCACTTCATGCATGCTCTGTCCCTTTTACCATCTTATAGTGGAATTACTTCAATCTACCCCAAAAGTAAGGAAAAAAGAAAACGATAAATAGTTTAGGATGTGAATAATATCCAACGAGAACTGGATACATACATTTGTTGGTTTTTACCCCCCACAAACCAACTCTTAAACCAAGTCACGTGATGCTCAACAAATGAAAGCAACAGCTCATAATGCCTCACAACAATTAGTCTAAAGCAACACTCTTGAGGTGCATCAGAAATAAATAGTTGAGTTGATATCTACAATTTGCATCAGCTGGTAAGAGAATGAAAATCCAAAAAGTTTTAATAGATAAAAGAAAATAGATTGATCATTGTCACCAGATTGGCAAGTAAACAAAGAGAAATATACTTAATTGATCAAATATATCAACATGAAACAGTTGAAGTTCACAGTGAAATGTATAAACATATTTAAAACAAATAAAACATATGCAATGCAGTAAGAAAAATAATAAAAATTTGAGATCTATGTAATTGAGTTTTCAACTGCATTTGTTTAGGTCAACTTCAGGGGACAAGTCTTTGCACAATTCAGTTGATAAGCATTTCCTGCAATACTTTTGATTTGTCTAATGTCACAACAATATTAAAATAATATAACTTTCATTACAAGACAACAAGAAATTCAATTAATGATATGAAAGAATCACTACAATAAAAAAGAAAAGGTTGCATCCATCAATAACTGTGAGACAAATATTGAAGTTGGGAGGGGCCTACATCAAACCATTTAAGTTCCAAAATATTGAAATTCCAACTGCACCATTGCCTCTCTAAAAGGATCAAGGCCTGTTTGTGAATAGTGTTTCATGCATTCTAATAAAACCTTTAGCTAATGATAGAATGCATGACACAAAATTAGAAGAGTACCTGACGGGACAACTGTTGGTGATACAATGCACCAGCAGATTCTTTTGTAACTGGGGATGCAATACCAACACTCAACAACCAATCTTGCATCTCTTCCTTGGAACCCATCTCCTCATCATTTGCTGCCCCAGATTGATTGTTTGAACCTGACAAAAGTTTCTGCCTCATCTTCTCAGCTAGCATAACCATCTCTTTAGCCTTACTCTGTAAAAACCAGTAACATCTATTACTAAATATAGTAGTCAACAAATAACATGGCAGACACATGTAAGTGAAGCGCAAGCCTATTTCTGTAACCTCATTGTCTGGGAACGACAATTCCCCATCTCCACAAAATGAAAGGAAAATGTTCTGGCAAATAATCAGTCTTAGCTCCTCACATAGCTTTGGATCCAAGGGGCTCTAGGGGCTCAAGCATCAAGCATGTTTCCACATTGAAAACATGTTGTGCAAGTAGTTCGCTTTCTAATGACAGCCAAGGGTTGGTGGAAGGCACATGTGATGGAAGGGAGTCCAAGCTTCTCTTTAGCTAGAAACCAGACACTACCCAAAGGTTACTTGAATAAGAAAAATATGCAGGTGTTTTTTGGTAGGCTGGACTTAAAAGTAGCAAGGCTTTTGGAAGATGCTCACAATATCAAGAACAACAAGGAAGGGTAATGTTATAAAAAAATGGCATTCCAATGCATGAGGCAGCACGAAGATGAGACCAACTGACCCATCATTGACAGATGGCATCACACGAAAAAACCAAAGGTATTGGATTTGGTAGTTACTAGTTACCAGTTGTCTTCTTTTTCTACCCTTTTGCATATGTTCCTAAATGGGTGCATATTTAAAAATTGGCAGGGGCTGGATGCCCACCCCTCTTACAACAGTCACTGGCTTGTGCAGGTAGACGAGGGATAAACTTATGGTGAAACTCCACATGTATGGGAGCATGGAAAAATCAAAGGAAAGAAGGAACAACCAATTTTAATCTCTGAAAGAGACAAAAAAGGCATGCCATTTTTGGCTCAGAAGATGACAAGAAAACCAAGTTCTTTCATGGCATGTCTAATGCACACTGGAGAAGCCACTGTATTAGCAACTGAGGGTGCACAAGAAAGACTTTGTTAGAAAAGGGTATGGATATGGAGTTCTGGGTTTCCACAACAAATTTTATAAAGAAAGAGAGGTGGAAATATAGTTGCCTGATAGATTAGACTTGGAGCCACCCAATAACTCAATCTGGTTAGATAGCCTTTCTTCACAGAGACAGTTTCAATGGCTCTAATAATATGAGCGCAGTGCAGCTCCAGATCTGCATTATTCCATTACAGCTTTCTTTTCAGCAATTTGGGGTGCCATTTGGACAGAGATTCAGTTAACACCTGCTTTCCATGAGTCACTGGGAATTTCAAAGGATAATGATTGCATCTTTTACTTCCCTTACACTAAAAATGCGAGGGCAACTGATGATGAGATTAATCACCTTGCTGGAGCAGTCTAGAAAAATTTATTGCTAAGGTATGGTCCTTCCTGAACAAAGTCTTTCTCTCCAATCTTTCAAGCATCTTCTCTACTAGAGAAGAGCCAATGAATGGCAGCATAATAGACAGGTCAACTTGGCAAAAAGATTCTAATCAGGTAGGCCTAGAACTTTGAAGATCTCAGAGGGTCTCTTTAGTGTTTTTAACATAGTGCCGTAAATGAATTTTCAACATTACTTTAACAGTTTAACCTTCCTCCCTGTCAGATCCTTGAATTCTCACTGAATTGGTGAGAATCTGATTAAGAAATCAGAAGGAAATGAGAAGAATTTCAGAGGGAGAGGGAAGAAAAAAGATAGGAGGGAAATCCGAGAGAGAGAGAGAGAGAGAGAGAGAGGGAGAGGTAAATCAGAAGTTTTTAATTAATTTCTTTTCTTCCTCTTATGCTGAAGGCAATCAGTAATTATATAATGATTGTAGCTAGCTTTTGGCACCAAAAGGGCCGCCACATTTCAAAGTTACAACTTTCAAAATATTGCAACTAACTAACTTCCTTCTAGAAGAATGACCTTTCATTTGCCCATTCCTTCTACCCAATAATGTATCCCCCCTTAGTTATTAGGAACATGACAATTCCCCCCCCCCCCCCCCCTAAAAAATTTCTTGTCCTCTGGAAATGTAGAGAAGTTGGGTAGCTTGAGGAAACTGTTAGGGCAAGTTCGACAAGTATTCCCACGCGTTGCTATCTGGGTGCAGGGTTAACCATTGACTCCTCTTCCTCTTCTACTACTATTTCTTCTTCTTCTAGCCAAAGTAGTTGCTTTCTACATTGATGCCTAGGAGTGTATTTGTCTCCACGATGAAAACACTGCCTTGCCTGCCTCCTTTGTTCCATAGTCCTTCCTCCTTGTGCTTGAGCCGGATTATTAGTGGATGTTGTTGTCAACCCCTTCAACTCCCGGCTGAATTTGATTTCCTCCTTGCCATATCCCTTGTTTCCTTGCTGGAAGGCCCCTGAACTTATCCCTTTTGCTTGCAGTCGTTGTTTCTTTATTAAAGCCTCGACTGTCATTTCCTATAACCCAACATTTTCTATTGCTTCCTTTACAGTTCTTGGCCTCGACATTTTGACCGTGGTCCTCAATTATTCGCTCAAGCTGCTAATGAAGCTTGAGACGAAGTATGCTGTTAAAGGTTGTCTCGACTATATGGTATAAGAAGAAAATGATGGCAGTTCGCTAGAGTTCCTTTTGAAGATTTTAGATAGAAGTTGTAACCCAAACTGTAATTAGTTATAGTTTGGGGGTTAAACTGTAAATATCTAATAATATTCATTAGGATATCCACCCACTATTATAAATAGAGGGCAAGGGATAGCAAATACAGACAGAGTTCTCAGTTTTTCTTGTTTGTAAGACTACCGGTCATCCTCTTGTGCGCTGAGTGCTGTGGGAAAGAAGAGATCAAGATTGTGAGAAAAGTGATCCTTGGAGCGATCTGGTGAAAATCTCTTTGGTTATTTTCATTGTACTTGGGAGTGCTGTAACATGAGGGAATAGGGGACAGTTGTACTGCTGTAATCACTCTCGGTTTTTAGTGGATTTGTCTCAAAGAGAAGGCTGGATGTAGGATTGCACTTTGCAGTCCGAACCAAGATAATTCTGTGCCTCGTGATTGGTTTGATTGTTCTTTACTTTCGTTTCTTTGTTGTTTTTCATTATTTGTTATCTCTATTCTGTTGTGGTTTGATTTCCGGGTGAGGAGTGAAGAGAGATTGGCAAAATCTAAGTCTTGAATTGGTTTTTAAGAGCTCCTAATCATAACATATGCTTTAGTTAGATGAGGGTTAAGGTTTAACATAAATGATTTTAATTCCTTAAAATTTGACTGATACACCCACACCGATTCCTCCTGTTTCAGCTCGTTAAATTCTTTGACAACATCCATCAAACCTTTGTCTCCAAATCTTTTGCATAGGTTTTATGCAAATTTTGTCCATTGACAACCATCCATGTCTCGAATCCAACCTTGAAATTAGGCGTCTCTTACGTCATTAAGGTAAGCAAAGGCCAATGTGACCTTTTGATGTTTCAAAATGTTATACACATTAAACATTCTCTCGCACCTTCTCACCCACCTCCTAGGTTTTTGTTCATCAAATACTAGGATTTCCATTTTAGGTAGGGGCATGCACAATTGGAATTGGGCAATCTGCACCCCTTGTCTTCTTCCTTCAAAAGTTTCCCGACCAGCTGGTTCTTCTTTAGTTTCAAAAGTCCCAGTAGGACCCTAAATCGCCCCACTTCCAGTTAATATTGGTTCCGATCTCTCCCTATGAGGGAATTCGGGAGAGAGACTTACCTGGTTTTGTCTTGCAAACATTAACATGAACTGTTGCATTTGTTCTTGCATTTGGTTATTTTGTTCCCTCATCTAGCTTTCAATATCATTCTTCAACCTTCCAACTGCACTATCCAGCTTCTTTTCCACCCTTGATTCTATGGCTCCCTCCATGGATTCCATCCAATTCTAACGTTCTGCCATCGTTGCAACCACCTGCTGTGGTTGCAACTCCATTTGCTTCATTTTGGTGCCTTCTACCATTGGAAGGAAGATTCTTGCGAGATTGCCGGCCTAGGACTTGCTCTGATACCAAAATGTCATATCCTTGAATCTGACAGGAAGTTCTCACTGAATTAGTGAGAATCCAATTAAGAAATTAGAAGAAAATGAGAAGAATTTCTAAGGGAGAGGAAAGACAGAAAGATAGGAGGGAAATCCGAGAGAGAGAGGAGAGATTGAGAGATAAATCAAAAGTTTTTGATTAATTTCTTTTCTTCCTCTTACACTGAAGGCAATCAATAATTATATACTGAAGGCAATCAATAATTATATACTGATTGTAGCCAGCTTTTGGCGCCAAAAGGGCACTTTTCAAAGTTACAGCTTTCAAAATATTGCAACTATCTAACATCCTTCTAGAAGAATGATCTTTCATCGGCCCATTCCTTCTACCCGATAATGTATCCCTCCCTTAGTTATTAGGAACATGACACTCCCCAACCTCCATCCTCAACAAATACATCACCAAATTTTTGGAAGAAAGCCATTAGAATCCAGTTCAGGCAACAGTCTCATCCCAGTAAAGGAATCCAGATGCCAAAACTCTCTCCATAGAAAACAAAGGATTCCTCATGGAAATTACCATCCAATTGAGGCCAATAAAAACCTATTCTTGATAAAAAAATTCAACACTTTCCCACTCTAAATTTTCTCAATATGAGAACAATGCATATGGGCATTTGCCATTTGGTGAAAGTGTGGGTACGTCACCCTTATTGTCGCAAAAATACCCAGGCCTTTGCTCCAACTAGTACCTTTTTCAATCCATTTTAGCATCATACAAACTCTTCATTTCAACTCAACAAGTATTAAGCCGCATAGAATAGGTAACAATGGATGTGGAGGAGGGATACATACCATGAGAGCGTTCAAGTCCTGAAAAGCTTCTTGCAAGCTCTTATCTGTAGTCTCCCAAACCTCCTGTTCCTTCCTCAGTATCCCTGAAACCCCAACCACGGGCATCCTCAGTCCTACACTTCCTCCTCCGGGACCATCACTTGGACTCCTTGAGGTTGAGGTCGAGCTTTCCTCCTGCCAGGCCCGGCCCTTCCAAGCCTCCAAAAATTTAGCCAAAAAGGAATCGGAATCGGCGGACTTGCCCCTGAAAACGAGTGTGATGACCGTGGACGTCGACCCTCTCTCGTCCAGCTCGCCTTGGGGGTTGGCGGAGACCTGGAACCGAGCCCTGGGGCTGGAGAACATGGCCTTGATCATGGTCGACTTCTTCTTCTTGGTACTGGTGGTGGTGGAGAAGATGTGGGACACGGCAGCCAGAGGAATGGCGGAGGCCGCCGCCGCAGAAGTCGTGGAGGTGGGAATCCAGATGAGTCGGTGAGTGGTGAGGATAAGGAGGCCGGATTTGAAGTGATGAGGGAAGTTAGGGTTTTCTTCGCACTCGATGTCGACGGAGGAGATGAGGCAGCACTCTACCTCCCCGGGTCTCAGCACCGGCCTGCCGCTTCCGGTGAGTTCCGCCGGCGGTAGCCATCTCCCTGCCATTCTAGTCACGCTCTTGCTAGCAACTCATGATCGGATCAGAACAGCAGAGATCAAACGAGAACGATAATGGATTGTTGCAGAGCCGAGAGAATTGTTGCACGGCGATTGATGAAGGAACCAATGACTTACGCGCATCGAGAACAAATTTTTTAATTTCAAATGGTAAATTATTAATAAAATATCAAAAACAAATGCAATTTCATTATTAATTTTTCATAAATCATTTTTTGACACTCGTTCTTGTCACACTCATATAATTAGTATATTATAAGCTTGCATTAATATTTGTCTTTTAAAATTATTATATAAATTTTTAATTAAATAATAATTATATTTAATTATTAAAATTTAATTATCATCTAATTTCAATAAACCTATCTCCCACCACGTTCTCTATTATATTTTAAATATTAAATAATTAATTTTATATTTTTTATAATTTACAAATTATATTTACTTCAACCATATCCTTATTCTACTCCCTCTTTCATTTATTTGTTAATAATTTTTAATTTTAATTTATTTTACATTATATATAATTTTTATTACTATACAAATTTAATATTTTTAAAATAATTTTACTAATATTTTTTAAATAAATTATTATCAAATTAATTATATAATAATAAATACATAATTTATGAATAATCAAATATACAAAATCAATAATCGTACAAACCATCAAATCAATTTGCAATCGGAATTCATCATAACAAATACACAAAATCAATAATCAAATACATAAACCCTCTATATCATTGTCGTCTAATCATCTTATGTTCTGCATCTATTCATCTTTCACTATTGATTTTTTGTCTTCTCCAACAGCAAGCCCATTTTAATTCGTTGTGTCCGTTAGGCTAGATCATCTATCTCCAAAGTCAACAACAAATTGGTTCCAATGTGCAATGGTGAAGACTGCAACAACAACCGTTGTGGAGAGAGATTGTGAGGGCTGCGACAATAAACTTTATCGCCAAATCTAGCGAAACGATTGCAAATCTCTAGCCTATCAACATGGCAAGGAAATTTGGCAATTGAAAACATCTTTGGAGTAAATAAGCATTAAGGCCTCTCTACAAAATTGGCTCGTTGAGGGAAATGGCAATCGGTTGGAGACAACCTAAGTACAAATAGTGTGATACTTAATAAATATTATTATTTTAAATTTTAAATTTAATTATTATATTTTAATTTGTTTATACAAAAATTATTGAGTCAAATTGTTCCAATCAACCTATTGTGTATTATAATATTTAACAAAACATAATTTTAATAAATTTATTTTTAGTATATTTAAATCTCCTAATGAATTTTTTATGTATCTTATATTGGAAAACATATTTTAAGTATTATAACATTTTTGTGTATCAAAATAAACCAATAAATGTTATTCGTTCTAAGTGGAATATTAGGACATTATAAGATAACATGTAAGAAAATATTTTCATTTTGAAAAACTAGATCCCATTATTTTAATACCTAATATTCATTGTTGTTAAAATTATTTTTAATAATTTTTTTAATAAATATAATGTATGTATTTTTTAGGTGGTCAAATTGTTAAATCCCAAATTTGTACTAAATTTAAAATTATATATTTATTATTGTTATGCATTTTAATTTTTTATATATTTGCATTGAATTCAAATGAGGATAATTTCTTATTTATATTTATGTATTAAAGTAAATAAAAAGTAAAATATAAATTAAATAAAATGTGGATATGTTGTAATGAATATGTGTTATAGATTATATTTTCAATTTTTTTAAAAATATGGATTGAGAGTCGATTCCCGGTAAGGAACAGTTGACTGTAGGTTATGTAGAGTCGAGGCAATTGAGAGCAGGTTTTGGCTAGTCAATTGGGAGCTAATTGTGGATGTCGCGGAGTCGACTTTTTGTTAAAACAATCAATTACCAGACTGCAACGGTCAGATTTTTCTAACTGTTACAAATCCATTGGAAACCTCAAGTATATATATCAATAAGAGTTTTTTATAGAAGGTTAATGCATTATCAATATCTATCATTCTAAAGCACACCAAGCTTTGAAGCCCTATAGAAAAGCAATACAAACCCCAAGTATTAAAGATACACCATTTGGAGCCTAAGGCAAAGAAAAATAAGTTTTATTCTTTTTGGTAATTATTATATCACTTGTGTATTTACTTTGTAATATTTATTCTTGTATTTATATCCATATTAGTCCAATTTATTAGATATAGGATTGTTTATTTGCATTAATTATGGATTGTGAGTAGTATCACAGAGCTCGTTGTAAGTATTAATTTATAGAGTGAATTAAAAGAAAAATTTCAATGTGGGGTAAAAGTTTATTATGTGAACTTGTTAGAAAATTCAGGTGTGATTACAATAGAATCTCAAGTATTAGGTTAAACTTAAAGAAAATTGACGTAGATGTTGGAAACACTGAACCACTATATATATTATGTTAATATTATGATTATTTATGTATTTATATTGCTATTCTTTTCAAATAACATATATATTTATAATAAATATTTTATTTGTATAAAAAAAACTCAAGAATTTTAAAAATAAAAGAATTCAATTTATTAAGTTTTTATCTCTTCATTCATCTTCTCTTAAATGACAACTTTGTGTGTGAAGGTACCAACAAAAACAAATCACATTTTAACTCTACCCTGGCTATCACATTATTTTTCATAAAATAAAATTAGAAAAAATAGGCTTATGCTATATTTTAATGTTTTTTATTATTATATATCCAGAATTTTAATTGTTTTTTTATTTTAGATAATTCAAGCACTATTTAATGAAAGGAAACTCGAAGAACCACACTGAAACTGGTTCTGGCATTCTTAAACCCTAGGGAGTTGGAGATTTAGCACCGCTTTCGATCTTCATTGCTACAACTTCGTTCTCTCTGCCTGCAATCATCTTTGCCAGTGATCGTCCGTCCGCAATCACCAGTTTTGGACTTCCGTATGTGTCTGAGAGATTATCATTTATGAATCCTCCTCGCCCTTCTCCGGTCAATTCGCTCCCTTGCTGTCCCGATCAGGTCCATAAGCATGGAACCACTGATTCTTCAGCTTTTCGACAGGTCTCTCTCTCTCTCTCTATATATATATATATATCAGTACTTTAGGTTTCACAAATTCATCGTGTGTGTGATGTACGAGTCACAGGTGGTTCTTCCTGCAGTAACTTTTGATATGGCTTTTTAATTTCATTTCATCTAACTTGAACAGGTTATTCAACCGAACCAGTTCCAAGGGAATCCGAATCCTACACAAACACAACCTCAAAAATCAAATCCCTTCAATAATAATTACAACAGCCATCTGGGCAACGGGCCTTTTCCCATCGCCAACAGGCCAATTTCAGTATCTATGGCTTCTCCAAATAATCCCAATCTACAACTGCAGCAAAACGGTGTACCCTTTACCAACCTATCTCACGTTGGACTGGTGATGAATCCAATGCTCCAGCCCAACCAGTTTGCTCACAGTCCTTTTAACCTGCCTCAGTTTTTAGGCCAAAATGCAGGTTTTCTAAACGGACAACTTGGTTTGCTGACCCAACTGCAGAACGTCAATCAGTTAATGCAAATGCCGATATCCAGTTATCCCCACGGTGTTCCATGCAATATGCCTCTGTACCCGAATCAAGTTTCCCAGGCTTTGGTTCCTCAAAATCCCACTATTCTCGCAAATCCATGGTTTGGTGTTACGAATTGTAATGCATTTCTGCAGCCAAGCAACCAAGGGCAGCCAAATTTCGTTATGCCAGCTGTAGATGCGAATGCAACCAAGTCCCATAATGTTACTCGGCAGTTACAGGGGAACTCACCTCTACTACCTGCTTTTGGCTCGGTTCCTCCACAACAAAATGCTACTCAGCAGTTTCAAGGGAACTCACCTCTACATCCTGCTTTTGGCTCAGTTCCACCACATCAAAATGCTACTCAGCAGTTTCAAGGGAACTCACCTCTACCACCTGCTCTTGGCTCAGTTCCACCACAACAAAATGCTACTCAGCAGTTACAAGGGAACTCACCTCTACCACTTGCTTTTGGCTCAGTTCCCCCACAACAAATTCAGATGAGTTTCCAACCTCCTGACAGTAAAATGTCAAAGGTACCTTTTAGTTACTGTTAATTATCTAAAGCATTCTGTATCATTTGTATTCATTTAATTATTTATTCACTGGCTATGTATGAATTGCTTATATGGATGGCAGGAGGAAACATTCTATGTTAATTTATTGAACGGCCAATCTAGTTTATGAAATCACGTTGATGCCAACTAAAAGGAGGTTGATATGCCTTTTTTCTGTTAATTTGGGACAAGAGATTGGCTCAGTGCAAAATGGATTATAATGAAGATTTACAGAAGTATAAAAGAGAGTAGATGGGGAAAATTGATGTTCAGTAATCTTCCCATATCTTATTTGATAGGGACCAAGGCATGAAGATATATTTTGGGAAAAAAGAAGTAATGGCAAGAGTCTTAATGGACGAAGACCAGGTTTGTTTTATATTTAAAATAGATTAGGATTATGTTTGTCTATATTTCATTTTTAGATATATCAGAAAACAGATGTGGGATGTAAATGGTGAAAAAAAGCTATTTTCAAAGAAAAAGTGTATGGTAGAAGAGATTGGATTCTATGAGAGGCTAACCAAATGTGGGTTCAAATGGATAATACCATTCAAAATACATAAAAAATGGATCCAGGAGAGTTGAAGGAAAAATTCAACAAATAAAAGAGTCTTGGTGATGGAATGAAGGGGATACAAGATAGAATCAAAACTATTGCTACAAGACATAGCATGCATGCGATAGTGAAGTAAACTGAAAGTGGGATATTTTTACCAAAAAGAGAAGCATGGAAGGCAATTGATGAAGTGAAGTCAAAATCTTATGAAAATTTTTGCTAATGACTTGGCACAAAAGATGAGGAAAGAGATGTATAAACTAGTCAAGGCAAGAGAAAAAAAGACAAGGGATTTGAACCAAGTAAAATACATAAAATCCAAATAAGAAAAATACTAATAAATGAGAGGGGGGGGGGGAATCAGTGAGAGATGGAATAATCGTTTCTCAAAGCTATTCAGTGAAGTGGAGGAATAAGTGTTATGTAGGGGCATCTTTGTAACTCTGAAAATGTTAGGAATTACATGATCTATAGACATACACCCGCAACTGGAAAAAAGTAATCATTAATGACGAAGAATAGTAAAGCAACTGGCCCATATAATATCCTAATAATAACAAAGAAATGCATGGGGGAAGAGGAATTAAGTCAGAAAGGTTACTGGACGACTGGAAGTTCTACAATGCCTATGTATAAGGATAAAGGAAATGCTCAAATGAATGGAAATTATAGATGCCAAGACCTGACAAAGGGGTCTATGAGCGGCACATATCCCGAGGTAGTCGTGGGTGGAACCCATGCCAGGACCAACAAGCCTAATGTCAATGGATCATTAGGGGGTGAGCAAAATTTGTGTAAAATCGATATTTTGAACTGAATTAATGAGTTCCAGTTAAATCAGTTCAAATTTTATTTTATTTTACAAAAATTTTGGGTTTCAATTTTCAATTTGGTTTTTGGAAAAACACTTGGTGTTTAACTGAAATAATCAAAATTATAGTGGTATAAAAAAATATCCATAATTTTTTTTTGTGTATTTACGAAACTGCCATTCATTATAAGTACACCTTTTCCCCCTCTTCCTCACATAAGATGACCCTAACCAGTTGCCACCCCTTTTCCCCTTTTCTGAATCAAGCTCCACATTTGTATGTGAAGAGGGTGTGCCATTGTTGATGCCGAGCTGAAGGCCGTTATGACCCAAGTATTGGTTCTCGATATTGGTTAACAATAGGGGTTTTGAGCTCACAACATTGTCTAGGTTTCGCTATTCTTCTTATGTTTTTCCTGGGTTTGTTCTGCTGCTCTTGTTGATAGAGAAATGCAATATCTACTAGGTTGCTGCATTGGCCATTTTGCTTGTTTGGTGGTCGTGAGGACTTCCAGATTCTTGTTTCTTTCTGGGTAATCTCTATTTTCAAGGAATTTTTATATGATGCAAGAATCAAGTTGGCGATAGAGAAACTGAATGGTATAGATATGGTATTCTAATTTTCATCCCCCTTTATTTTTTGGGAATGGGGATTCAAATCTGGTCCATTCTGCTGGTTGTTAGATGTGATTTTTTACACCTTTGGTACACATACCATTTAGGTGAATTTGATCTTATGTCTGTGTAATTGATTTTATTTGGATGAGGTTGAATGCATCCTCTGACATTGTTGCTACATATTCTTGTTTATTTCTTCCATTCGGTTGCTTAGACAAAAATTGTCATTTTTGTGTGTATCACAATTTGATCCCCTTGAACATCCACCATTACCAGATCATGAGACAGCTGCTGCTTCTTTCTCTGCTTTCCTTGTGATTTTATCTTTACAAATACTCTGCAATAATTTCATGGCATTGAACATCCACCATTATATATTGACAGTGTTTAATTTCATGGCATTGACTGATGCAGGGAAATTGCAGAAATGGTAGTGGGGTCAGTGGTCTGAATGCCAAATGGAAAGATTCTCAAAACCGAAACTTCAATAAGAATCCCAAACGAGATGCGTTGCATAGGGATAGGGGGTATTTTTCTTTTGGCTACTTATTATTGGACCTTCTTATATTTTGAGAAATTCTGGAATAGCTTCTCATATTTTGCATTGATCAAATTTCTATAGATTTCCAAACGACAGCAATATGAAAAATGTGAAGGGAAAGTATGGGTTCCATAATAAATATGGAGGTAATGGTAAGATCTTTTTCACCTCATTACCAAGTTTAAAGTTTATGGATTTTTCCTTAGGTAGCATTTGTTAAAATGAACAAGATAAGGGAGCATCAAGATAAGGCCTTAATACTTTATGGACCAAGATATGGAATGATCAAGATAAGGTTGAGAAACATTCTAAGATTTTTATCAAACTGTTTATTAAATTTTTGGAATGCACTAGAGGACACAAGCGTTATTTTTTTCTTATTTGTAAGGACCAAGATATGCTTATCTTGAGAGAGGGGGGCGGGGGGGGGGGAGATAAGCATATTTGGAAAAATAAAGATAAGAAGTCATGTGACTTCTTTTTTAAGGGTTACTGGATAAGTTTAACAAATACGTTAGAAATGACAAACATCTGGAATGTTTTCCATACTTGACATTTTCCACCCCATATCTTGGTTAACAAATACTATCTTAATGGTCTATTGCAGGGAAATATTGCTTGTTTGTTTGTATCATACTCATATGCTTTTGTTATGCTGTACTAGTACCCTACCTCAAAGTTTTTAGTTATAGATGACATCGCTCAAAGGTAGAGGTATACACAATAAAATAAGTATATATATTTTTGCATGTATCTGCAGGTGTAATATCTATATGTCCTATATCATCCAGTATGATGGTCTTTTTCCTAATCCCACTTGGAGTATATGTATATGAATGAACAAACAAAACATATAGAAACCGAAAAGGTGTATAATGAAAAGTCAGTGAAGAGAGAAAGGAAGTTTGTGTGAAGTTATTATTACTCTTTGTGATACAAATTGAAGTATGTGGTGTTATGACCCTAGGAGCAATAGAGGGACAATATTGTAATAGGGTTTATAATAGTTTGTTAGGAGATATTTTGTAATTTGTTAGGAGCACATGGGTGCTGTTATGAGCTATGCCTATAAAAGGGCTGCTGTAAGAGGATGAGATATTATGTGAAATGATATTGAAATCCTTTCCTTCTAATTCTCTTTATCCCTCTCTCCGTTCTTTTTGATTTCTCCCTCCCTTTTTGCTAATTTCTTTCCCTCCTTTCAATTCTCTCGTTCTGATTTCCCCCCTAATTCTAGTCTCAATCCTAGAAATATGACTAATGGTATCAGAGCCAATCGATTCTCGGTTGTGATTCCTATAATTCATAGCAATTCTTGGCTTGGAATTGAAGGTGAACTGAGCTGATCATCCACAGTTGTGAACCTTGGCAGTCCTTGTTCGACTTTTGAAGACGAAATAGGCCAACGATCATCAACTAAGAAAGTTGGAAGTTTCCAACAGTGATTAAGGTTTAGATTATGAAGGTGAAATAGACCTAGGCAACTTTGATGGTGATTTTGGAGTGACTAGATCTATGTCGCTGCAGGTGATTGAGGCAATTTAGTGAAGCTCATTTTGGTCAATCCTTCTGTGGCGAAAAATCTTAGCAGTTGAATTTAGGCATTGGGTCGCAGGAGGCGATTCAGGCTGCGAAGCAACACCCAGGCGAACTCTCACGAGGTTACATCCAAGCCGGTGGTCCTCGGCTGCGAATTTGAGATAGTAGTGAGAAGGGGAGTACGTTTGAAAGCGAATATGACAAATTGACAAAATCGAGCCAAGCGATTCCCAATCAACTCTTGGTTCGACTTAAAGGCAACGAAGAGCCGATGATCCTTGACCACTAAATTGCGATTGAGGCGAGTTGACTTGAAGGTATTAGGGACATATCTATCCTACTGAAATTGTCGAAATTTACAGAACAATCTCCTAAAACAGGCTTGAAATTTGAAAGTGAGTGGAAATGGGTGTAATAAGCAATTCGTGAGGTGCTATCCAAGTCGATTCCTTTGGGGATTGCAACAGAGCAGTTCTGTGGCCTTCGACTTTGCCTACTCCAATTGTTTGAGGTCTCGCATTGAAGGCGAAAGTAGATATATCGCCTAGTAGTTCAATTCAAGTGGAAATTGTAGGTAGGTAGCTGATTGGTGACAGGCGCGATTCAAGAGGTTGAATTAGTTCGGTAGCCTAGTCGTAATTCCGATTAGAATTTAAAGGTTGGTTCAGATCTAAGTGACTATGAGTGGCCATTCTAGAAGCGAATTAGGGTTGCGGAATTGGGAGTAACAATTACGATGGCTTGGATTTACTGAATTAGGTTCCAGTGAAAAAAAAATAATTTAGCACTAGAATAAGTTTCCGAAGATGTCCTTAGAAGCTGATCAATAGGCTGTTATAGAGGAAGATTTTCAAAGGAAATTAAACTGTGGATATGACTGCAGGACTTAGTGGAAGTGCACAGTCAGGGGAGAAAACACTTAAGGAGGAATGGGTCGCAACAAGAAATGAATTCGATAACCTCAAATGAAAGCTGGATGACTTAATGATTTTATTCTCATAGAAATTTCAGGTTAGTGTTTCTTTTCTAAGAAGTACTATGCTTCCTTAAATCAACTTAGAGGTGAATTCAATAACCTAACGCAAGAAGGGTCGGTAATGGATTATAACATCAAATTTGAGAAATTGAAAGCGCTGATGCTTAATTCTCAACCGACCTTAAAAGAATCTTATTTTGTGTTGAAATTCATTGATGGTCTTAACAATGCATTGAAACCTATTATGAGAATAATGTGTCCTACCACGGTAGAACAAGCGACGGAGAGGGCGAGGCTTCATGAAATGACATTGGAAGCCAATCCTAGAAAGCACAAGCAACAGCCTTATGGTTATACTAAGAGCAACCAACAGATTGGAGGTATTCCTCAGACTGCTAAGACCCTAAGATTCGGACTAGTTGTTGCAAGAAGTGAGGAAAGACCTGAAATGGAGTAGGTCATTCAAGATGACAAGGGAGGAAGGGTAGCTACTGGAGGAATTGTTGTGGCTCCAACGGATGCGAAAGACGTTGAAATGAATCCTGTTATAATTGCCAAGGAACCTGAAGGACACCCAATAAATCATGATGAAGTGGCATGGGAACAAAACATTGATTCATTGGTGATGCCAACTAATAGTCAGGTCGAAGGTGAGGTGAACCAAGATCTAGATCCTGCAGAAAGGGCTGGAGTTTCTTTAGATTATATTGGCCAAGTTGGTACCTACTTTTTCTTTGCACGGGAAATTGATGAAGAGTGGCCAAAGATTGATGAAAAGGCTGACATGTACAACTTAAGGGTTGTCTCCTTTCCATAGCTAAATAGGAGTGCTGTCAAACTTTTGATTCATGGGGGAGACAAGATTGAGCTTGGCCACGAGCTACAATTACCCTTTGTGAATTGGGTTGTTGCAAACCAAAAATCATCTCCCAAATGTTATGAGATATCATATGTTTGTCGGAGAGCAATTTGGTATGGGGCAGGATTAAAGGTAAAGCATAGGTAGAAGGGGGTAGAGCTTTTGTCTTGGCTGGGCCCTTTGCATCCTCCTTCATCCAAAAGAAAGTAAAAAATGGTGGTAATAAGACGACAACTTTGGCAATAACTCAATCTTACAGAAGCGGCTGTAAACAGGTTGCAAGCAGACAAACTAAGGTTCTGTGTAGTTGTAGACAAGGACCTTCCTAGGCTGTGGAGTGCCCTTCTTATTGACAGGCTTACATGCAAGGCACTTGATGAGAATGGTCAGAGCTCTTCAACTATTTAAGAGTGTGGAAAAGTGAGAATTATGTGTTTGTTGATGCCCTTATGCCACCACCTGAGGAATATCATAGTGATTACCAATTAATTCCTCCAGGTATTGTTGAGGTCAGCCTTACCATGGAGATAATAATTCAGCATTCTCCTGTGGATATCGGACCATTTGGATATGATGGAAGTACTAGTGTACTAGTTTGTTCTAGAGGAGGAGCTGGCTTGCTAGAAGAATGCATAGAACTAGTCATCGAGTTATGGGAGCAGAACATTAGTGCTAAACAGAGGAACTGCCATGCAGTTGGGAAGATGTTGAGAGAAAGGTTGCTGCTGGACTAATAATTGCTACCATGCATTGTCATAGTTCATGTATGAAGACCCAAGACATTGTTGGGACTGACAGATCACTGGGAAAAGAGAACCTTTGCATGGAGATATGTGGAAACATTTTACAAGTGCAGGAAAATGAAGGAGAAAGAGAGAAAAAGAGATTAAACAGACAGTGAGAATGGGAATTGGATGAAGAAACAGTGGCAATAAGTTTCTTGGGGACAAGAAACCTCTCAAGGAGGGGGAAATTATTATGACCCTAGGAACAATAGAGGGGCAATATTGTAACAAGGTTATAATAGTTTGTTAGGAGATATTTTGCAATTTGTTAGGTGCACATGAGTGCTGTTATGAATTCAGTTAGCAGTCAGGTATGCCTATAAAAGGGCTACTGTAAAAGGATGGGATATTATGTGAAATGATATTGAAATCCTTTCCCTCTAATTCTCTCTATCCCTCTCTCGGTTCTTTTTGATTTCGCCCTCCCTTTCTGCTAATTTCTCTCCCTCTCAATTCTCTCGTTCCAATTTCCCCCCCTAATTCTAGTCTCAACACTAGGAACCCTAGGAATGTGACACGTGGGAAAGGTAGCTAGTATTATAATATATTATTTTCAGGTTAATGAAATTCCCTTTCATCTCACTCATTTTTTAAAATAGATTCAACACATTTCAGCACTAGATTTGGTATTCTTTCACTAATTCCAAATCAGTCTATAAAGTCTTGGATGGTTCCATGTGGCATAAAAAAACCGAAAACTTGTAAATGCGTATTTATACCCCTTCGCATCACTTTAACGCCATGGCTGCCTGGTCATGCCTTAACAAGTTAGTATAATCACAGCCACCCATGCCCATGAAATCAATCTAAGACATGGGAGTTTTTTGTCCTCCTAATGCTGTATTGATACTTAGTGGGTTGTTATTGCCCCTTGGACTAAGAAGTTGGACACTTTCTTGTGTCGTGTATGGAGTCTCTTGATTCTGTGAGTGTATCTAGGTTTTCCATGTGCTTCCTCCATTCTTTTTTCCCACTTGGCTCCCTTAGGTCTACCCATTCTCTTTAGCCTTGTGCCTTCTGTGACTATTTGTTGACTTTAAGGCCACCGTTGACTATAGGATGTCCAGGGTCAATGTTCTAAAGATCTGGTAGGCAGCTTCAAGGTCTCAGTTGATCCTAAAATCAATTCCCTTGATTCACAATCAACTGTTGCCACCTTCAACTGATCTCTCGAGCTTTCTGGTTCTTCGCAACTGACTATTCACTTTGGTTGTGGTTTACCTCTCATGTGCAGCTGACTTCTTAGTTCATGTTTGGTTGGAGGGAATAGGGTTGAAGGGAATGGGAATGGATCATTCCATTCCATTGTTATGTTTGGTGGAATGATCATTCCATTCCATTGTTATGTTTGATATGCAAGAATTTTGATAGAATGGAATGAAAAAAATAACTCTTATGATGAAAATGCCCTCAGACTAAAAAATAATAAAATCATATTTAATTGTGGGTGTTAATAAAATAACATTTTTTATTGATATCTAATTCAAATAATTTTTGAATATAACATGAAAAATTCCACTTATATTTTTTGGGCTACAAAGATACATATAATTTCATTTTTTGAGTAAATTTAGTATAGTTTCATAAAATTTAGTAAATTCAAGTAATATTTCAATTAATTTCACATGATTAACAAAAAATAAGATGGCCTGTATTAAGATCAACACATCCAAGAGCAGGAATCAAAGCAAATGAACAATCTAGAAATTATTAAAAAAATTACATTGAACAAGACATTTGAATGACCTCAACTACCAAGGGCCATACTTCAATTCAAGTACTTGAAATCAACCAGACTACTAGCATAATCTGAAACAATCCAAACTGAAACATGTCCAAAACACAGGTAGATTCTGTTCAAAAATCTTGAAACAACCAAAATGAGACACTACTCACACCTACTAATAGTAAAACAACCATCTTGAAACAACCATACTTAACCAATAACACGTCTCACCAACATTGCCTTTTCATTATCTGGAACCGTCGAAACGCAAGTAATAGTGCTGGATCACTAGGAATTTTAATTGAAGCAATGATCTTTTCTACAGTAAGGCCCTCCACCCTTCCAAGTTGTTCATAAATGTGTTCTCATCTGTAATTCAGTGCCGCCTCACTTGCCAGACTGCCAAATACTGTCCTAATTTGTCAGTGGCCTTGAGAAGGCCACTTTCCAGTGATTTAGCCATCTTTCAGTACCCCCACAAATGCATCATCACCTGTTCTTCTCTTCCTTTTCTTTGGTGCGGAAGTTGCTTCAGTTGTATTATTATTAGTTGGCAATTGTGTAGATGATTTGAAGCATCAAAATCGTTATTAAGATCCATTGGCTAATCCATCTCGTCTTGAACATTACCTGCATTTCCTTCTTTCATCTCCTTGAGTATATTATTGGCAGTTTGTGCATCTTTCCCTGTTGCACAATCTTTTCCAAATATAGTGCAAAGTTCCTGAAAATGAGGAAGGCTTTTGTTTATGAACACTGCAGCCTTTTTGTTGGACTACACACAAGTAGAAAAAAAAAAAACATTTTAAATAATTTAAAGAAAACGTATGCTGTCTGCCAATCCCTTTTCATGGTCTCCAGCCTTGGTTCCTCTTCTTAATCTTTGCTTACTCATCCTCTCCAAAAGTTTCATAGTGTGGTTCACTCACTCTGTGTAAGAAATGATCTTACTTTATCATGCATCTATCATGTATCTTTGTCCTGCAATTATCTGATTGATTTTTGCTCTTACTACAACAAAGAATGCTCTTATTGTAATTTTGAATGTTTATTTTTCCTTACAGGATATAGAAATGACAGTGGAAGAAAATCTGAGCTTGCTAATTCTGCCAACCAAAATCAGGTGCAACACAGGAGGTAATTTCTGCTAGGTTTGACCATAATTTACTTCTCTTCTTCACATAATAGAAAACTGTGATTGATGGGATCCTTTTTTTACTCTAGTGTATTCTTCTTAAAGATCTGATTCTAGTTTATAATATTTAGTTTGTTTTAGCCATTCTAATAGCCAGGAGAAAGATATGTTGCTTTATCTCGAGGGAAAAAATGCACTTTGATTCAAAATAAATGTATTTTTCCCTTGCTACCTAATACTAATGGCCTTTTGAGGCTTCTGTAATTGATTATACCTTTTTTAGCATGTAATTCTGTTAAATATCTGATTTCTGGTTTAACAGGAATCAAATATGAATTTGGTTTATTTTGGGATTTTGATAGCTGTGACAAAGTATTTTGAAAATACTTGGTTGAGAAATAAGTGTGTTTCTCTCTTTTTTCATAAAAAACCCTTCTGAAGCAGTCTACATAACTATGTTTTTTGAGAAAGGTAAATCAGGCCATGCCCAACTCAACATGGATCTCACCACAGCAGAACCACACAGTCACACAAAAGTAAAAGAAAAAGAAAAAGAAAAAGAAAAAGAAAAAGAGAAAAGAGAAGCTAATGTCATTGTGATCTGTTCATTTCAGGTGAGACACCTGTAGAATTTGAATATGCTTTTGGCTGGAGAAAATGTAAAAGAACGAGCTTAATACTTTTCAATGAATATTGAAATAAATTACATATATTTTCCAGATCTGGAATTGTAAAAGAGAAAAATATTCTAGAAGTTCCTTAAATTCTATATGCAACATACCCAAGTACCAGTGTTCTAAAATGTGGCCTAGGCTTCCCCTGGCCGCCCCAATTAAGTGCAAATCGGCACCCCTAGCCGGGCTCTAGCCACCTAGGTTGCGCACGGCCTGGGCCGATTAATTTTTTTCTTTCTCTCTCTCGTCGTTACTCTCTCTCTTCAGTCGTCGCTTTCCCATTCTCTCTCTCATTGCACGCTGCCTGGGTCGTCCCTCGTGGACTTGTCACTGCCGTTGATCTCGTTGTTTCTCTCTCTCTCTCTCTTGCTGCCGATTGGGCTGTTCTCTCCTCACTGGTTCTCGCTCTTCTTCCTCCGGTACGTATGGCCGTTTTCCTCCTTGTTGCTTGTTGTAGCAATGCATGGTGGCCATCTTCCTCCTTGCTCCTTGCTGCTTGGCGCTGCCTAGGTGCTAGGCCCCCGTTTGGCGCCCGACTAGCGCTTAACGTGTTTTAGAACACTGCCAAGTACCAGTATTGTATCCATTTCCAGAGCACGTGGCAAGTTAAATTACACGACAAACTTTCATCGTCAGAAGCTATGTAAATATTCATAATGCTATTAAATAATTCTTTCTGATGGACTCAAAACTAAATTGGTATATGATTTGTGCATTGCTCTTGTATTTTGAGATTGACATGTCAATCCAAATCACAATTCTATGATCTCATATATGCTGATAATTTATTATTTGTAAAAAGGACCGATACTATCAGGAAAAATTTGAGAATTATGGTAGGTTCTTCTTCATTCTTTCTAGTGTTTCCTTCTAGTTTAAGACTGGATTCGGCTAGCATAATTTAGGTAATCCTTCAAAAATGTGTGATATTGTATGTGAATTTGCCTTTGTTTCCTCACTCTTATATGATGTTGTTTGCACACCCTTTTTGGACCCAAAAGTATTGGAGTGGGTTGGTCCAAGCAAAGCAAAGGATTGTTGAAAGCAATATGAATTAGTGTTTCTTGCTATTTGTAGGACCAGTGCATCTGTGTCTTGAACTTATGATCCTTTAATGATGATTTATTCATTAGTTATCTGTGATTAAAGCATGTATCTCTGATAATGATCAACAGTTGGCTCTTGGCTGCTAAAAAAGTTCTCTATCAGTATAAATCATTGAAGATCGTCTGTGCCCTATCATTTTACAATTTTTTCTTCTTGTTTTTTCTGAATGCTAAAACTTAGAATTTTGTCTTTTATTTGTTATTGTTCGAGCATCAAACATGACTGCTTTTGGTTTCTACTGTTTCTGTTTTTCTGAACTTACTTTCAACGCATGCAATTAGCTCTGTGGTGTTCCCTTCATTTTCATTTTCTTTCCACCTTCTTTTTATGAAGATTTCCCTCCTTGAATTATACGGGGCAAGAAATTCAAAAGTGGCGTGAAGAACGGAGAAAGAACTACCCCTCAAGAGCTAATGTGGAGAAGGTTCTCTCACCTGTAGCACATGCTCCTGTATGTTGCCATGGAATAATTCTCTCTCTAACAATGGGGTTCTCTTCATGCAGAAGCTGGCAGAGAAGACAACAGATCTGGAGGTTAATGATGAATATGCCAAGCTACGACGAAAGGTACAACTTGCATTTCATTTATTAACATAAATTAAAATGCTGGTGACATGCTTGTTTGGGTATAAGAAGGGAAGGGAGAATTAGAGGAAGGACATTCAGCTTAGATTAGTTGGTTGTGAGATTTATTATCTGGTGTCTAAAGATCATAAGGGCCAACATATTTGCTACCCTTCTGACACTGAAACTGGCCAGATATAAGGATAAAATAATCTTGGATTTGTTGGGGAGAAGGCAATCAAATTTCCCAAGATGGGTTGCCTTTTATCCAATAATCATTCCCTCTCCCCTTTCCATCACCACTATCCTGTCTGGTTATAGATGTGGTGTTCATATGTTATTATAATAGTCCCCTTGTGAAAATATAAAGAAAAACAAGGAATTTGTAAAGACACTGTGACGCATGAATCCTTAATCCCACTAGGTGGGGTTGGCTACATATATTCCAGCTCTCATAAAAAAAAGGACGGCTGTCTTTCTTATGTAGTTGAACTGCTTCCACGCATGTAATGGTTATCCTGATCTGAGCCGCGGATCTCTTTTTTGATTTATATGCCTATGAATGTATTTTATCTCGACATCTATGGTGATATTCTCATTTTTCTGGAGTGGAGCTTTTCGTGTGATATCCCTCTTTGTTTTCTTTTGTATTTTTGCTTGGATGAAAAAGCTAGTGTACTAAACTATATTTTTTCCCTGCTGGGTTTTCTTTTCTTTTTTTTCTTTTTTTGGGGGGGGGGGGGGGGAAAGGGGGGTGTGTGTGGGGACCAGGAAAAAAGAACACAGGTAAGAAAGAAGAGAGAGTTAATTCTCTCCTTTTGGCTTCTTTTGCGTGAAATGAAAACCAGAATGGAGGGGGAGTGGTATATATATTCTTCTCCTTAATGTTGTTGGCCACTATAGGCTATAAAAAATTATCAGAATCTGGACATGACAAAGCTGAAAGGATATCATTCTCTTGCAAGCATGGCAAGCAAACAACGATCAGTGAAGAGAAGTGAATGTACTGTCATCATAATGAAATTGACTGTTATTTTGTGTTTGAAAGCATGCCTATTCCCATCATATATGCTAATATAACTTCATTAAAATGTTAATATAACTTCATTAAAATGATTAACATTTATTGTTTATTGACTTTTTTGACCAATTGGATGGTTTCACCCCTCTGAATTTGTACTTTGATATTTAATTCTGTTTGGTGGTGATAAGTTGATTTCTTTTTTTTTTAATTCCAGCAACTTAAAGAAATTTTGGCGAAGCAGGCAGAGTTAGGTTGTGAAGTTGCTGAAATCCCATCCTACTATCTTTCAGATCCTGAGGAACAAGTGCATGGGAAGAAAGAGAATAAGGTGTTGGCTAAAAAGGAGTATTTGCAAAATAAGTTTAGAAATGGACGATTCTCTCAGAATAAGCGGTTTAAGAAGCACAAGTTTGGAGATCCTGGTTCAACTAATACGCATGATCAAGGTGAGCCGTTATTCAAGAAGCAGAAGTTAGTGGACAATGACTCATTATGCAATCGTTCTTTGGACAAAAGACAACCAACTCTATTGCAGAAGCTTCTCAGTGCAAATATTAGGAGAGATAGAAGTCGTTTGTTGCAGGTTTTTAGGTTCATGGTGATAAATTCTTTCTTCAAAGACTGGCCTGAGAAGCCTCTGAGATTTCCTTCAGTAATAGTTAAAGAAGAAACAGGATCCAAAGAGGTGGTTGAAGGAAAAACAGCGAGTTCACGGGAATGTCTCTCTGGCAGCCAAGGCAGGACAACTGTTGAAGAACGTTGCCATGTTAATCATAATCACAGTGATGATGGTAATGGTGATGGTGATGACAATGGTGGCAATAGAAATAATGAATTTGGTTTGCAAGAGACAAAAGCTCGTTTAGGTAGCTTAGAGAATGTTAATGGAGGGCGAGTGGAGGAATCTGGGGAAGAAGGAGAAATTATAGACTAGAATCTCTCTCTCCCCCTCTGATTGCAAGTGAAGTTTGCTACTTGAGAGGTTGCGATGGAGCATTTCAAGTTTATAATCGATAGCAAAGTAGAGAAAGCTCGTCTTGCTGCAGATGCAAGGCTTGGAAGATAGTGAGTAGAAATTGATGATGCAATGCGACCTTAGTTGATCAGCATGCATCCTATGTACTGATTCTACGATCAAGTAGCAACTTTTTGCTACTAAAACCTCGCCAGTTTGACAGGGTGTACTGTCTTCCCAAGTTGGCTGAGAGTCTGCAATGAGAAGGCCGGCACTCCCTCCTGTTCCGACTTGTCTATAGGAGTAAACCCCTCTGTGTAGACATGAATCGATCTCGAAATCCAAATGGTTTTCATAACTCATAACTCTTTTTCCACTTGGTCTTTGAGTTTATTCTCTGCTTCCATGCATTTGTTTGGATGCCCATATGGCTTTGTTTTTCTTCTACTAAGACTAGTAAGTTTTGGGCTCCTTTTTGGCATGTAAAGTTACAATATATGCCCTAATCTTCCCTTACATGGTTTTGTTGTTTGATGCCTGAGTTTGAAGTCTTCCCTTAAAGGGGTGCTGTAATGGGACATTCTAAGGAGTCACCCCCCATTTTAGTGCTGGTTTTACTGAGCATGTTCCTCTTGGAGTTCTGATGGAATCTAATTGCTAATATGATGGACACCCATAATAAAGGTTTTTATTTTTTTATTTTAACCTGGTCTTCATAGTCCTAGCTTAGTGTCCTTTAAAAAAATGATTTTTTTCTTTATAACTACCCAAGCCTTAGTTTTTGTAAAGGTGTTTATATTCGATATAGTAGGTATTTTATTTCGAGCCTTTTCGGTAAAAGTCTCTGTTCTTTGCACCATGAACTTTGGCTGTCGGTTTCCTAATTTTGAATGTTGACAAAAATTTCAAGTCAATGCCTGAGCTTCCCCTTTGGGTTGGGTTGGGTTGGGCCGATTGACATTCCTTTCAGTTGTTTCTAGATTTTTGTTTTAATATAAAATTAAACTTTAGCATATTGAACATTATGCAAGGTATTATTATTAATGTAGCAAAAATAAAAATGCCAAGATCATAGTGGTGAGGCAAGAAATAATAAAATAAATAAATGAGAACGTATGACAACTAATAAAAGGCTATTCAACAACGCCTCTGATGTGACAATAGAGGGAGATGCATGCGCAGTCTCAAATATATTATATATTATTGTTCTTCATGCTACTTGATAATTTTAATAATTTTATCTTTTATTTATGATTCTCCCCACGTGCTTCATTTCACCTTTGAAACAATAATATTATATATACATATATATATATTACCTACCAATAATGATCAATAATATTCTTTACAAACCGAGGCAACACATAAATTCATAATAATTTTAGGAAATTATAATAATTATATAATACACGTTTAATATTTTAATTTATATGAATTTATTCGTGTGATTAATATGTTTCTAGAAATATATATATATATCATCTAGAGGGCAGACATGAATGATGGAGGGCAGTCAGCTATTCAGCGCATTGCATTCCTCAATTTGAATACAAATCTGACAGCGAAGAGATTCCGTGCACATTTGCACAAACTCTGTTTAAAGGTATTTTGTTTGTTTGTTTGTTTTTTAAGTATTGACAGGAACCCTGAGTTTGACCGTCTGTTCAAGTTGGGGTCGCAATCTTGACCTCCTTCCCCTCATTGTTGCGGTTTACAACAGCAACGGGTCTCTTCAAAAAAACACAAAAATATAAGCCAAGAATCAAACGCAACGCTACAGTGATGAGTATTCTTTGCATGGTATTAAGAAATTTAAATTTGAAGATCATCTATGTATCTATCTAAAAATGCTTCATCACATTGTATATAAAGAAAATATCAGTTTGGTTGGGATTGAGATTAAAAGAAAATGAGAAAAAAGGGGGTGGAAATGGATGGAATGATAACATGATTAATGAGCAAAGAGGAATGGGAAAAGAGGAAGCTTTGTTGGGTGGCTGCTTTGGGTTTGGGTTTTGAAAATCAAACAAAAGCGACATTATGAGAGGAAGAAGGAAGGAGGGAGAAGAAGGACGCCGGTGGCGGTCAAATTCAGACAGCCCCACTGTGCCCACAACACCACACCCGCTTCAATTATCATCATTATCATCTTCATCTTCATCTTCATCTTCGTCTTCATTTTTCATTTCCATGTTCTTCTGCATAATCAAACGTTGCACCCTTTTGTTTATTATTATTATTATTCCTTTATTGCAACAACAACCGCAATTACAACGTCAGAGATGAAAAACACACGAATAATCAAAACCAATCCTTTTCTCCTCCTCCGTCTTCTAGAACTAGAAGACGACAACTAATCACTGCCCTCTCTCTCTCTCTCTCTCCTTTGAGGACTTTTCGATTTCCTGTGAATTATTGAGATTTTGGGTGTCCGATTTGATCCTATTGTCGCCACCTCTTACGACTCCTACCCAATTTCTTGCAGTCGTCGCCCTTCTCTCTCTCTGGAACCTCATTGACCTTTCAAAATCCCATCTATCTCTCTTCCTCCCTCGCTCAGATATCGCCTTTTTCTTCCGATCCGGCTGTTCTCTGTCTCTCCCTTTCAAGCTTGGCAGCTCGACAGTGAGAAACAGGATTCTGTTATCTTCAGTGGGGTGTCTTGGTCGACCAGAAAGTAAGTTCCCTCCCTGCCCGGGTTTTGGAAACCCAGAAAAAGCTGAATAGGTAGATAAAATCCGTAGCTTTGCTCCTCCGTCTGTCTCTTCACAAAATTGTTTGTGTTTGGTTGCTAGTTGGGCTTTGCGTTGCTTAGTGAACCAACATTTCTGTATCCCTAAGCACTGTCTGTACGGACGCAACTTCCCATTGGTTGGTTTTTTTGGGAGATTTAGTTGAGATCAGCATCTGGGTATTGCATGAATTTTGTAAATATTGATTCAGTTTGCCGGTCAATAGGGATGTTTCTGATCCTCAGATGAGATCATGGCCTCAAACCGGCCCCTTTTGATCCCTTCCCCTCGAACCCCAGGCTCAAACCAGGAGGATCTTCCTTACACTCCCATCTCCACAGATCTGCCTAAACCCATCCCTGCCAATCCCAAACCTGTTGCCCTAATGGAAGTCAATAAACCAGTTGATAAATCCCCAGTTCCTGAATCCGTCCTGAACTCATCGTCTTCCCAGAGAAGTATTTCATCTATACAGTCAAGGGCTTCAGGCGCAAATTCGCTCCGGGAGGTCAGCTTTAGTGATTTAGGTTCCAAACCCGTGAGGCATGGGTCGAGAGGAGCTGATTCTGAAGCACTTAGCATGTCCCAGAAAGAAATTAACGATGAGGACGCGAGGCTAGTCTATATAAATGATCCTGGGAAGACAAATGAGAGGTTTGAATTTGCTGGGAATTCAATTAGGACTGCGAAATATTCTGTTCTTACCTTCTTGCCTCGCAATCTCTTTGAGCAGTTCCATAGAGTTGCATACATATACTTCCTTGTGATTGCCATCCTCAACCAGCTTCCGCAGCTCGCAGTTTTTGGTCGGGGAGCTTCAATCTTGCCGTTAGCCTTTGTGCTCTTGGTTACTGCAGTCAAGGATGCATACGAGGACTGGAGGCGGCATCGGTCTGACAAAATCGAGAACAATCGGTTAGCAACTGTCTTGGAAAACAATCAGTTTCAAGAGAAAAAGTGGAAGGATATTAAGGTTGGTGAAATCCTCAAAATTTCTGCCAGTGGGACTATTCCCTGTGATATGGTTCTGCTTTCAACCAGTGATCCAACTGGTGTAGCTTATGTCCAGACCATTAATTTGGATGGGGAGTCAAATTTAAAGACAAGGTATGCAAAGCAGGAGACCCTCTCAAAAGTTCCTGAGAAGGAGAAGATAAGTGGGTTGATAAAGTGTGAGAAACCTAATAGGAACATATATGGATTCCAGGCAAACATGGAAATTGATGGAAAACGGGTTTCTCTTGGACCATCTAATATTATTCTCCGAGGCTGTGAGATAAAGAACACTACATGGGTAATTGGTGTTGCAGTATATGCTGGTAGGGAGACAAAGGCTATGCTCAACAGCTCTGGAGCTCCATCTAAAAGGAGTCGACTTGAGACTCGTATGAACCGGGAGATAATTCTTCTCTCTCTGTTTCTTGTTGCGTTGTGTACTGTGGTCTGTGTTTGTGCGGGTGTTTGGTTAAGGCGCCATAAGGACGAACTGAATTACTTGCCCTTTTTCAGGAAAGCAGATTTCTCTGAGGATGATCAGAAGAACTATAACTATTATGGATGGGGGATGGAGATATTCTTTACATTTCTCATGTCAGTTATCGTGTTCCAAATTATGATCCCTATTTCACTGTACATTTCTATGGAGCTTGTCCGCGTTGGTCAGGCTTACTTTATGATCAGAGATGATCAGATGTACGATGAAGCCTCAAATTCAAGATTCCAGTGTAGGGCCTTGAATATAAATGAAGATCTGGGACAAATAAAGTATGTCTTCTCAGACAAAACTGGTACCTTAACTGAGAACAAGATGGAGTTCCAATGTGCAAGTATTTGGGGAGCAGATTACAGTGGTGGGAAAACCAGTTCACAGGGTGATCAAGTTGGACACACTGCTCAAGGTATTATATATTTTTCCTTTCATTGCTGAGATATTGATGATGTTTGAACTTAGAACATCTATTTCTCTCTCTTACAAGCTGTATATTTCTTTCTTTTTTATTTTTTGTCTCTTGTATAGTGGACGGGCAGATCTTGAGGCCAAAGATGAAGGTGAAGGTTGATCCGGAGCTTCTACAGCTATCCAAAAGTGGAAACAATACCGAGGAAGGAAAACATATTAATGATTTTTTCCTGGCATTGGCTGCTTGCAACACAATTGTGCCTCTTGTTGTAGAGACATCTGATCCTACAGTGAGGTTGATAGATTATCAAGGGGAATCTCCAGATGAACAGGCATTGGTTTATGCTGCTGCTGCTTATGGCTTTATGCTTATAGAAAGAACCTCGGGTCACATTGTTATAGATGTTCATGGAGAAAGACAAAGGTAACTCTCTTCAACCATTACTTGAACCTTTTCACTTATGCTCCTTTTGGTAATGTTTTGCATTGTTAGTTAGTTACAAATTGACATCCATTTTCAGGAATGTAAGATGGACTTGGGTACATGAGTGTCAGGTTCGGGTGTGTATTTGTAAGGTCACCTAAAAGCCCTTGAGTTTTGGTTATTGAGATGAGTATTCCAAAAGATAGGTACAGGTACTCGGTCTGATAGTGAATATTTAAATGGTTTAACACAAGGTGACATTATCATTTGCAGATGTACTCTGAAGTCTGAACTAATTGGAACTTAAGAAAAAAAATGAGATTTCCATCCCTTACCCAGGTAAAGGCCTTAAAAAAAATTTTCTATGCTGTCAAATGTGTCCTTCCAAGTATCACGCACATATTCCTGACCCTAACCCTTTTTCCTATTCTATGGACACAAGTAAGAAAGGAAGAATGAGAGAGTTAATGTAATATAGTTCCTAGGAGGTTTGGATATAACTTTTGGAGGGTTGGTTGCATTGGCAATGGGAAGATTAAAGGGATGATTTTGCAATCCTCAGAAGTCTCCCACTGCTTCCATTTGTTTAGTGGAAGCATATTGATTATATATATATATATATATAAATATTGGAAAACATATTATTTACTATTCTTGTTGCACATGCCATTACCATCAAAGGATTATTTCAGAACATAGAGACTGGCATGTTTGTTATCCAATGTTTTGATGATTGAACATAACCTTAGTTTCTTTCTTTCTTCATTTCTTTCTTTATTTATTTTTTTTGGGGGTGAGCTGGGGAAGGGGGAGAGGAGCATTGATGAGAATAGAGTGGAAACATTTCCCCCCCTGCAATCTCTGCTTTTCCTGTTATGTATCAAATAGAAAGTTTTTAAGAGACAGGTCGCTGGTGTCTCTCTAATCAACATTGAATTATAGGCCAGTCAATTGTGGAACTGGTGCCTGTGGTATAATTATTTATCACTCTGCCTTTCTTTCTTTGTAAGAGGAATGTTATACCAAGACATGAACAATTATCTCTTGCCTTTGGTGAAATTCCTATTGTTGGGCCATGCAGGTTTAATGTTTTGGGGTTGCATGAATTTGATAGTGACCGGAAGAGGATGTCAGTTATACTGGGTTTCCCTGACAGGAGCGTGAAAGTCTTTGTAAAAGGTGCTGACACAACCATGTTTAGTGTAATTGATAAGTCCTTGAACATGAATGTAATACGTACAACTGAAGCCAATCTCCACTCTTACTCATCAACGGGTTTGAGAACCCTTGTTGTGGGAATGCGTGAACTAAATGCTACAGAATTTGAAGAATGGCAGTCTTCCTATGAGGCAGCAAGCACTGCTTTGATTGGAAGGGCAGCTTTACTGCGCAAGGTTGCTAGCAATATAGAAAACAATCTCAGTATATTGGGTGCTTCTGGAATTGAAGATAAACTGCAACAAGGTGTCCCAGAAGCAATAGAATCTCTGAGAATAGCTGGTATTAAGGTCTGGGTTTTGACTGGAGACAAGCAAGAAACTGCCATTTCCATTGGGTACTCCTCTAGACTTCTAACAGGTCAGATGAACCAGATTGTTATTAATAAAAACTCCAAGGAATCATGTAAAAGGAGTTTAGAAGATGCATTGACTATGTCTGCTGCTTTTCACAACACTGATCAAAGCTCTGGATCCAATGCTCGTACACATGCTTTGATCATTGATGGAACAAGTCTTGTTTATATCCTTGACACTGAGCTCGAAGAGCAGGTAAATATTTGTAATCTAGCCAATCATTTTGTCACCCTCATCGTGTGCCCCTGAACTTCCAATTCATTTCTCCCTCTGGAGATGTGCTATATGCTGACTTGAAAAATTCTTCTCTACTTTTCAGCTCTTTCAACTGGCAAGTAGATGTTCTGTTGTGCTATGTTGCCGTGTGGCTCCATTGCAAAAAGCTGGAATTGTTGCACTCATAAAGAATAGAACAGATGACATGACCCTTGCCATTGGGGATGGTACTCTCTCTCTCTCTCTCTGTTCTTTATTATTTTTTCAGTATAGACCGAGTCACATAAAAATAATGGAAAGCATTTTATCTATCCTATTCAGATTGTATCTTGGTAATAATAGTTTCCATTACCTAGCAAAATAAATAAATAATAGTTTCCGTTGGATGTCCGCAGGTGCTAATGATGTTTCAATGATCCAAATGGCTGATGTGGGCATTGGCATCAGTGGGCAAGAGGGTAGGCAAGCTGTCATGGCATCAGATTTTGCAATGGGACAGTTTAGGTTCTTGGTTCCTCTTTTATTTGTCCATGGACATTGGAATTACCAGCGGATGGGCTACATGATATTATACAATTTTTACAGGAATGCAGTGTTTGTTCTTGTCTTATTCTGGTGAGTGCAATAATTTCATTTATATTAAAATTGAAAACCTATCATCTAACCTTGAATCAGCTTAGCTGACAAAGTTTGAGGACATTGTATTACTATTAGACTTCACATTCAACTGATTTTGAATAGATAGGGAAATATAACATGTTTTTTGTCAAAGCATCAAAATGTACTTTTTTCTCTGTTTCAAAGTGTATATTTATATCTGTATTAATATTATTTATTCTTCTCCCTTTTGTCAGATTATTCTAATTATAAAAACAAGGCCATTATTCTGGCCAAGTTTCTTCATTTCCTCCTCTATTTGGTTTGGATCGTTTCTTCCCTCCAATACTCCATATATTATCTTGGGAAAATAAAAAGGGTTATTTAATGCTGGTGGCTGGTGCAATCTGAATGTGAAATATTTGGATATGGAAGTCTAATCGAAAATTGGATATGCGATAGGGATAAAAGGGTCAGTAAATTTGTGCATTTTCTAAAGAAAATATTTAAATCTAAAGTGAAGAAGATTTTATTGATTCATTTGTAGATATCACTTAGACGTCGCACAATTACCCAGTGTTTTTGTTTCACTGAAATTTCAGTAACTGTAGTTAAATACGGTAGGTTGAGTTAGCAGAGAGGATGGATATAACAGTACAATCAAGCTGAAAACTTTTCTGTCTAGTTTAAACAGGGATTATGCACTAAAGAGAATAAAGAAAAATTTTCTTCATATATCGCTGATATTATTGTTAATTGTATGGTGCAGGTATGTGCTTTTCACTTGCTTCAGTTTGACTACAGCTATCAATGAATGGAGCAGTGTCTTGTATTCAGTAATTTACACGTCATTGCCTACAATTGTGATTGGCATCCTGGACAAGGATCTAAGCAGGAGGATCCTCCTAAAGTATCCTCAACTTTATGGGGCTGGACAAAGAGATGAAAGCTATAACTCGAGACTATTTTGGCTAACAATTGCAGACACTTTGTGGCAAAGTATGGCCGCCTTCTTTCTACCCCTCTTTGCATACTGGGAGACCACAATTGATGGGCCAAGTATAGGAGATCTTTGGACGCTTGCAGTGGTAATTATGGTTAATGTCCATCTAGCTATGGATGTGGTTCGGTGGAATTGGATTGCTCATGCAAGCATTTGGGGATCTATAATTGCAACCTGCATTTGTGTCATTATAATTGATGTCTTTCCTACATTGCCTGGTTACTGGTAAGAGCTGTTTGCTAATTTGTCTTTCACATATTTGATGCATCATGAAGCAACAAGCATGCACTGTAGATGATGTATATATGTAAATGCAGCAGCAGTAGCTCAAAGCCTAATGTTTGTGAGTCTCAAAATAACTTTGCAGGGCTATCTTTCATCTTGTTGGGGATGGACTCTTCTGGGTGTGCTTGCTTGGCATTCCAGTGGCAGCGCTGATTCCTCGTTTTGTTGTAAAAATTTTTGTTCAGTACCATAGACCGTCTGATACCCAGATCGCAAGAGAAGCAGAGAAGTTCGGGAATCTTAGGGAGCTTGGAGGGGCAGAAATCGAAATGAACCCTATTTTTGACCACCCTCCCAGGAGATAAAACAGGTCATTTTGTTCCTTACATCACCTCCTCTTTCTTTCTTTTTCTCTTTGATGTAAAAATACCATATTCTTTAGCCTGCTTTAAGATTACCCTTTTGTTTGCGGCATTTCCAGTGTTATCTATTGAAGAATAGAAATCTCAAGGCTTAGGATTGTATCCTTTATGTTGTATTTTTTCACAGAATCATTCAATGTACAATAGCATTGTTTAATACATCAAGTCATTTATTTGTTTCATTGTGTTGTCGTGTTGTTCTTTTTTTTTTTTTCTTATAGCTATTGATGAGAACCTGCAACATGTACAAGTGAGTGAAACCATGTAATTTGTGTTCCTCTATATTCAGTTTGGAATGGAACATATTCTCTATTGTACCCAATTTGGTTTTTGGAGTTAATTCTGGATTCTTGTTGATTTTGGTTGGATTACCATATAATCCCCTATTTGGTTTAAATTTGTTGGTAGTAACGGTAAAATTGCTCATTTCTGATTGTAACGTCTCGAGCTTAGTATATATCTCCCTTTTGCTTGGGGCATTTCATTAGTCTTTTATCTATTGAAGGATAGAAATCTTAATGCTTAGGATTGCATCATCATCTGTTGTATTTTCTCATAGATGATGATTTGTTGTTCAAATAGGAGCCAATTGTTGTCTTAAGGGTTGAATTATTTTCTCTCAGTGAAAATATGTAATTGTTGTATTTTCTCACTTACCAAATACTGCTTCGAGAGAACTTGGGGGTCTGAGCTCTGGAACAAAGACGACTCCCAGTCAAAGACATCAGAGAGATCAAAACCACGGCAGAAAATTTTGTTCACGTCCACGAAGAATATAAGGTTTCCGGCCAAGGAAGGATTGCAGGGAATGTAGCAATGGTTGAATATAGGAATCGAAAGGAGTGCTCGCTTGATGGCGTTTCTAGCGATAGCCTTTGACTAGAAAGCATTGTGCGCAATGTGGAACGAGACGGCAGCTCAATGGAAGCGCCGAGGTGGAGCCAAGCGGAGCCAGAAGACCGCTGGTCAAGGAACCCTGGCCTGACAAGCAAGCCGACAGGGAGTACGGCCCTGAGATCGAAAGGTAATGCGAATCCAAACTTAGAGGCTGTTTGGCTTAGTAGCTTTTAAGTTAAATAGCGGTTAGCATAAAAGTTGTGTAGTGTTTAAGTTGATAATGTGTTTGGATAAATGTGCTTTTAAGCTGTCAATTAATAATTATGTGTTTGATTTGTAAAAGCTGATAAGTTATCAAAATTGACAAAAAGATTAAAATAAACATCATGTTAAATAATTCAAATAAAATTTATAAAAATATTATTTTTTATAAAAAAATTATAAATTAACTTCTAAATATTAGATAAATTATACATACTTATTAAAAAATATATTAATATAATATATATACATCTTTTATTTTTTAAAATATTATTATTAATATATATATATATATACTTACATGTGTAATATATATATATATATTATATATACTCTGCTACGGACGCTATCGGCGATGGAGGAGGCCGCGATCGAGGCTAGAGGCGGCACTTGATGGTGACAGCGGTCATGGAAGAGGGTCGATGGTGCTCGACGACGGTTGCGGCAGATCTGGAACTTGGTTGCAGTGATGGTGCGACCCAGCTGGACTACGACGATGTTGACGGTGATATGGAGGAGGGGCAACGGCTGTGGCAGCGGTTATGGTAGAGCAGAACTTGGGAGAAGATGATAGAAGAAAGAGATTTGGGAGAAGATGAGGGCATTTTGATATTTTAATTGTCAACGCTACAGCGTTTTTGGGCAAAGCTGGGGGTACCAGCTTTTGAAAAACGTTGGTGTAATAGCTTTTACGCGGGACTGCTTTTACGTTTAAAGTTTTTGCCAAACACTTTACCTTCAAAAGCTGTATAGCCTATCAGCTTTCAAATAGCTTATACGCGGTCAAACCACTAAGCCAAACAGCCTCTTAGTGCCGGACAAGTCAGGCTGGATTTGGATTCCGAAGCTCTTCAGGTGAGTGATAACTTTGTTTGCGAGAGTAGGGAATGAAAACAGCCCGTTCTGGGCAGGGAGCGGTGTAGACGATAGCTGAATGGCGGCGACTCAAGCTAATAATGGGCAGAGGTCGGCTACGTGGGCTGGGTCAGACTAGTCATTCTTTGCCTTATCAACTCAACGGTAAAGCATGTGGAGTTTCAAAAAGTATCAGAGATCAAATTTTTGTGATGATATTTGTCTTATGCAGATGTGTGAATTGAATATCCTGTTCTGTGTGTATAAACTATAATCGCATTCGAATTTACTTTACGAGTAAATCGAGAAGGAAAGTCACTTGATTATTCGGACGAAACTCGAAACTTGGGTTACCAAAATAAAAAAGAAAAACTGGTCTGAAAATTAATATGATGTGAAAATGGCTATTTAAGTGTGTAAATGAAACATATAACTAATTTAAGTGCGGACATGGAATCAAGTAAAGTTCATAATAAAAAAATATAAAAATTTAGATATGTATTTATGCATTTAGCCTATATAAAAAAAACACATATGATCCTGCATGTACATATATATATATACATACATACATACACATTCATGATTTACACATGTATATATAAATATATATATGTAATTAATTTTTGGAAGATATTTTACAAATATCAAAAAATAAAATAAAAATAATTTTATATAAAATATTTTAGAATTTAGGGTATAAGATTTGAATAATTGTGCATTAAAAACTCACAACAAAATTTCATAAAATTTATTATTTAAAAATTACGTAAACATATTTGATTAGCAAATTGGCAGCCCTTTTTGAGTTATTGTGTTATCAATTAATTTATTTTATTTATCCAAAAATTATATTTTAATGAAATTAATTATTTTTGTGGTTCAAATAATTTTCTTTTATTTACATTGAGGTGTCAATATGGTATAATTATTTTTTGAACAAAAAAATATTTCACGCCTTTTACATGTGTTAATTAAAATAAATATAATATATTTGTATATACTTTATTAAATATACAAATTAAATTAATGACACTAAAAAATAGGTAAAACTAATAATTAATTTAAGGACAATAGTTAAAAATGTATTTTTATTTTAAAGTAAGGTGTTTTAATTACATATTATTTTTAACTATGGAATATTTTTATTGGTTAGTTAAATATTTTAAAATACGATTTATTTATTATCAATTAATAAAAATATGTATTTTGTTATATATTAATTTAATAATTGTTACCCTTATTTTTTATTTTTATTAGAAGAAAAGGAGAAGGGCACGACCACGACTGTCAGGGATTGCATTTGCGGGATTTAGGCGGGGGTGTGGTTTTGTGGCTGTTGAAACGGCGCCGCCGGTTGCTCCTGTTAGGCGCCAAGGGTTTGCGTATTGCCGGCCGGCCGGAGTCTAGGGTTAGAAGATCTCGCCTTCAGTCTGGCGTTATCGCCGACACAACACACGAAGGTCTCTCTCTCTCTCTCTCTCTCTCTGTGGTCTGCTGGCCACACCCTTCTCTTTCTGTTTTCATATGAGGTTATGCATATCCATACATTTCTGTATGTACTTTGTTTATATGCATTGACGCGAGCATATAAAATTGTTTCCTTGAGATGACATTCCGTTGCCTTGCTTTTCCTCGTAAACGATTGGTCAAAATTTCCCTAATTGTTACTTGCAATTTTGTGTCAAATCTGGAATTAGGAAGGATTTAAATCAAATGCATGACTCTAGACAGTTCTTTCTGGAAATTCTGGAATCCAATTGTTAGTTTCAGGTCGTGGTTCAGAAGGCCTGGAACTGCAGCTTTATATTTTGTATTGGTTAATAAAATGATCAGTAAAGGTGTTACCTAGGGAACGCTTTTGGAAGTTCCATTTGTTTCATGGTATGCGGTTTGATCACCGGGGAGCAAATAAACAAATCATTTCAAAGATCTCTTTCTTCTTAGCCCACTCAGCTGAAAACCTTGTGGTTTACTTGTTTTTGTAATTGTAGTCTCGCAGATGCAGTCCTCACGGAAGATGAATTTCCCACTGCTGAATTAGGGTAAATCACACTAAAGGCCCAAAACTTTGGTGTTCTTTTCAATTTGGTCACTAAACTTTAATTTCTTGCAAAGTGATAATAAAACTTTAAAATGTTTTGCAATGTGGTCACTAAAGTGATTTTTTGATGGTTTTTAGCTGAAATTGCTGATATGGCAATGATGTGGCGCTGACGTGGCGATGATGTGGCCATTGCCACGTCAGCAATTTTGGTGAGAAATTATCCAAAAATCACTTTAGTGACCATATTGCAAAACATTTTAAAGTTTTGTTATCACTTTGCAAGGAATTGAAGTTTAGTGACCAAATTGAAAAGAACACAAAAGTTTTGTGACCTTTGGTATGATTTACCTGCTGAATTATCTTATCTTCAATCTATGAATGTCCCCACATAACTTTCTGTACCCCACAGGCTGCTTCTCATAACTGAATGTTTCTGTTTTCAACTTAAAATCCTTACTGTCGCGATCAGAAAAGAGATGAGGGCCCCTCATTTGTACTTCTCTAGAAGTTCTGCAGCATTTGTATCTTTGGGAATTCAATTAGGAATGAAGATTAATGCATTTGATTCTTTGCTCAGAAATCCTCTACATCTCTAATTAAGTTCTCACTTGAAAATCCACCTGAGCTCTTTTTTTCCTTTATTTTTGTGAACCATGGCTTGTGCAGGTCCTTTTGTTCAACCAAGCTCTTGAGTGGGGAGCTTGAGCTCCAACTGCATTATGTCCATTGTTTGGTCTATGAAACCTGGTTGCCTTGAAAATTGGCTTAGATAAGCTTGTGCCCAATATCCCATCCAAGTCACTGCAGTTTACTACTCTTATCTTTGAGGGGATTCCTTCTGGGACCAGCTACTCATCATTTCTCACTAAGGTGAGAATGCTGAGAAGCCTTTTTAGATGGAGAAAGCGTTCACAAAGGAATTAGTGCTCTTAGAATCTGTCACTAGATTTGGGATAGAGAGAGATGCTTCCCATACTCGTACATATCTGATGAGAGTTAGTCAACCCAGATGGAGGAGATGGGCCACTGGACAAATGAATTGTTACTTAGAGTATAGGCAGCTTATTAATGAAGTTGGGATTCTAACAACCATAAAGAGTTGCCATTTGATCACCAGTAACCATGAAATTCCTTACTCACTCATCTTGAGTATAGTCACTCTCACCTTTGCCCTGGATTTGGTGAAGTTACTTCTACCTGTGAAAATGTTCACAGGTACCCTAGGGACTATGCTTCAATCTTGTGCGTGCATTGGATATTGACCCACTTGACAAGATAGAGACTAAGATTATAAGGGTCTTGAAGGATTTGAAAGCCAAGTCAACAAGGTATGGCTAGTGGTGAGATTTTAACCAAGTTAGTTTCAACCAAATACATATATTTTGGTTGTTTCATACAGAAATTTCAGTTTTTGTTGTTTGATTCAGTTAATAAAATTAATATTTCAGTTTTAATTGAATAACTAGATTATATATCACTTTAACAAAACTAGTCTTGGACTTGTTGTTTTATTTACAAATATGTCATTAAGTATAAAAGTTATTTTATCCCAAAGGTTTCATTTGTTTTGACTGAAGAAGTTCACCCTATCACGTTTTCTTCTCCTCTCTCTCTCTCTCCATTACAAGTATGCCTCCCCTCTTCTTCTTCGTGCAAACTCAAATTTAGGCTTTGCAAACACAGATCTGGGTTTTGTTAATCCAAGTTTGGCTTTAAAATATGTGTTCAGCTTGTAAAGGAAAGGTAAGGGTGAGCCATTGTTGAGATGCCTCTCCTTATCTCCTGTACTTCTTCGTCATTGACTTACTATTTTTTCTTTTCAGTTTGAGCTCAGATTTGGGTTTGCAAACCTAAATTTGGGTTCGGTGAATAGAGGAGAGATGGAGAGGCATGTGGGTTGCCATATGCCACGCATGTGCCTCTCTCGCCCTCTTCTTCTTTATCTTTCTCATCGCCATCTTCCTTCCCCCCCATAGTGGTGTGTTTATAAATTAATCTAAACCACACAGGGGTTCAGTTGTAATATACCCTTTATTTATATCTTGAGCACTATAAATAAAGGTTCTTCAGAAGGATTGGAACACATAAATGCTCAACAACAGCAATGTTGTTGATCTAGCCAATTCATTTAGTTTATGTCTGTCATGTACCTAGGGTTTACCTAGGTTTTTGATAGGAAATTGAGGGAAATCAGAGGAGTCAAGACTGGGGAAGGGTATTGCTGCAAGAAATGGGGGGAAGAATTATAGACAGAACAACAAGGAGAGGGAAAACAGAGGGAGCAAGAGAGAATGAGAGAATTCATTCAACAATTCAAAAACATATCCTTATCAACCCCAGCTGTGGCTTATATAGCCTAACTGGCTCCCACATGCACCCACGTGCATAACAACAAGCCTAACTAAGGTGTGCTAGAACATTCCTCCAGCTAGTAGCCTCCCACATGCACCCATGTGCATAACAACAAGCATAACAACAGCCTGCTAACGTGAGAATGTCCTGTTTTGCATTTACAATTTATTGCTCCATTATGGAGTTGCTTTGATTTTAGTCATAGCTTGTCATTTTTACACTCTTATTGATTTGATTGAAGGTGGTGATGGACTCTCAAATCCTTTCTTTTAACTGGACCAAGGGCCTTTGTCAACCATATCAGACTCGACACCTTCAAGTAACTAGTGGCCAAGGATATTCGCAGTGCATGTCTCCATGCATGCAAGCAAGTAAACTATTTGTACCCCTTCAATTTCGTGACTCCAATTTTTTAATGTGTTTTGACATTTGAACAATTATGGACCACTCAGTTGGGAATGGATGCAAAAGTCTTTTAGGTTATCTTTGTGTCTTTAATTTGTTTTTTTGCATACTTTGCTCACCACAATGGCCCTCTGAGCGGTACTCTTAGCAATTGAAGAATCTTGCAGATGACTCCATCATTTGGCTTTATATTTTGTTGCTAGTACTCGTAACCTTTTCTTTTTATTATGGTCTCCTCTTGTGGTCAGTCTTCCACTGAACACACTCGCTTTTCATGCATGACTTATTTGAAAATTTTGATTTTGTTATTAGATTCCTCCTTATATTTTTTTTTATTTAGTAACTTATCTAAGGCTTGGTTGTTGTTGTATTTAGTATTTAATCTTTCATATAGCTGATTCTGAGCCTTTGAAAAAGGTTTGCACCATGTGCATGGAGTATAGCTGCCTAATCCTCATTAGCTGATGTGCTTTTATGTGACTGATGTGTGAACTAACTCAAAATGGTACTACTACCTGGTAGTTTTTTTTATCTATGTTGTTTTTATTTGCCTATTTGAGTAAGATAAATCTATATGAAGCTTTTTGCTGCTCTTCCTTTTTTCGTCATCTCCACATGATCATCTTTTTCGTTGATTTTGTTGTAGTATCACGCCATATTGCTGTAAGATGTTCAATGAAGTCTTATAGGTTATCAGAGCTTACACAGGCTGAGGTTAATAGCCTTAAAGCACGTCCTCGTATAGATTTCTCATCCATTTTCAATCAAGTAAGCCATTGTATATTCCTAAGAATCATCCTTTCTGTCCTGTATGAAGCTCTTTAGATGTTCTTTTGTTTTACTGCTTTAATTTTCTTGATCTGATTTGTTAAGCATCTGCTGGACAATGGTGTTGATACTGTCAGGTTAACCCCATTGTTGATGATGTCCAGCGTAGAGGCGATGATGCTGTGAAACAGTTGGTGCTTCTTTTAATCTTTTCTTTTCTGTCACTAACAATGACTGGATTTGGGTTGTTTCTTTATACACTTATCTACTCCAGTAACAAGGTTTCTACTGAGATATTTTTTCTCTGGCAGCTATACTGCACGATTTGACAAAGTTGAACTAGATAAAATAGTCGAGAATGTTGGTGAACTTGCAGATCCGGAGGTAGTTTATTTCTTTAACTTTTACTGAATCCTTTTTATGATACGCTTTACCCTTTGCACAATAACATTTTTCTTAGAACTCTAGTGTTGCATTCTTTTCTTTTCTTCCCTTTTTTGCTTTTCTGCCTACCATGGTTCTGTTTCAGCACCATACTAATCTGCAGGCCTGCGGTCCATATCCCACCTGCATTGACCAACTATTTCCGCAATGTTGGTTGTTAGAGGGATGCTCGATGATGGACCGCCATTCCCGAGTTAGATCCCTAGCTGCATTGATTATTTCTGATGGTTCTTCATGTACCATGTAGAATCTAGATGCACAGAGTCACATTGTTTTTGGGAACTGACTGAAGGCTTGGCCTGGAAATTCTGACCCTAAATGATCCCTATCTCTCTCCTTAATTCAGCTTGATGCAAATGTTAGAGAAGCGTTTGATGTGGCCTACAACAACATATACGCATTTCATGCTGCACAAAAGTTAGCAGAGAGAAGTGTTGAAAACATGAAAGTAAGAGATAATATTGATATATATATATATATTTGTATTTTTGAACATTTTGCTCATTTTGGAGTTTTTGTAATTTCCATCAGGGTGTTAAATGTAAACGCGTGGCAAGGAGCATTGCTTCTGTGGGTCTTTATGTTCCTGGGGGAACTGCAGTTTTACCTTCGACAGCCCTGATGCTTGCAGTTGTATGTTAACTAAATTTACTTAGTTGCTTTACTAATTTATCAAATTTTTGTGTTAGTTCTTGTTGTTGGTTGCCTAGATCATCAGATTTTGTTGACATTTAGTTTATTCTGTATGCTAGCCTGCACAGATTGCTGGGTGTGAAACTGTTGTTCTTGCAACTCCTCCTGCTCAGGATGGCAGCATCTGCAAAGTATTCATTCATCATTGTGTAATATCTTATAAGTACATAACCTGGCAGAAGCTAATCCGTGCTTTTATTCAGGAGGTACTTTATTGTGCAAAAAAAGCTGGAGTCACTCACATCCTTAAAGCTGGTGGAGCTCAGGTTGTAAATCAGAGCTGAGGATCATTTATTCTGTGTATTTGAGTCTTTGGATTTCCATGTTTTTGTTGAATATTTTGTTTTCCATGAGAGTTTTGACATCTCATAACCTTTGCAGGCCATATCTGCTATGGCTTGGGGAACTGCTTCTTGCCCCAAGGTATTTGTTTCCACATAATGATCTCTCAAATATTAGTAGTGCATTTACATAAGTTATTCTTCTGTTTGTCATCTGGATGTGTGTGCTTGTTTAGTCCAATATTAACACTATCCCAACTCTATTGCATTAGATTAACTCAATAATTATCCCATCACATGGGCATGCTTAACTTCCACTAAAGATTGAGAGGCAAACATAGCATCTTCCTCCTAGAAAGGGTTTGCAAACCATTATTCTCATTAGATGTGAGATATATATTTGAAATTCTTTTTACAGGAGTAAATTTATCATTTTTTGTAGGTTGAAAAGATATTTGGGCCTGGAAATCAGTATGTCACAGCTGCTAAAATGATTTTGCAAGTATGCAAATCTTTCCTAAATGACTTGGAACTGGTTCTTCTTTATTCCATTTCTGTATAAATATGGAAGTGTACTTCTGTATATCCAAACTGGTTCTTATCTATTCGCAATTTGATTTCTTTATTTGTTTTCTCATCAGAACAGTGAGGCTATGGTTTCAATTGACATGCCTGCTGGACCATCAGAAGTTCTTGTCATTGCTGACAGACATACCAATCCTATTCATATAGCAGCAGATTTACTTTCTCAGGTGTTCTATTGATTTCTGCAATGCTTGCATCCATTTGCAGTGAAGATTTAATAGGAGAATCTGCTGTTCTAGTGAGTCTGCCTTCATATCTTGAACATATTATGCACAAAAGAGTCAGTTGCTCTTGGGAAGTTTTTCCAGTTGACCCTGCTTGTCGATGCTGGAATGTTTTTTATTAGGAAAATTTTCATTTATCTTGAGATATTAAGACTCAGCTCATTTTCAGTTGTTTCAAGTTTTGCAGAGGAAGTTAATGTTAGTAAATTGCATTGTTATGTAGTTGAAATGCAGCTACGTATTTGTAGTTGCTAGGTTCTAGTTCATCTAATGCATTTACATTCTTAAGCTCTACCATAAGTCTTTCTTGGGGAGGAACATGAGGATGCAGTGGACATGGGTTCTTGAAGAACTTGAATTTATTTCATTCTTCATTACCTTGTGTGGCAAGTTTTTCTTTTTTCTTTTTCTGAATAAGTTACTTTGAATGAAGTTTGTGCTTGCCTCTGGCATTACAACTGTTCTTGATTTAAAAGACCCTTGAAATGACCAATTACATAGCCTGGGTCAGATGATGCATAGAAAATGAAATTAATCCTAAAGTTGCAGACTTTTTGTATTGTCTAGAAATTAGAGCATTGGTTTATAAAATTAGATCTTACAGGTTGTAGATCCCTCAGATGGTGGATAAAAGATGAACTTGACCTTGACAACTCCAAACATTAGTTGTCTGTGGTTAAGTTCCATACATTTTGCAGTATCTAAAACTTAGAACATTAGTTTATAAAATCAAATCATGCAGACCTAGGTTCCATAGATGAGGTTGATATTCCCACTCCAAAAGAATATGATAAATAACTAAATTATATAAAAGAAGAGCTATAGGTTTGAGGCTTATCTCACAAGAAATGTCATTATATCATCAGTTTTTTCTAGAGTAAAATGTAACTTTTATATTCACTACTATGCTTGTAAAATGTTGTTTCTTTCTGATTGAAATGGTTGGAACAAAATAACCTTTGTGATTTTAGGCTGGTATGGTAGTAGATCAAAATCTTGGCAATCAAGGTAATATATGGTGCTTAAATTTTTGGATTCCTGTACCCTTTCTTTCTGCATTCATCTCAATTAGATCTCCTTGATTGCCACTTTCCAGGTGATTTTACTTTCATTCACGTTTTAAGGTAGATACCAGCAAGTTTCCTCAGTATTCAGTAAACTATTATTGTGGATGTTTTATGGTTATCACATGTACTAGTACATCTTTACCCTATCATAAAAGTTATTAAAAAGGAGCAGTATAGTATTATTCACTACCATTGGCATTTAGTTTTCCCTTTATTGATTTCAGTTGACATCTGTTCATTCTCAGCTTAATGTTTTTAACCTGTTAGCCACTTCTTTTATTATCACTATACGTCTTCCTCCCTTCTTTGGTTAAATCTTCTAGAGAGTGCTCTGCGTTATCAGAAAACTATAAAATTCCTCAAGATATTCATGCCGAACCGTTAATATCAAGACTGTCAAGATTTCTGTTGGTATGATAATGCAAGATCTTTGCAATGCTTGATAAACATGGCACAAAAATAGAGCAGTTTAGATAATTCTTCTGCTCCTGTTGCTTATTGAACCTCTCCTTTAAAATTTTCAGGCTGAACATGGCCCTGATAGTCAAGTTGTTCTTGTTATTGTTGGGGATGGTGTTGATTTATCGGCTATTCAGGAGGAAATCAGCAAGCAGTGCAAAAACCTTCCCAGGGGAGATTTTGCTGCAAAAGCACTAACTCACAGTTTCACCTGTCTTTGCTCGTGATATGGTTGAGGTTAACTTTCTTATTCATCATTCAGTTTAGATGGATACAAGTATATATCTTTCCTATATGACATGCTTTCCTGCACGGGTTGCTTGTACAAAAAATAGTTTTAAGTTCATTGTTACCATTCCAGATTACATTTTAAACTTGAAGAAAATGGTAAGTAGTTTGTGGGCATGCTTCTTGTCCAAAATACTTCTTCTCAACTTTAGAATACTATTCAAGGCTTACTTCTCAGCCGTTGGTTTCAAATTAAATTTAAGGAACTGAGTCTTTTTCTGCAATTATTGCTTCTTCATGGTTTTTAGGCCCAAATATTTGAGGTATTTCTGGACAAGGTTATTTGCTTGGAATTTTTGTGTCATGGAGCGTTCCAAGTAGTTTTGGTTATTGGCTTCTATATGGCTGTTCTTTTGATTTTTCTATCAATTTGTACTCGTCTGTTAAGTAGCTAGTTGGTATATGATTTTAAAAAACTCACAGACAAGGACTGCACTTTTGCATAAATTGATCTTTTTTGAGGAGCACTTTTTGTGCTTAAATTTCCTATTTCAGCAGTACTCTTCCCTTGCAACTGACCATATATTCTTTCTTCATTTCCAGGATTTATAACTCAAAACATGGTTAACTTATTTCTTTCTATGTTATATCATATTATTAAGTATTTGGTTCAATATTCGTTCGTGAAAGTCTCTTGCTGGAATCTCCTAATGGAGCAACTTATGGATGTCCTGTATTACAAAATTGCTATAACTTGGCACGGTGGACTTGCATGCTTTATCTAGTCTTTTGCCATAAGAAAACATATTGACTAGTGTATGCATATTTTGTTTCCAGATGCATTACCCCATAGACAATTGTATTTTGTATGGCATATTCGTGCAACTTATTGTGAAATATTTAATTTTTACTATGGGATGGAAAGTGATCCTTCAACAAGTTATAGACTACATGCTAAAAAGTATCATGGGGATGGAAGAAATATGGTGGTTCTAGGAAGTAGTAACTGGAAGCTTCACAATATGTATATATCCGTAGTCTTTTTTGTTTGTTGCATTTCATTCATTTTTCTTTTTGTTTTTTTTATTATGTAATTGGAAATCTTATTTCACTGGAGGCTCTTACAGCTAAATTGATAATTGGGACTTTCAGGCGATCTCCTTTTCAAACTTGTATGCCCCCGAGCACCTAATTGTTAATGTGAAAGATGCAGAGAAATGGGAGAGTTTCATTGACAATGCAGGTGTAGTGCTATTTCATCTTGCGTCACTTTCCCATCTGCAATTGAGTCAGCATTGTATATCATCTGTTATCTTATTTGTGTAACAGTATTGGCGGTATCCCGTGCAGGTTCTGTCTTTTTGGGGCAGTGGACTCCGGAGAGTGTAGGTGATTATGCAAGTGGGACAAATCATGTCCTTCCAACTTATGGTTATGCACGAATGTATGGTGGGGTGTCATTAGACTCCTTTCTGAAGTACATGACTATACAGTCACTGACAGAGGAAGGCTTGATGAAGCTTGGTCCTTACGTGGCGACTATGGCTGAAGTTGAGGGTCTGGAAGCCCATAAAAGAGCTGTAACCCTTAGACTCCAGGAAATTGAAGCAAGGCAGCTCTCCCAGATGAAATAATGTCCTTAAGCCACTCACATACTTTTACTGCCATTTTTGTGAAATTCTTTCCCCGACTGAGATTTGCCTTCATCAAATTTAAGTTGCCACAAGGAGTTCCACCGAAATCTGATTTGGAGAGCGCTGATTGGACTTGAGTACTGGGAAAGGTTTTTATCCATGGACATCCGAGGCGGCGTTTTCTATTTGATTTGGTCACTACAAGCTTGGCCAGTAAGAAATGCTTTGTCTCTCTATTCGTGTCCTTTTCAATGTACTGTATACTTCATGCTTTGAGGGTATAGGTCACAGTTGAGGATTACTGACCTTATGCTTTTTATTATATAGAAGTACAACTGGAACAACCAAGTATAACCTTTGAATCTACCAGTTACATTTTTTAATTTACCCTATCATCAACTCCCATGCTGTTAATATTTTAATCGAAGGAATTCTGAGGTAGAAACTGGTTTAGATCAATATGCCTAGCCTAGTGGGTACATGAAATATTGTAGTCCAGTTCCTTCCCCAAATGGCAAAATAGTAACCCATAAATGATGTGCTGAATTGGGAATGGGGGCCTTATCTTAGTAGTCATACTTGAACTGCTCTGCCAATGGAGCACAGCCATAGGCCCATAGAATGTTTTGCGCCAATGCTTCATGTTGTTATTAGTGTTTTGCCACATAAATATTGCAATCAATCTGTGTACTTGGCATTATTTTGCTAATATGTTTCCCTGTGGGTACACTGGAGGAAAGAGATTTTCTCCAACATATGTTTTTTTTTTTTTTTTTTTTTTTTTGGGGGGGGGGGGGTCTTACAGTTTAGGTACATAGTTGTTTGGATTGACATATGTATGAATTAGTTATTTTCTGGTAACTTGGTAATAGCAGTGGGTAACTTGGTTCTTTTGTGACTAGAAGATTATGGGTTTAAGTCATGAAAACAGCGTTTTTGAAGTCATGTACAAAAACAACCCTCTCTAACCCCTGCACTGGGGATGCCCTTCTTTCTACACGAGTTAGTATTACTAACACATATCTAATGATGTGAATACTTGGCATTTGATGAGACTTGTGCCAAAGCATGCTCCTTTTGGAAGTTTAAGCTAGAAAGGGTGGGGATGAAGTGCATCATTTGAGTTCATTCTGAGTCCAGCCTTAAAAATGTGAGTAGTTAGTGCGGGTTATGGATAAATAGTCTGTGAGGACCTCGGCCTTTTGTTAGCCTAACTAGTCACGCTCACGTGCACTGCACACGCTAAGGCAACTAATTTTTCATCCTAAAATAATTTTGCATGGAAAATAATGTCTATACAAGCAAAAAGAAAATATATACACAATGCAGTTCCCTTTTTATCTCGTGTGCTAATCTTTGTTCAGTTCTGGGTTTTATTTTAAAAAAATAAAAAAAATAATGTTTTAGTTAAACCATCCCTTTTTTCAAATTTTCTGTGAAAAATGAAAATTAGAAATTTTGTAAAAAAAACTGTCTAAGCCCTTAAAAAACCTGGAATTCAAAGATCCTTCCAACCCAGAGACAAGTCAGTCCACAGCCATCACTTTATCATCTCCTACAAGCAGCAGAGAGAGAGAGAGAGAGAGAGAGAGAGAGCTTGGAATATTTACAAATCGACAAATAAACCTAGGAATACAAAGAACAAGTAGAAGCATCTTCATTGATTGGTATGTTTACATGCATGTATGAAGTGTTAGGTTTGCAGAAGAAAGTAAGAAGATGATGGGAGTTTCATATGGGAGACATGATGGGTGATCCTTGACTGCTACTCTTGGAGTCTGCCTTCCATGATTCCTGAACCTGAGCTGCAAATTGCAAGTTCCAGAGAACATCCTCCACCGAAGGCCTATTGGCCGGTTCACTCGACAAACACCTGACACAAATCTCCATCAATGTCTTTAGCGAGTCGTCAGAGCATTCCTTGTGGATTGCTGGATCGACAATGCTTCTCCGAGCTACTTCATCTGTCGTCAAGCTTACTTGCAACTGCTCAGGAACCAAAACAATGCAGGATTAGGTACGATATTAGTACCCTTTATATGAACATCTTATCTACTTAAGATAGAAATGACATGTTTTCGCTAGCCTGTTGTCGCTACCCTACTCGACTTGGGTTGGATTGAGTCAACCCTAAACAATTTGATTCAGATATTTCGTAGTCTCAGTTAAAATTGAAGGGAAAAATTTTCGATTAGGTGGAGAGAACAATAGAGCATAACAGTTTAATATTCAGGGTCGTGCAAGATTACTGGTTTTAGCAGTTAATGTCAGAGGATGAAATCCAGTAACAGAGAGTGAAATCTTAAAAGGACAAAACATAATTGGGATATGATGCTGAAAACAAAGAGGCTTACAAGATCCTTTGCAAAATCAACGGCACTTTGAGACATGATTGCCCTTCCAACGATAATTTCAAGTAAAATTACTCCCATGTCATATACATCATTCTTGTCCCGGTGTGTTGCCCTAACAAGATGAATAAATCGTATCAGAAGAATAGAAATCATAGTTTCTAGTAAAATTACTCCCCTTCCCCTTCCCCTTCTAAGGGCAATGAGGGGGAACAGACTCATGATTACAATTCACTCTATTTTGCTTAAAGATATAAAGCAAAGATCTCAAGTATATTGCCAAAGTTCAGTATATGTTTCCAACAAAGAGAGGAAAAATATGGAAGTAAGATTCTGCAAACACGCTTGGTGTGTCTAACTGGTTCATTACTGGTAGCATCCATGAAAGAACTGGGAATTTCCGAATTTTTTATTTGTGTAGAATAAAAAAAAAAAATCCACATTGTACTGGAGCTATCATGCAAAGATGAAACCAATAAGATTAAAACCATGCCTAGAAAATAAAATAACAGCTACAGGGATCATAAGAAGTGAGAGTTTTAAGATGTTTGAAAACTGAAAAGCCTCGTGCACTAGAGATGCCCTTTTTTAGTGACACTGCAAAGGCAATCTGCAGGACCGATAGCACCTGCTTTGCAATAGAACAAACTCTAGCTTTTTGGTTGAGTTGATATAAGCCTCAGCATTTTGCTTGGACCATATTGCATATTTCAATGAGGGGCATTTGTTACACAGGCAGATGTTATTCATTGACCTAAAAAGATTACTCAAGAGATGGAAACAGTTACCTGGTCTGCTCTTTTGGTTCAGAGGAAGAAGCTCCATTGCCTTCCTAAAATGACTTGCAAAGCAAACCATTAATAAAGGGCACCTTATAGCAAGTAAATGAACAAAAGAATAAAGCTCTCTTTGGCTATACCGTTCTCCTCTCTTCGACTAACAAAGGAAGGTTATAATTGCTTATTTTTGCATGGAGATCGTGGTCCAGCAGAATATCAGTTATCTTCAAATTGTTTGAATATACACCCGGCACTATTCCTGTGTGCAGAAACTGGAGACCCCTTGCAACTCCAATAGCAGCTGCTATCCTTCGTGTCCAACTAAACTTATGTCCTGAAAGTCCCTCTGCCACGAGAAAATTGTTGAGAGTAAAATAATAGTTGAAAAGATAAAGTTAACCATCTATGTATCAGCTTAAACTTTTAGATCGAGTGGTTTGTTAACAATTCAACTTTATCAGATCAATTATCAATGAAACTTGACCACACATGAGGAGGTGTGTTGAGAGTAAAATAATAGTTTTACAGATAAAAGTTAATTTTCTATCTAACAATTTAACAGAAATTAAGAATGAACAAGGCAATAATACAATATAGATATATGGTTTGCGTGAAAAACCAAGTGAAGATTGCAGCAAGAAGAAGCCTTTCATTCTAATAATCGATTTTACATGAAATGCCTTTAATCCTTCAAGTTACATAACATGTTTCCAACTACCAGTACTGCAGGCTGTTCATTTTCATTTAGCTTGTGATTTGCATTTGATATCCTGTTTTCAGTGTTCTCAGGGCATTCTACCAGTTGCATTCTTGGAAAGAAAAATATGAAAAATGCAATTGCAGTTCAGAACATGCTGATACGTGAATAACTGTAAAGTAAACTACAGAGGTGATTAATTTACCAGAAATGCAGCCTCTAAGGGTTCCATTCGGAACGAACTCGAATACCAAAAATATTGTGATGACCCCAGAATCATCTGGATAGCACTCAAAGCAGTGGCCAACTGCGCTAACAAGGTGGCGGTGTCTGAGTTTCGATATCAACTCAATTTGTTGTCTATAGTACTGGATGCCATGTCTCTTTCTCATTTTCAAGCTTCTAATAGCAACAAGAGTGCCATCTGTGAGACTCCCTTCGTAAACCTGAATTCAGAAGAAATGTGAGGCATGTTTTAGTTTTTCGATAAGGAAATGCAGAAGCTAAATCTTTGAAACAAAAATAACTGAGTGGAAACTTATGTAAACTTGGATGATAAGGACTGGCAGTATGGTCAAAACATGCTGAAAAGCACTTACACAAAGGTTTTAGATATAGGCAGGAAAAGAAAGAAGAAAAACAAAATGAGTGGTATGGGAAGGTTAATAGTTTTCATAAGCTAAGTGGATGGCATACCTCACTCCACGATCTTTCCCCAATGAGATTTGATGTATTAAAGTTACTAGTCGCTTCCCTAAGCTCGTCCAAAGCAAATGTCCTGTAAGGAGGGATGCCAAGTGCTCCAAGCTTCCGCGTCTCAGAAATATACCCTGTCAGCAAGAGAAGCTCTTTTCAGTGAAACATGCAGATTTGTTTGGTAAGGGTTTTGGTGGAATCAACTTTAAGCCCTTCATCAAAATTGTGAGCCAGGGACTTAGTGAGTTTCCATCAGTGGATTTCACCCTACCAATGGATCATAAGCAAGTGGAGGATCCTTCACTGCTTTGTTATAATGTGTTTTACTTGGTTTCTAATGAAAACAAAGTGCGTGGCTTCCCTGTCTAATTGGATCAACAGTTCAACAATACTGGTAACAAAGCCTGTATATCATCCAGCAGAAGCTTACCCAACCGCTTAGATATCAAAGTCAGTTGACTCTGTACCATAAATGTGCTTGTGATCAGTAAGATTCATTTGGGCAGTGCACAAGTTAATGAGGAAATTTTGAACACCATGGATGGCAGATTTCTGGACAGAGGAGAAAGCTGGGTTCTTAATTTTCTCCCATGTTTCTTGAACTTACTAACAAGGTCTTTTACCTTCAGTGCAACTCACTGAATTGAAAAACCAGCTTACTTTAAAGCCCGAACTCCCTAAAACTGTGCCACAGTGACCTTTCTGTCTATGCATTCATGAGGAGACTAAACTAAAACAATGCCCCCTACCACCTACAAGTCTGAAAAACAAAATGAGCTGATCATCTTACTTGCATCTGAAAGCATCTTTATTGTGTTGGCAGGAGTCACCTTCTCAAGGATTAGCCTCGCCGGAGGAGCTTTAACTGTTCGTCGCAAGTATAATTTTGTAGTCGCTATGAAAATCAGACCACAAACCGCAAAGCCACCCAGAATCCCTCCCATCAAACTTGCTACTAGAACCACTCCTCTTCTAGAGGATTTTCCCTCCTGCTTCCTTGGCATTACGTTCACAGCCAGAGCCTCATTGTGGCAAAACGAATACGGGTGCTGCTCTTCACCACTGTGTGACAAACAATTACCAGCATACTTGATGACCCTTTCGTTAGAACTGGGACTTAAACAGCTAGGCAACTCTCCTGTCAAACGATTGGATGATAAATCGACAAAAACAAGTTTAGCGTTACAAGATGTGTTTACTGAAAGTATTCCAGTGAATTTGTTCCCAGCAACATCCAGATAGGAAAGGGAAGGCAACGACAGCAATGGCAACAAAAATGGTCCAACAAACTTATTCAGAGAGATATCCAGAGTCTGAAGCTGATAATAGGAGCTTAATTCTGGTGGAATGCCCAAGTTGAAGCTGTTGTCTCTGAGGATTAAAGTCAGCAACCTGGAGTGCAGGCTGGGAAAACGAGGCCCCAATTTATTGTGCCCTAGATCAAGAACTTGAAGGTTTGTCAAGTTCCGGAGATCAGGCACCTCTCCAGACAACTGATTCATGGAAAGAGCAAGAACCCTCAAAGTCTGCATCTTTGTCAAAGCATACGGCAAAGACCCAGAAAGGGAATTGTTTTTCATACTCAGAACAGCCAGAAGTTGCAGCTCACCAAGCCAACCAGGAACCTGACCGGTGAACTTGTTGTGATCCAGAATGAGGGTTTGGAGGCTCCTCAAAGTGGAGGTTTCTTCAGGGATTCTTCCACTAAAGTGGTTTGAGCTTATATTAAGGATTTCCAGGGAAGATAATCTGGCAATGCTAGGGGGCAAAGGCCCCCATAACCCTAAAGAAACCAAGGACAGGACTTTGAGGCTTGGGATGGCAGATAAAGCAGAGAATAAAGAATCAGAGGAGAAATCCTGAGGCATGGGATGGAACCAACTTTCACCATTAATATGCAGCTGGGTTAGGTTTTCTCCATAGCAGACCACAGTTAGAGATGGGCTTGGCTGGGTGTTGCAAAAATCTATGGCTTCATTCAAGCTGCTGAGCCCTGGTGGGTAGTTCAGAATCTGCTGTATTTGCAGAAGAGCCTGGAATTGGGAATAAGGAGATTGTGGCTGACTAGACCCATAGATTGAGAAGAAGAAGGAGAAGAAGAAGAAGAGATGTAGTGTCTGGTGACCTGATTCTGCCATTAGAGTAGTGGGAGTTGACTGTGAGAAGGACTCGGGTCAAAATGGAATTGAAGAAGCCATTAATCAAGCGCTTGTGATATTGATCTTCCTAAAAAACTTGCAGCTTACAGGATTTACATTCTCCACTTTGACGACAATCTTGGGGGCTAACAAAACTGGGTTCCTAGGATTCTGTTCCCAAGGTGAACCCATGTAACTGGAAGATTTGAGCCATAGGAAAATATAATATGTTCTTACATCAGATTACTTTTGGACACAAAAATATTCTTCACCTAGGCCCATGTTTTTCTCACTCACTTACCTCGAGAGATATTATATGCTAATCATTTTGCTGATAATGGAAACTTTATTCTTATCTTGTGTTCTATGGGTTTCCAGGAGATCTTGTTAACTTTTACACGTCCCCATTTTTCTTATATGTTAGGGACAGCAACACAGCAAGTTGCCTAACAATCATGTCACTTTAATTATACTTTTTGTTTGAATTATGTAGCAATACTCATCAAAAAACATTAAAAAAAAAAGGAAATGATTTGGTGGGATAGACCTGAGACGATGTTTGCCTAAACTAATGTACATCCGTGGATATGTTAATGCAGATAATAATTATATGGGCTTTCTTGACTCTTGAAACAGAAAGGGTGGGACCTACCATAACCATGTATAGAGACGGGACTCTGAATTAATAGTGGAGAGAGAGAGAGAGAGAGAGAGAGAGAGAGAGATTAAGAAAGCTAATAGGTCAAGAGAGAGAATAGAGATTAAGAAAGCTAAATAGCTTATATGACCGTACAGTACACTTAGCTCAAAAAATAGTTCTAAACAGTAAACAGATGAGAGAAGAGACAGACCTTCAACTTCAAGGCTTCAAGGGCATGATTCCTTAGCTGGCTTCATCAACATATAGAATTGTGAGCCTTTTGCTTTGCCCAGAGTGGAACACTGTGTCAGTGTCAGCCATGCACCATTTTCAGGGTCTGAGATTCACTTTTTAGTAAAATAGTAATATCTGCATAAAATTTTATATTTGATCATTAAACAAATTTTAGAACTTGATTACACCAAATTAAAAAAATTAAATAACTGCTTGGGTTCTCTTCAATATCGAGATATATAAATAAATAGACTAGTTAATTAACAAGAAGAGAACCCAAAGAGGCTCAACTGCACAGTTAATGATTCAATTGTTCACAAGTGAATAGAAATGCGTTATTTATGTGGACGAGGCTTTCTAGTTTGTGAGGCTCAAAGTAGGGATTTTAATTTTTACTCTATTTTTTTCCTGAGTGCATATTAACATATATTTATATATTATATAGTATAGTATTGGTGCAAGAGCCAATTCGATCATGAAACCATCTAAGTGATTGCCTAAGGTCCCGCGTTTACAAAGACTTCAAAATTTTATAATTTATATATATATATATATTTTAATAATAAATATTTTAATTAAAAAAATTTAAGATCAAAATAAAATCTACCTTTTAGTCCAAATTTTCACAAAGCCCAAGAATCAATTTACAACCCCATTTTCTTTTTTCAATTTTTACATTCTTTCTTTTGATTATTCTCAATTTTTTTTCAACTTTTATCGTTTCTTCTTGAATATTTCATAAATTTTAAGACTGTGAATTTATTTTTAATTATAAATCTTTCAATTGCAATCCTAAAAACAAATTTCATTTTTTTTAATTTTCTCCTCTCAATTTTTACCGTTTCTTAATTTATTGTAGTATGTTATTTGGCTTTTTTTGATCTCTCAAACACTATATTTTAATTGAAAATTCACTATCATTAAAAGATTATCATATTTTGTAGTTGATTAAATTTTATTTTTTTTATTTTTTAATCTAATGAAATGATGAAATTTTTATATAGAAAAGTATATTATTTATTTTTTTATAAAAAAATTAATATTCTTAAAAAAATCCCAACAAATTTTTTTACCTAAGACCCTCCAATTAAGCCCAATCTACTTGATGCAATTATGTACACAAGATCGGTCATAATGAATTAGTTAAGTTCAAAATATTATTTTATAGACAGTTATTATTTATTATAGATGAATATTATTTATTTTTATTTTAAATTAAATAAATATAAATATTTGTACATACCCATGATTCATTGGGGTTCTCAAAGTAAGAAGCCCTATGTTTAAAATATAATAAAAATCAATTTATATTCGTTCCATCATCATTAGTAGATCCTAACTAAAGAGAGTAATTTTGTGGGTTACATTTTCTTTTACTTTCTAAAGTGAATGCTTAGTCACAAGACCCTGTCCACACGTGATGGTACATGTGACGATGTGATGTGTGCACATCGGTTTTGCAAAGTTTAATTGTGATGTTACATTTATATGTATTTTTATTAAAATTAATTCATTAATTATTTTAAAATACTTTATTAAATGTTTAAATGCTAAAAACAAAATATATTAAATGCACCAACTTTAATTTAAATTCAAATGGGGCAAAATAGGTTCATTTTAATACAAGGATAAAATAGTCTTTTCCCATTTTTGATATAAAAATTTAGACAGATTAATACTATCATATATATATATATATATATATAAGTATACATACATAAAGCTCCAAATGGATGGGCCGCAAGAGAACAATGAGAAATCACGGATTCGGCTGTGAATGTGTCCAGCAGTACTGCTGAGTGCCGACTCCAATCCACAATAATTGAAGTGTGTCCTCTCTCTCCCCTCTCCTCCTCTGTTCCCTTTGAATTTTCCAATGACAACAAATGAAGTTTTAATGCAGCTTACCACAATAATCAGCAATTCAATCCATTTCTTTCTTTTCTCTTTAAAGCGGGCCACTGGGTTGTTGAATTGCTGCTTGGCTTTCCAAGGAGGCCTGGCATTGGGAGGATTTGGGTTGTTTGTTTGTTGTGGTGGATGTATTGAATGAAAGGATGGTGACCCCCAATTTATCAAGTTCAGCCACGTGAGAGTGTGAGTAGTGTTTGCTTTTGAATTGAATAATTGTGAGTGAGGTTGAGTTAAGCATGTAACTCAATTTTAAGTATTTATGCCTATGTTTCAGTTTTTGATTGGTTCAATAAAAGATTAAATGTTAAAAGTTAACTAGTATGTGTTAAAAGAGTTACTAGAATTTACTTAAACCCTAACTGAGTTTGAAACTTTAATGGGTTCCCAAGCTTCTTCTCTTCCTTGTGGATAGGGCAAGTAAGATTATGAAGGGACATAAAATGGCCACCTATTCAGAGCTCATTTTAACCTGACCTCCAGTGCATCATCACGACCACCTTTAATAATACCCTATTATAGGTAGGGTAGTTTTGGTAGCATCATCATCAATTCTCCATTTAAATTCGTATACCATAGGCATGTGGCAGAAGATCAACTGAGCAATAACTGTGCTCAACACAACTCGAATTCACAACATGGGCACCTGGATTTTCTTGAATCTTTCAGCACAATGGACACCTTTAATAACTTTATACACTGAGTTTCTCACTTGGCATAGAACTGCACTACATGTATGTATATATACAGGATCATATAGGGGAACATAGATCAATCTGGTTCATGCTTCCGCATATGACTACTGCAAATGCAGAAACTTCCTGAATGCATCTGCAATGTTCATTTTCAAATGGCATGCGATAACTAATATGAAATTTTGAGTAGATTTCAATCGAAAAGAAATGATCAGTAAGTTTTATTCTAAAGCAGAACCGCTACATGCACGCATTAGACTTTGGGTTCTCATCAATCTTCGAGCACATATCTATTCCTCCTAGCACCAAAAGCAAGCCTCTAAACAACATGGCAGAAGAAAAGAAAAAGATCAATAACCGCACATTAGAATAGAAAACCAGTCAGATGTTTCATATTTATCTACTTAACTGAGAAAATCTGGGAGTATGCTTTCAACCCGGTAAGAAAACGAATGTAAGTGGGTTTAGTTGATCCATTGGAAGGAATGGATCTTACGTTTGGGACGAGGTACTCTGCAACCTGCAGGCTTGCACTCACCGCAATAAATACACACACAGGCAGTTACAAAAAGAAATGTAACAAGATAATATCTTCAAATAAGGCAAGGACCATAACATCTTCCTGTGGCCTAATGCTCCATATATGCTTGCGCAAGTGATTTAACATATAGGCATGCACAAGCCAGTTTGAGCTGGTTAGGTTTCAGATCCTCAGGGGAGTACTACCACTTGCAACATCTAGTGAACACATTTAATATTAGTATAACTAGAAATAGATGTTCCTAGTTGGCTGTACAGTCTTTCTCAAACTTTGCCTAAATGTCATAGTCTAGGTGTACTACATAGCTCTATGTTCACCATTTGATTTGTCAAGTTACTTATCTAGAAGCCTAGTTTCAATGCTAGCATGATAGACCAAATCTACATGGCAGAGCTTACAGAACAAATTTCAGAACATTTTCCCAAGTTCGAGTTTTTGAAGACTGCTAGCGCATCACTACTTCTGGGTCAATCAGAAATGAACAAAATCTTACCACCTCCGCTGGTTCTGCCAAAACATTAATGAAAAACTTGGCCTGAAACAAAAAAGCATGTTTCACTCTCCTGATCCAGACCATTCATTAGAGTGATTGAGTAAATACACAGTACACATTCTACCTGTTTTGTGGTAGCACCAGACATCAGAAGATCGGTTGTCACCATTCCCGGCTGCAACAGGTAAGAGTTGGAAAATGAAAATGAAGCAACAGCAACTGCACTATTATGCAGCATGAGGACATTGTAGAATTGAAGTCAGTCATGCAAAGTACTCAAGCAGAGCAGACAGGCAACCCGTGACACCCCTTACCCAATACGCTTCACCACTAGAGGGGAATGAGGATAAGGTTTTGTATATCAGCATACTAATCACACTTTTTCCCAAATGTCTATATATGATCAATTAATTATTTCCTACCTATCAAACAGATGCTTGTAATAGCAGGGAGCAATCAGATCAGAGTACTCAGTATAGTGTAAAAAACGTTGTGACCAGGAGATTTAACACCTACATTTGTAGAAAATTCATCAACTGTTGTGTAATAGTACTTGAACATGCCTTTAGTTTATAAAAATTAATCTCAAATGCAACTATTTGCCATGTCAATTACGTCTCCAAACACTGGAAGAAGAAATCAAAGGGTAATTGCCCCCCCCCCCCCCCCCCCCCCCCCAACTTTGGCCATAAACTATATACATCAGTTAGGATATGTGATTGCCAGTGCCATGTGATCAATGCTAGAATTAAAATAAGGAATTGTCAATAGAAATTCCTAAACTCAAGGGTCATATGCATAAAATAAAAAAGCATGTCACCCTACGTCATTTCTTTTGAAGAAGGCCACACATTTAAATGGTGTTCTAGCACTGCACTTGTTCAAAGAAGTGCAGGAAGAAACCATCAAACCATTTCACTGAAACATTGAGCAACTGTTGTAGAGTTAAATAATTTTAAATTTTGTTTGAAAAAACTTAAAAATAAAAGAAGGAAAAAACTGAAAAATGTATTATTCATCTTCGTATTGAAGCATTTTTCAGTAGACTTGTCCAAAATCTTTCATAATTTTTGGAAGATAAGCTACATACTCCGAGAAAAAGAATATTAAAGAATAGGCCAAAAACATAACGGATTGCACTTCTGACCAACTGCAGTGCATTTACACACACAACTTCATTTACTTATAACACTAAACTGGCTTAGTTTTGACAAATAATAATGAAAAAATACATACTAATCAAAGGGCCATTACACTCGATGAAAAAAGACATCAAAATTACAACAACCAGCCATCAAGGCAAACAATTTTCATACAGCAAGAAAAGGAAATTAGTGATTTATTCATAGCATAATGTGAAACAAATAATCATTACAAAGAGAAAAGGGAAATTTAATTCTTGCTAATAGCTTAATGTGCATACATGAAGATAACAAAGCAGCATGGCATGGTGCTCATAGCACATGAAGAAAGCCATAAAAAATAAAGAAGATGAGCTTTCATATTGCAGTTGGTTCAAATTCGAGAAGGCCTGCAATTCATGACTTCATTTCTTAAGAGGAAGAAGAAAGACATACCGACAGGTTATGCACTATAACATTTTTAACATCTTGCATTTGCAATTCTGCCTGTAAACAAACCAAATAACATTTCAGCTAATTATGACCTTAAAACAAGGAAACAGTAGGATAAACCTGCACATGATTATGCATATGTACATAAACAAGAATAAAATGCATTTGCAGAAAAATCCAAATAAATGCAGCACATTTAGGCAAGTTTTAGATTCCACAATGCAACAAGTTCTAACTGCAAAAAATCGAGTACAAAGATGTTTTAATATTTCCACTCTAATACATGGATAATACACATTTATTTTGATGGTTAATTTTTTTTTTTTTTTTTGGGAGGGGGGGGGGGGGGGGGTGCTTGTCCCTATATTGACTTTGATGACAAGTATTTCCATGTTTACGCTATACATTTTCATCAAATGTTCTCATGCACCTAAAAAATTATATGCATTCATTCTCATGTTCATGCCATTTCGTGTTCTACCCATCAAATTGTCGTGTCAGCATGTCTATATAACATCATCTCTACCTTGAGTGCATCAGTGATGTATTGACTGCAATACAAGTTCAATCCCATACTGCCTTAGGAAGATTGTGACTACCATGATTGTGATTAGAGTGATTGTGCAATTCACGACATCAAATTATAAAATGATGATTCTCCTTATTTCCACAACTGTTGGAATTAGGAATTTTATATCTATAGCACTGCTTTTCTGTAACCTTTGCTAGGGCCATTGGGATTATCCTCAAGGTGGCAAAAAGAACATGATTTTATAAAATCAGTGTCAGCACATACCTGCAATGATTTTGTCAGATGCACCACACTCCGCTTGGTAGCCCCATATGCAGCAAATCTTAAAAGAAAAATATGGAAAACAATCACAAAAGTGTAATGCAAGAACATGCAAATTTACTAGGTACAGGCCTTACGTTTTAGTTTGTTGGTAAGCCTATAATAAACAGATGTTGGATGCAACATACAACATTCTAATTTTTACAAACACCAGAAGAAAATGAAAAGTAGGAAAAATGAGAAGTAGTTTATCAGAAGCCAGATGTTAATTTCTTACAAGAAGCATTATCAAGTATCCTCTGATAATGTTTAAACAAAAATCACAAGTGAATTTTCACTTTGACATGACAATTAATATGTCAAACATCAGAAGGCTGCTAGAAAGATTAGCTTTGTTATTAAACAAATAGAGGATGATAGTGTAAAGGCATGCTAATGGTGTAAATAGATACACTAACAAATTTTGCCTCAAACTACGAAGTAAACAACCTTCCCGTTGCTTATAAATACCTCTGTGTTTAATTTGCTGCTACATGAACTCAACTACTGCAAGAATTTGATGCTATGTGCAGTGAGGGTTGATTTGGGTAAAAGGGCATTAGGGCTTTAGGGTTTGGATTTTTTATTTTTGAATTATAAATAGAAAATAATTAAAGCTTATTAATTTAAATATTTCTAGGTCGCGGACCCTATCCCAACTGGGTTTTTGAATTCTTGCCCCCAAACCTGCGTCAATGGAGATTTTTTAATTCCCAAAGCTGCCCATACCCATTGTCATCTCTATTGACGGATGAAGGGAAGTTGTTGACAGTTTACTCAAGGAAAGATAAATTGTTGACAGTAGGAAGGAAACTGTTGACAGTCTGGGAACAGTGAGCTGTCTAGAGGTATTTTAAGATGAAGAAGAGACCCTAGGAACCCATGAAGGCACCTAATTAAGACCTAACGTCACCCAATACCCTATTTGACTTGACTAATTAGCCCACACCCTTGTCCCAAGTACAAGCTGATGGCCAGATAGCAGGGACTGTGGTTTCCTAGCTATTCCATTGTGCCATCATCCATGGTGGATGAAATCTGGCCCAGGCATGGTAATGGAACTCCGAGTTTGAGGAATGATATCAAAGGTTAAAAAAAACTTAACTTCGTATCTTAATGGAATCATTTAACAGAACAATTATCAAGGATAATTAAGGATGTGGTCCTCAGAAAAGATGGCATGACGGATATGTATACTCCATCTTAAGGGGGATTGTTGAGAAATTATAGAATCTAGAGGAATCTGCTGAGAGATCTTAGGCAATTGCTAAGGTTATTTTGGGCTATTTTATGGTACTTTTAGTTGATTGTACAGACTGATAAAAGTCCTAATTTTATTTGGAATCATATCTGTAACAACCATTTTTGTAATGTCTTCCATATTATATGGGAGTGCAGTGAAGAATGTTGAACCACCAACCCTACTAAACAATTGTACTTCTCTTCTACCTTCTATGTTTTCAACTATTCTTATGTTATAGATTACAAATCTGATATATGTTATAATATCATGTATGTGCATATGTTGCATATGAGCTAGGGAAGGGTATTTGGCTTAGCACATGGTTGTTAGAGCCAGCCATAATCCTCAGATTAACCGTTACACCCCTCCCCTCAGAAGGGTTGTCCAATAATTGTTGTATAAATAGTCCAACTGTGACGCTTGTTCTGAAACAGGATTCACGCACTAGTTTGATCTAGTCAGTAAGCTAACATTGTGAAGCTATATGCATTTCCAGTCCTTTGCACATGAAAATGTAGGGAATAGTACCATGGACAACAATATGTTCCAAAATGTACACAAAAGACTTTGGTTCTATAAACAGTGTTCCTGGGAGTCCAAAGGAAGCAATAGAATAAAATATCAATAGTCAAGGAAGTCAATTACTAAGGAGGTAAAATTTACCCATCAGCTAAGGCAATTGAACTAGTTGAAAAGTTTGAAGAAAAATAGAAGATACCTTGGAGTTGGTCTTCCATCCGAACCAGCTCCATCAACATTAAAAATATGGCCCCCACGAGGCTGGTTCAGCATCATTTTTATGGCCTATATGAACAACTCATGAGCATAGGCCTGAGAAATGCTAGTCTTCAAAAACCAAAAGAAACATTTACCTCTCTACAACATATCATTAAGCCAAGAGTATTCGTTGTGACAACATCACTGTAAAGAAATTGAATCTGAAACAATTATTTGGAGGGCCAAAAAAAAAGAAGATAAGAGACATTATAAGAAATCAGTTACAAAAGAATGAAAGCATAACAACAGCTCACATAAGATCTTCATCTGAAGCTTCTGATAGTGGTTTATAGCTATAAGCATTTGATCCTGCATTATTAATCTGCATCATTCTCAAGAGTTTGTAAGATGATAACAATCAATAGTTCAACAGGTTGAAGTAAACAAAATAAAGGGGGATGGGAAAGGACAAAAAATAAGAAATTGTCAATGCGGATAGATAACAAGAAGACAACAAACAGCTGACCAAGTCAATGCTGAAGTTTCATCAGGGGTGTAGTTTGGAGACAAATCATCCAACTACAACTCTTTCTCCTTTATTTTCTTCATACAACCATTCCTCTATTATTCTCCTCTTTGTCAACAAGTTCTTAACTTCTGGTTTTCTTTTGAAATTTATTTTGGATGACCATCAAAATATTTTTTATTCTTATTTGTTTTATTGAGATCATTGCTCTATGCTAACAATGAGTGGATCCTCACCCATGGTGATTAAGCATTGGCATATAGATAAATAACTTTAGAGCTTTGATCATATAGCTAAATATGGCTCCAAGCATTGCCACGGGTAGGCTGATGTCACCAAGACTTTAGCATGTGTGTTTTGAGCTATGGAGAATTGATTTGTTGAAACAATATTGGGGAAAATGCTTCTAGTAAATGTTATGAGAAAACATGAATGCTCTTTACATGTCAGATATGGAAAAGAGAAGGGGGCATTATTCTTTTAGATTTAACCAACTTTGATGTCTTTGTGAGTCACTTTTGGATAAGAGAGCTTAAACAATTGACCTTATTAATTCTTGTCAACAGATTTGTTTATTTATGTTTGAAAAAAGAACAGATTCTTCTGTTGCAAGTGATGAATCTTATTCCATTGACCTGTTTATGGATTTGCACTTTAGATCAGAAAGTTTCTCTTGAATATACTGATTTTTTAGGAAAAGGACATTTGATAGATGTTCTAGGTAGCCTTGTATGCGAACATCGTTTAGTCTTGTGAGCCATGGGAAGAAAATATTCTCCATCAAACAATAGAGAAGAAAACATATTGAGCCCCAAGGTAGTAAAACAATTATAATATCACCACCTTAAATTCTCATAGATCAAATATTGCAACAGAACATCACTATTTACTCAACTCAATCAACTTTTGTGACCGTGGAAAATTTACATCTGCACAGTTCTAGAGATATAATGGTTTTCTCTCACCAATATTGCCAGGTTATCAAAATCAGCCAGTTCTAATATGTGATCAAGCTGCTCTAAGTTCCACTGAAAATTCACTTAGCTAGAAAAGGACATATGATATGACCAGGCATTCCTGGCTCATCTGGTAATCTTGGAGACCTAAGAAAAATAGTAACTGTTGATATTTCTGAAAAACAAAGCCATCTAAGGATGAAGTTTGTTACCAGAAGATGTTACAAAAGCACCTACCAAAAAGAAAAAATATAGTAGCAAAATCTGGTCTTTGTTATAGTTCCAGCCAGTGGCATTCTTGTAGAAGCTACAACAATGGATGTTGTAAAGATCCAAATTATTATTGACAGAAATTCTATACAGAACCGGATTATTTTTGTTGTTATATAACACTTACTTAACAATTTACACATAAAAACACAAAGAAAGGTTGTAATGAAGTACCCATATATCAATGTATTTCAGTTTTTCCTTTGCAAATGCAACTAAATTTTTCACGTCTTCCCCCTGTCTGATGTCACATGTTGTCCCCTGTAGATGGTAAAACTGGATCAGAACTATGGTAGGAAGGATACAGTTAGACTTCACAAGCACAAGGCAACAACAAAGAAAAGAAGGAAAGATTATCAGAGAGAAAGAGGCTCTTTTACAACAAAAAATAAATAAATAAATAGAAGAAATTAGTGAAGGACTAGTTGATTGAGTTGAGTTAAAGAAGTCACAGAGGAGGTACCCACACGTGCTGCTCCCCAAATTCCCTCCTCAAGTTCTGAAGAGCAGATTCCACCCGTTCAGCTAGAAAAACAATTTAGTCAAGTTACTCCAAACACTAGCTATTATGTGTTTGTTGCAAGCCAAGAACAACTTTTCAAATCCAAACTTGACATGCGTTTAAGGATCACTTTGAAAATGATATATCAATAATTCAACATAATCATCAAGGACCTCAAAACAGGTCACAGAAGAAGGAATAAGCAGTTGGAAAAAATAAGAGATATATTACGCAGGCACAGCAATTAAATTTTTGTGTCCGTGTGGTTAGCTGGAAACAGAAATGCTACAAAATAGGAAATGTTCAGAAAACACAAGGAAACAACCAAAGAAAAAGAAAATATATGTAAATGTTTTGGAATAAAACTAAAACCAATACAAATGTTTAAGTACACTAAAAAATTAAAAAATTGAGTATGTTTAAAGTCTACTTTCTCTTTATACAAAGGCATAAGCAAAATCAATTTGAAAACAAATTCAATGGCAAACAAGAAATGTCAAATTGACATCAAGCAAACCAATCTTAAGCACATGTGCATACAAGGTGCGCATAGGGTCAAATGAAACTGTTAAATAAGATAAGCAAGGGGTATTAGTGTAATTAGCTTAAAATACTTGTATATATATTCTCTTGTATTATACACTTTTGATAGAATACACATTATTTTATTTACATGGTATCAAAGCTATCATACAAACCCTAACCCTAGATCCTGCCTGCCGCCGCCCTAGCAGCTGCCGCTTCCCGTTGCCGTCTCAGTCTTCCGCAACCGCCGCTTTGCCGGTCTTCCGCGATTTCTTCGTCGAATTAGTGTAATTAGCTTAAAATACTTGTATATATATTTTCTTGTATTATACACTTTTGGTAGAATACACATTATTTTATTTACAGAAACAAAATTCATTATTAATAATAAGGTGGGGGAGATACTCTCTGCAAGCATGTTTGATGTTTTCTTTTCTATCTTTCTTTCAAAACATCACCAAGAACAAGGCCCAATAAAGGTCGGCAAATATCATATGCTTACAGAAAAAAAAAGGTTTAAATAGATAGTTTAACACTGTATATATTTAATCTTTCCCATACTCTCATTATAGAAATGCTTGAGCAATGGGTTGCTCCTTTTTTATTCTGAAAATGTTGAGACAACTTATTGCTACTGGAATGTTTCATTGTATTCTAAATAACTGGAAATGCTAGGAAATAGTTTTGAGACTTCTAGGAATGCAGCTGGGGGTAAGACTTCCAGGAATTAGTTTAATAATAGGTCGAGGTTTTGTAGAATTTTTGAGGCTGAATGAATTACTTCAGAGGTCTGACTATTTGATCCTCAGCAACATGTGCCCATGTTCAAATGGCAATCAACCTCAATGACCCCAGGAATTTCTTGAACCCACAGAACTAATGCATTGATGCAACTAAGCCCTTTATGGTCACAATTAAATTGAAAAATTCAAGACACCAACCAACATATGTTAGGCTTGAGAGAAATGTGAAAGAAACAAATACCAAGAATAACAATGAAATAGAATTTTAAAACAAGGAGAACTTGATCATGAATCTGATAAGTGCTTTTACCTGTTCTTGAGCAAATTACAACATTGTCGCCTGCTTTTAGAAACTCTTTAGCTAGAGCAAACCCTATTCCTGAATTAAGTGAAAGATTAAGTCTCCAAACTTGGAAGAGAAAAAGAAAAAAAACTAAAAGTTAAAATGAGATGACATCTGTGTGCACATATATAATTGGCGCCTGGGGGGTGGGGGGTGCTTGAACAGAACTACGTTGTGACGAGATATATGCAAACCACCTCATCTAGCTGAAATAGTTAAGAAAACCATTTTCATCTATATTGTTGTCTAAATTCCTTTATAATGGAGACAACCATTAATAGTCATTAGCCATGTAGAAACTTTTTCAATCTACTATTAAAACAAAGCATAGAAGCTCTAAATTTTCATACTGATGAACTAATGACCAGTTAAAATTTTTAGACAAGAAATGACAGATTTAAAATTTTATGAGAAACTACACGATTCAAGAGAAGTTTCCACTAAGAAAGTGTAGGAGGCACCAGAATATTTGGAAGTTATTCAACTGGCAAAATCAACAGCATAGGAAAAGCTGAAATCTATATTCACTAATTTCCAAAAGCCTCTTGTCTATGATGGTCTTGAGGAGCTATGAGTGCTATAACTATGTGATGTGGGACCATCTTGAGGGAGATTTGGACCGGTTTATTGCATGCAGAGAAGTAGATTTTTAGATGTGTTTTTATTTTTGATTATATTGGGAAATTGTTTCTTTAATTTATTGTATTTGTGGGTAGTTTTTATTTTATGTTGGACATATATATATATATATATATGCGTGTGTTTATGTTGGTATTTTAGATTGAGGCAGTATTTGATAGAGTTTCTCAGATTTTCACTTCTCAACTGCTCTCTTCTCTCTCTCAATTTTCTCTCTTCTTCTTCCTTTTCTTCTTCTTTTTCTCTGTTTCTTCTACTTCTTTCACTCCCCTTTTTCTCTCCTCTTCTCCATTCTCTTCTGTCATACATCACTATGACTAATGTAACATTGCATGATATCAACATGACTGCCAGGACTCTTATACAGGTGAAACTGTGGGTTACTTATTGACTTCAAGCATGATAAATAAAAGTTTGTTCTTATATAACCTAGATAACAACTATGCTACTGATCCTTCTTATCAGACAACGATGGTCATATAAATGGCGTGTTTCAGTTAGAGTGACTAAGATATGATGCAATCTTTGCCTGCTGTCCATCTCATTTTGATTCAGCCCTTGGTGCATTTATGGCTGGGTATGGACAAAGAAATAATTTAAAGCTTATCTCACAAATATCCCTTAGGAGCTAAGTTGCCCATTTTTACAATCCATGCGATAAAAATGTTCCTAATGCCTTCACAAGAGTAAAAAGGTTAAATCATCAACTCCATCTCTCAAGTATGGGCTCAACTCAACCAGAAGTTCATCTGCGCTAGTTTCCCAATTAACATATGGACAATATTATTATTTGCACTAATAGTTTTGACCCTTCCACAGTGCCAGGTGAACTTTACTTCAGTAGAGAAAAAATGGTCACCAAACAATATATTCACTATTTTGAAACAGAAGTATATCATGAACGGAATGTGCATTTCAACTCCTAAATCACTAGCATATTAGCATTTTCTAGTAAAACCAGTCATGTATGATTGCTTGCAAGGACTCTTGTTCCCTTGAGATGTTCTAGTAAAACTAGTCTTGAGAGCGTCTGATGGAGCTTTCTTAGTTTTTCTTTTTTCAGATTTGGCCTTTTATTTATTTATTTATTTATTTTTCCTATGTTTCAGATTTGGCTTTCATTTTTTGTGTTGAGTTTTCATTTCTTGTTTCAGATTTTACATGTTCTATGTTTCATTTTCTTTATGTTAAAAATGAAAACTTAACATACTACTTGATTAATTCGATTTGTTTTCAGTTTTATTTTGGTTTTCTTCTTTCTTCTTACCCCTTCTCCTCTCACTGCCGGTGGAGTCAGAACACTTAGGCAACTCTCAAAAAGGTGTGGGCATGGGGTCATCCGGAGTTCAACAACTCCCTCCAGCAACAAAGGTCGCCAGCAGTACAACAGGAGGAGAGGGAAAGAAAATAAAAACGATGTAGAGATTGTGGAAATTGCTTTGCATAAACTTTTGGTGTTCCATTTTTTCCAAATATTTTAAAATTTTTTGAAAACAAAAACATTCGATCAATGCTATTTCCTGTTCTTGTTCCCAAAACAATGAAAACGAAAAAAAAAAAAAAAAAAACTGAAAAAGGAGGCACTACCAAGTAACCAAGCAGGACCTTATCTTTCTATTTTCTTTCGACTCAATACGAAGCGGTTTTTCTAAGGAATTAAATTGCATTTGCAGTAGCCAATGCACTATCCATGCAAAACACGTCAGTTTTTGGAATGAATCAATCTACCTTTCAGGGCAAGAAGACATCCAATGGCACGAGATCTCAAACACAACAAACTAAGTATTACTAAATAGACGCGCGTGGCAACTTGATTGATGAATTGAAAATACAGAAAAATCAAACTCCCAAGAACTTGAATATCGATAAATCCCATGAATCCCCACACTAAGTTAAAGCATAAACTAAAGGATTCCATGGGAGGGAAGTACCTTTAGAAGAGCCCGTGATGAGCACATTGTAAGGAGGAACCATCGGCTCTCTAGCGACCGCCGACGAAGAGTAAGAAAGAGGAGGCTCGGTCCTAGTAGCAGCGATTGGCGTTGAAATTGAAATGGGCTCTGGAGCACAGTGGAAGAGGTAACGCCGGGAATCGAATTGAGGAGGAGAGGCGTGTGGTTTGCAGCGAATCGATGAGAGGACGAAGAACGATGAGGAGAGATTTTGAGGGATTCTCCTGGTGGCAAGGCAAACGCAACAGCTGGATGAGCTCGTCGCCATTGCTGCTCCGCACCACAAGCTAAGTCTGAGCCACCCAACCACGGCGCTGCTATCAGTTTCTCATGCTGTTTAAAATAAAATATATTTAATTAATACAATTATTTAAATATTACAAATTAAATACACTTAATAAACATATTATTACTTAATCATTGTCTCGTTTTTATTAATTAGTTATAATTAAAATTTTAAAATACTAAAAATAGTATTTTTATAAACGACTTATTGTCATTTTTAAATATAAAATAATTATATAAAATTATATTTTACATAATATTTAAAGTCCTTACATATGTTGTCTGTATCGGACAACTCAACACAACTTATAAAGTTATGGGTCCCACACCTTTCCATGAGCCCACACTCCTCTTAATTTTGCCTATATTGGATAATATAAAAATTGCTTGACACAGATAATAAAATAAAAATTATGATATTTAATTATAATATAAATTTTTATTTATTTAATTAATTAATGGGTATATGTAATATAATAGACAAGTTTTGATTTTTTAAAATAAATTATTTAATTTATATTAAACACCATTAATATGACAATTTAAAGAGATGTGAGGCTTATCTCATTAAGTTGTTTTATTAAAAATATTAAATAAATAATTTTCTAACACCATTATATTTGAATTACGTGTAATAAATTATTAGATATATTTTATAAATTATATAGAATAAACATTTAAATTTCAGGTGTCTGGAATATTCATTAATATAAAATACTTACAACAATATAAACATCACCATCATGATGTGATGTTTTCAAAAAATAATATAATTTATCTAAAATACTACTAAATTGATAATACTGTGATTAAGACTTTTAATAAATGATTTGATTAATCTCTTAAAAGGGTGCCAAATTAGGATCCAATGATAAGGCTACAAGTAAAAGGCTTACATTAGATGAGATTAGAGGATTAGGTTGAGGAGTTGATCCTTTTTCAGTCGGGAAAAGAAAAAAATAAAAGAAATTATTAGAGAAGTCGGTATGGGCAGTCTCGCAAGTACAACGTTTGGAATTGGAAACATTCCCCAATTCCCCCTAATTCCAGATTTGCTCAATTTGATAAGTCACAACTCTCAATTTGCTCAATTCGAAAACCTATTCGGGTTTGAATTGGGCATGCCAGAGCACTAATAAAGAATTGGATCTCTCGGAACTGTCGAACAACGCGAGCGAGCGCTTTGTGGATCGGCAAAATTCGTCGCCCGGAAGTCGCTTCTCCGGCGGTAGAAGGGAAGGGATTCTTAGAAGAGGGGTTTCCGGCGGGCTTAGGGGCCCGTAGGTCCCTCGCTCTCTCGGTCTGTCTGTCTGTCTCTCTCTTTGCGCTGCGAATGCGGCAGAAGCCGAGTTCCCGGAGTTAGTGTAGGGCACATTCAAGTATACTAAGCGACGACAATAATGAATGCTCCCATCATCGATCCGTTGCAGGGGGATTTCCCGGAAGTGATAGAGGAGTATTTGGAACATGGCCTCATGAAATGCATCTCCTTCAACCGGAGGGGAACTCTTCTTGCTGGTACAAATCTTTCTCCCAACCTCGCACTCTCAGTTCACTCCGTACCCTCTTATATACGTTCCATCTGTGTGTATTATTCTTGGAAGCAAAGCCATTATACATTCTAAACATTAATCCCCCGTTATAGTTCCCAACAAAATAACATCATTCGAAGTATAGGCTGTACAGCCAGGTTCTATTTGGTCTGCTGGAATGCTTATACTCGAGCACGCGTGATTATATGAAACAGTTGACGAAACAGAGTTCATATTTATAACCTCAGTGCTTGCATTTTAAGGTTGTTATCCCTTATTTTTTACATGGTGTTTTGGTAATACTTTAGAAATTTATTAATGTATATATTCTGTATTGGTGCTATATACGTATGGGGGGTGCAGTGTTATATTGTCGTGCTGTAAATAGTTCTGAAAGGACTCCTCCACTTTCAAGTAACCTACTCCTTGAATTAGTTGATCAAATGCGGAATTGTAAAAACCTCATGTATTAATTTAGCACAATCTATGATTTATTTATTTATTTATTTATTTTGTGCATTCATCATGAATTGCTAATTTTCCAATGATTGAGGAACCTGTGGTGTGGTTATGATGTTCCACACACTGTGCGAAGCATTACATTTACAAGATTGACAACATAAGATGTTACTTGAAGGTGTTACCTATATATTTTTGTAGCAATTTTGTCAATTTCTTAGGTGTGCACATGGTTGGTTTGACTAGGTTGATCCCTAAAGCCAAAACCAAATTGATCTAGCTCAGTTTAAAAATAAAACTGGGGTCTGAACCCCATGAAACTAGATAAATCCAAATTGATTAAACTGAGAACTGAACTCTAGGGAGCTGAACAAAACCTAATTGAACCAAGTTTTATTATTTTGGTTTCGGCCACCTGTTTACTAGACTCAGGACTTGATAGTAGGTGTAGGCTTATATAAGAGGCCAAAGAGATAACTTTAAGGTGGCATGATATTGCAAGGAGCCTTTGAAGGGCAATAAATTACCTTGGATGCTAATGCACTTACCTCAAATGTCTCTATTAACTGTTTTGTGTTTCTCTAAAAATGGAGTTGTTGACTAGTAGAGATGGAGCAAGACGCTTCATATTAGCATTACTTAGCATGAAGGATGTGAGATTCTCCAACATTGTCTATGTTGTTTTAGAGACTTTCCACAAATGGTTTATAACTTGGTATATTGTTATATATAGTTTATGATTCACAACCACCAATACTTGTACACACACACACAAACACAAATGCTAATCTTATCACAGATATATGTATATATATGTCACGGTCTAATTCCACATTCGTAGTTTGATGGGGATATCTTAGGTATATTACTTGGTCTCATAAAGCCGTAAGTCACCTTCAATTAGCACTTATGGGTGAGGACTTGTGGTGTTATGAATAGTATAAAAACCAACCCAAGACCATTACCGAGTGGTTGCAGGTCAAGAAATACTTTTACACACACACAAACACAAATGCTAATCTTATCATATATATATATATGTATATATACGTCATGATCTAATTCAACATTAATAGTCTGATGGGGATATCTTGGATATATTACTTGGTTTCATAAACCCACAAGTCACCTTTAGTTGGCACTTATGGGTGAGGACTTGTGGTGTTAGAGCTAGTATCAAAGCCAACCCAAGACCATTACCGAGTGGTTGCAGGTCAGGAAAGTATTTTAGGACTGACCTGGGTCATATTAAGATGTAGGAATTCTAGCATGGTGAGGATGCCAAGATTTAAAGGAGAGTTTGTCACAAGCCAATCTCACATCAATAGTTTACTGGAGAGGTCTTGTGTATATTTCTTGGTCCTATGAACTTTTAAGTCACTTTCAACTAGCACTTCTTTAACCTTTTAAATCCCATCATCTGATTCTTAGGCTTATTTAACCTTTTTGTGATATGGATGTTTATATTGAGTGGTTAGGTTGGGATTCTCCCTGTATAACCCTAGAATTCTTGGAACATAAGCAGTCCTCTTATCTGATAAGAAAGTAGTCTATTTGGGTAGTTGACAAGCTATTTTTGTATGCAATTAAGGGTTCATCCTGTTTTTTAAACATAGTGCTGTCTACAATGAACTCGTACACTATGGAAAAATCTAAAATAGCTTTACCGTCATTATTTCTTTCTCCAAATCCATAACCTCCATGTATATCCCTATAACCATGCCCTTCTTTACTCACATAACCATTTTCAATCACCTCCTATGATGATCTTCTCTCCTCTAGGTATTTTTTGTACCAAATCTTCCCAAAATTTTGTTTCTCTCTTTTCCTAACCCAACTTGCAATGCATATTTACTAATAATATTTATAGTTTCTTATCCTAGAACAACTTTGGCTGCAATAATTCTATCTCCAATTCTCTTCACATCCATTACCCTATCCTTTAAAATCTTATCCATAATAATCCCCATCAATTCTTTGCCTAATCCTTCGATGAGTACCAAAGTAAAACATTTTGAGTTAAATCATACTGCTGGAAAACATTTTTTACTTTTTTTTTTTATTTTTATTTTTTTTTTTGGGGGGGGGGGGATAATACTATCAGCTCAAATTTGATATCTAAGTCTTTGTGGTCAACTTAAATAGGATCATCTTGAATATATTTAAGTATGTCATTGACTTGGAACAGATTCCCCTCGTGACCTTTTAGTTTTTCAACTAGTAAATGGAACTCTAGAACTTTATGACTACTTGAAATTTATATTGATGCAGAATTTCATTCCTTTTCTAAAATTTAAATCAGAAGGTTGCAAATTCTATTTCTTTTGATAATTTTTTAGTGCTCATGTTCTAATTATTTAAACTAAAGTAATTTGTATATCAAAACGGTGTACCTTTGAATCTGAGGTGCTTACTTTTTGACATGTTTATTCTGCTCTTTCAGCTGGGTGCTCTGATGGAAGTTGCATTATTTGGGATTTTGAGACTAGGGGAATTGCTAAGGAACTAAGGGATAAAGATTGTGTTGCTCCCATAACTAGTGTCTGTTGGTCAAAGTATGGACATCACATACTTGTGTCTGCTGCTGATAAGTTGTTAACACTTTGGGATGTTGTCAAAGGAGAGAAGATTGCTCGTACAAGTCTGAAGCAAACTTCACTACAAGCTCGTCTACATCCTGGTTCCTCTACTCCCTCTCTTTGCCTAGCATGTCCACTCTCATCTGCCCCTGTAATTGTGGACTTGACCACAGGAAGTACAACTGTCCTTCCAGTTTCATTGAATGAGACAGGCACCGGATCTGCCCCTTCATCGCGCAATAAGTTCGCGGATGGTTCTGCCCCTTATACTCCAACTGCTGCTTGCTTTAACAAATATGGGGACCTGGTCTATGTGGGTAACTCTAAAGGAGAAATACTTATAATAGATCACAAGAATGTCCAAGTTCGTGGTGTTGTTCCTATTTCTGGGGCTGCTGTGATAAAAAATATTGTATTTAGTAGGAATGGGCAATATCTTTTGACAAACTCAAATGACCGTACAATCAGGATTTATGAGAACCTTCTGCCCCTGAAAAATGGACTTAAAGCCCTTGATGAATCAAACAATACCCAGGATGAGCTATGTGGGATTGAGAAGCTGAAAGCTGTTGGAACAAAGTGCTTATCATTATTCAGGGAGTTCCAAGATTCTATCACCAGAGTACATTGGAAAGCACCATGTTTTAGTGGTGACGGTGAGTGGGTTGTTGGTGGTTCTGCTGCCAAAGGAGAGCATAAAATCTACATCTGGGATAGGGTTGGGCATCTTGTGAAAATACTAGAAGGCCCAAAAGAAGCATTGATAGATTTAGCATGGCATCCTGTTCACCCTATTGTAGTCTCTGTTTCCCTGACTGGATTGGCTTATATTTGGGCTAAAGATTATACTGAGAACTGGAGTGCATTTGCTCCAGATTTCAAGGAGCTTGAGGAAAATGAGGAGTATGTAGAACGAGAAGACGAGTTCGATCTGATGCCTGAAACTGAAAAGGTGAGAGAGGCAAAGTTTTTCTAACCCAACTAGCACTTCTTTTGTTTGTTCATTTGCTTCTGTAATATATGCATATTTGCAGGTAAAAGAATCGGATGTTAATGAAGATGACGAGGTTGATATTGTCACAGTAGAAAAGGATTCGACTTTCAGTGATTCAGATGTGTCCCAGGAAGAAATATGCTTTCTACCAGCCATTCCTTTTCCTGATACTCCTGAGCATCAAGACAAGTGTGTTGAAAGTTCCTCAAAGCTGGTGGACAGCAACCATTCTGGATCTCCGCTTTCAGTGGATGCTGGACAAAATGGGCAAGCAATAAACCATGCATCAAGTCCAATAGAAGGTGAAGTTATGCTTTATCTATTTATATGTTTTCTTTAAGTGATCTTGAATACAATTCTAAAGGAATCCTCTCATTTTTGCAACCATAGTTGTCCACCCTGCACTGGCAAGCTAAACTTTTTTGTTGTTGACATGGTATGTTTCCATGTATTGTTTAGGATTTATCATTATAGTATTAAATTTGATAAATTATATTCCATGGTTTAACTGTTGCATGGATTGAGAATGCAAGTACTCGTTCAACTATATTTAATTATAATTAGCATAAATAATGAAATAAAATTTAGGTGAATATAATGATTAAAAATTTAGAAATCCTGCTTATTTTTAGACAAAGAAGTCATTGGGTACAGAAAAGACCTAGGAATAGTAAGAACTGTAAATCATTGATGTACAAAAATATTATCTTTGAAACCCATGATGCTTTTATCCAGAATAAAGAACAGAACTTGTTTGTTACTGTTACTTATTAAAAGTACATCTTGGTCACTCTTAACCGTTGCTTTTACTGAATGAGGTGTATGTTTTGGGACTTTCTTCTAGGTTTTCCCAAATTGGGTTTCTGGCATTTATCTCACGCCCATAAATGATGAGAGTTACATTACTTTATATTTTTTCATTTCCCTCTCACATGCTGGGGTTTCTCTTCGCAAATCTCTCTCTCCTCATAGTGAAATTCAAATACACAGTTTAGTTTGAGAAAATTTCATGCCAAATGTAGCAGCAATGAGGATTCAAGCAATGTTTAAAGGATAGCACAACCTCTGTTAGTCTAATAACTGGAACTTCTTTTTTCATTGGCCTCTGCCTTTCCCTCCCCATCCCACTCCTCTCTTTCTGAGACTTGTGTGCAGTGTGATGACGTGGGGTGGACCAGACTAAAAGTGATATTGCAGCTGATGCTGGAAAGCATGAAGATTGCCAAAATTAGTCACCATAGTCTGATATTTTAGACAAATCAGAATTTTGTGTTGCATGTTTCATTTTTCTTTCGTTCAAGTACCATCTAGTTGAGTGGAATCATGCCTGTTTTCCATTGCATGAGGGGTGGTTTGGGAATTAGATATTGCAGGACTTTAATGAGGCCCTTCTTGGTAGGTGGTTGTGGAGGTTTGCTTCTGATATGGATACTTTTGGGGAATAGTCATTAAGCTAAGATTTAGCTCTCATAGGGGTGGGTGGTCTCATAGGCATAGTCAGTCTCCTTGTGTTAACTTGTGGAAAGGGATCATGAAAGTTTGGATTTTTTTTTTCCCCGAAGTTTATTTCTTTTGAGGTAGGAAGTTGGCCATCTGTTGGTTCTGGTTGGATAGTTGGTGTGGCCATCAGCATTCTTGAGGTCTTTTTTCCAGTCTCCAAGGTTTGGTTGGAGACAAGCTTTCTTCTATTAGTTATGGCTTTTCCATTCCTCTTGGTACAGTTGGCTGATCCCCACAATTTATGTGCAATCTTTGGGACTCTGAAATTGAGTCCACAGCAGTGTTTTTCTTTTTAAGATTCTTTATTCTCACTCAAGGATACAGTAGAGGGAGAATAAATGGGTTTGGTATCGATCAAATGAAGCAACCTTTTTAGTTCAATCATTCTATGATGCCTTGCGTAATGAAGGCAGAGCAAGTTTTCCACTTTTCCTTGAAGGATCTTGTGGAGGTCAGAAGTCCTTCACATCTCACAAGGTATGTTTTTTGTTTGGACAACCTTGCTGGGTTCTACATGCGATAATCTGAGGAAGAAAGGCCAGATTGTGATCAACTGGTGTTTCATGTGTTGAAAGGGGAGATAGTTGATAGACCATCTTCTTCTTCACTGTCTCATGGCCTGGAATGTCTTTATCATGTTTTTCTTCATCTTTAATATACAGTTGATAATGCTAACATCTATAATAGGGTTTATTCATAGGGTGGTCTTGCCCAAGAGCCTTTGTTCATTTTGTTTATGAATTTCTTTTGAGTAGCTTTGCAGGTTCTTCTGTGTGGAAGTTTACTCTCTTAGTGCGATTCTTTCTTTATACTTTCCTTTACTTCCCACAAAATAAAGCCATGTCTTTGTCTCTAACTGTAAGTTCCTGGATCGTATTAGATGATTTGGTTTGGGATTAACAACTAGAATTGCAATTTTTGTTTTGACGATCTGAAATGCTTTCTACAATGGGATTATACACTACTGTGGCCTTAAAGAAAATTCTATTGCTCACATCTCCAAATTATTTAACATCAATATCTATAAAGTTATTACTTTCAGAATCCAATCATAGAACATTATAATATAACTTCAATTGAAGCCTGAAGTATGAGGGTGCTGGTTGAGGGCCGCTTTGGTAGGGAAGGAAGATGGTACAGAAAAATGAGAAGGCATAATTTAGAAATTGGACCTTGGACATACTATGTCCTCTATTTAACCAATGGACATGCAGAATAGAACACGTCAATTGAGGTCTGACTTGGTGCATAGGGTATGTTCTTATTAAGATGTGACTTTGTTCTTGACTCATGGATGTGAAAAAATGAGCTCATAATGTTACATATATTGTGAGGTTTTGATATGGAAAAACACATCCTTGTATGTGTACTGAAACAAGCAGAAACTACAGATACTTGATTGAATAATCCTTGGAAAATACAGCTGCATATATACACATGAGTTCCTTATCTTATCTCCTATATTTTAGGATAAGATTTGGAATACTTTGTCTCCTAAAGACTAGGAATAAATCAAACTTAAAATATAAACTTGAAATACAATAACAATCTACAAGGATAATTCCTTTATTTTAACTTTTGAATCTTCTTGATTTAACTTTCGAATCTTCCTTTTTTCGTCCAACACTCTCCCTCAAGCTTAGGAATAGATAGAGGTCATTCCAAGCTTGGCTATTAGAGATTCAAAACCTAGCCTTACCTTAGCTTTTGTGAACACATCCGCAATTTGATCAGTGGTTCGAATATAGGATAAAATTATCCTTCCTTCCTCAACTTGTTGCTTTATAAAACTCTTGTCTATCCTTACATGTTTCATACGATCATGTTGGATAGAATTTTTCACAATACTAATAGCAGACTTACTGTCACTGTATACTTTTGTAGGTTGAGTTAAAGGTATTTTTAGGTCCTTCATTAACCTTTCCAGCCAAATTACTTCACAAATTCCTTGTGCTATTGCTCGGAACTCTGCCTCAGCACTGCTACAAGCCACCACTGATTGTTTTTTACTTCTCTAAGTCACAGTATTTCCCCATACTTTGGTGCAATAACCAGTTGTTGACCTGCTGTCCTCAATAGAGCCTGCCCAATCTGCATCAAAAAAACCTTCAATTCCTCGTTCTTTGGTCTTTTTAAGCGTCAACCCTTTTCCAAGTGTCCCTTTCAAGTATCTAAGCACATGAAATACAACATTCATATGCTTCTTTGTAGGTGCATGCATGTATTGACTGATCTTGCTTACTGCATATGTTATGTCTGGCCTAGAAAGGGACAAATAGATCAACCTGCCCACTAGCTTTTGGTATCTCTCTCTTTCAACCGAGATATCATCATCTGTTACCTCAAATTTCCAGCCTTTGTCTAATGGAGTTCTAGCTAGCTTACAGGTTAACATCCCTGTATCTTTGAGTAAATCCATGGTATATTTCCTTTGAGAAATAAACAAACCTTCCTTGCTTCTAGCTACCTCTATTCCTAGGAAGTACCTCATAAGGCCAAGGTCTTTCACTTCAAACTCGGATCTCAATTACTCCTTTAGTATTCTGATATTTTCCTCATCATCACCTATTATAATGATATCATCAACATAGACAATTAGTATAGATTTTCTTTCACTTTTGGTGACTTTGATAAACAAAGTATGATCGGCCTGTCCTTGTTTATACCCAAGCCGGAGGTAAGACTGAATTTCTTGAACCATGCTCTAGGTGACTGCTTCAATCCATATAATGATTTCTTCAGTTTACAAACCTTCCTTTCGTAGCCCATTTCATCTTTAAAGCCTGGTGGAATTTTCATGTAGATCTCCTCATCTAAGTCCCCATTAAGAAATGCATTTTTTATGTCAAACTGATACAAAGGCCAATCCAAATTAACAACAATTGAGAGTATTACCCGAATAGACTTGAGTTTAGCAACCGGGGCGAAGGTCTCTTCATAGTCGATCCCATGGGTTTGTGTAAACCCTTGTGCCACCAACCTAGCCTTATACCTCTCAATACTACCATCTGCCTTATGTTTAATGGTAAACACCCATTTGCATCCCACAACCCTCTTATTTGGAGATAATTCAACAAGATCCCAAGTATGGTTTGTAATTAAGGCCTTCATTTCCTCCATAACAGCTGCCTTCCAATTTGAATCTTCCATAGCTCCTTGAATATTTTTAGGGATTTCAGCACTGTCAAGTCTTGCAATAAATGCTTTAAGTTGAGGAGACAGTTTTGCATAGGTTAAGTAATTGGACAGAGGATACTTTGGATATTTAACACATGATCTTACACCCTTTCAGAGAGCTATAGGAACTGCCTAGTCTAGCCCATCATCTGAAATATCACTGCTGTTAATTTTTGGTTGATCCTTGGTTTCTTCCATTAATGCAGTCTCATTCCCTATTACATCAGCATCTGTTTTATTGTCCTCTGATAGACCATCATCAAGAGAAGATGATTGACCCTTCTGGGCTTCAGATGAATCTTTAGGTCTTTGAGAATACACAAACCAGGGAGGACTGGCAGGTTTTTTTTCTAGAGACTGAGGAGACATAAGCTGCACATTTTTTGGGCTTGGTTGTGGAACAGAAGGCTCAAAATCTGCTAGCATATTATCAGGAATTAATTCTTCCCCTTGAGAAGATGTTGGTAGAGGTAGAAGAAATGGTGTTGGTGTAGGAAGTAGAGGAGAATCAGTGAGATTGGTTGGAGAATCAGTGTTTGGATAATAGGAAAGATCCTCATAAAAGGTAACATCAGAGGAGATATAGATTCGTTTACTGATTGGACAATAACATTTATATCCCTTTTGTGAAGGAGGGTAGCCAATAAAAATACACTTGAGGGCTTTTGGATCTAACTTTGTTCAAGACACGTTGTGGTTGTGAACATACACCACACACCCGAAAACTCTAGGCTCATGGGAAGGAAAGAAAGATGCATTTGGATGAGAGCCACAAAGGGTTCAAGAGGGGTTTGGAATTTGAGTGTTTTGGAAGGGAGACGGTTTATCAAATATGTAGCCGTAAGAATGGCCTCTCCCCAATATGAATGAGGCACATGAGTAGTAAACATCATAGCTCTTGCCACTTCTAAAAGATGTCGATTTTTCCGTTTAGCCGCACCATTTTGTTGTGGTGTGTAAGGGCAAGAACTTTGATGCACAATACCATGTTCAAGTAAGTAGTTGGTCAAGTCATGGGGAAAAAATTCACGACCATTGTCAATTCGAAGAATATGGATAGAGGTTTGAAACATATTCAAAATAAATTTGTGAAATCTTTTGAATATGCCACTTGCTTCTGATTTATCTTTCATATGATATACCCAACATGCCCTAGAATGGTCGTCAATAAAAGTGATAAATCACCTTGAACCTGAAATATTGGAATGTTTTGAAGGTCCCCAAATGTCACTATGGATTAAGTGAAATGGCGTGGAAGGCTTATAAGATTGAGTGGGATGATGGGCTCTTGATTATTTTGCAAGAGTGCATTGTTCACAAGAAAAACACTGATCTTTATTGATAAAAAATTGAGGATACAAAGATCTAAGATACGGAAAGCTAGGGTGTCCTAACCGTTTGTGCCATAACATAACTTTGGCCTTTGTGGTAACAATTAGGACTGTTTTATTGAAAGGAGATGAGTTTGTAGTATTCTTCATCAACCAGTAGAGTCCATCTTTTGCTTCACCAATCATTCTCCTCGATACTTGGTCCTGAAATATACAATAAGATGGAAGAAATATCACTCTACAATTCATATCTTTAGTACACCTACTCACTGATAAGAGATTATAATTTAACCCAGGCACATATAACATTGATTTTAGTTTCAGATTCAAGATACAAACATTCCCACGACCCACAGCAGGGGATACTGCACCATCAGCCATTGAAATATCAACTGAATTTTTTCAAGGAATATATTCTATTATATACCTTGTAGAACATGATGTATGATCGGATGCTCCTATATCTATTATCCAAGTATTCTTAGGAGTCTTCGTGACATCAAAGAAAGATAGGAATTGCCTTGCAAGGCCATGAAAGCAGTGGGCTGATGTGTAGAGGAATTATCAGCACTGGTACCTTGATCTAGCAGCCGATAAAGAGTCTGAATTTGCTCCTTTGACAGATTTAAATTTGTCTTATTTCCTTCTTTACTAGGTGCCTTGGCAACATAGGCTGATAAAAAATTCTCGTTTGTTTCTTGGCTTCCAGTTGGCAAGTTTGCCATGTATCTTCCAGCAGGTATCTTTGGTGTGATATGGCCTTTTACAGTGATCACACCATGGTTTTTCCTTCCCTGATCCTTTTAAGGATTTTTCTCCCTGTCTAACAGTTGCTAGAGCAGAAGAATTCTGGTTAGTAATACTTAGATCATTAGGTTGATGCAGCATTACCTTCCTTCGACTCTCTTCCCTTCTTACCTCGGCAAAAACTTCCCTAAGAGATGGTAGAGGTTTTGTCCCTAAAATCCGGCCTCTTACTTCATCCAAATAAGAATTTAATCCATGAAAGAAATCAAATATTCTGTCCTTTTCAATCATCTTATAATACTTGTTGCTATTAGCCTTACATTCCCAATCTATAGTGTGAAATAAATCCATTTCCTGCCATAACTCAACCAATACATTAAAATAATCAGTCACACTCATGTTACATTGCCTTGTGGTTTTGATGGCTGATCTTATTTCAAAACTTTGAGAGGAGTTCTCTAGGTCGGAATACATCTCCTGGACCGAATCCCAAATCTCCTTGGCTATTTTGTGAAATAGATAAGTCCTCCCAAGTCTAGGCTCCATTGAATTAATCAACCATGCCATTATGGTTGAGTTTTCTGCTTCCCAAGTGCCATAGGTGTCTGAATCGGTTGGAGGAGCAGGAATATCCCCTATGAGGTAGCCGGATTTGCCTTTCCCTTTGATCACCAATAACACGGACTGAAACCACTCCCTAAAATTATTACCATTCAACTTGTGATGAGGAATTTGAAGGGGATGATTATCAATTGGATTGGCTGACAGATTCTGGGAAGAAAGGGCTGGAACCGGAGAAGGAAGAGGATTTGGAGAGCTTGTGGCGGAAACTTCAGTTAGGGTAGGGTTTTGGTGATTGAAGGCCATGATTTCAAAGGAAGGAGAAGAACAACGGAAGCTTCAGGATTCTTCTATCGAGCCTAAGCTCTGATACCATGAAACAAGCAGAAACTAAAGATGCTTGATTGAATAATCCTTGGAAAATACAGCTGCATATATACACATGAGTTCCTTATCTCATCTCCTATATTTTAGGATAAGATTTGGAATACTTTATCTCCTAAAGACTAGGAATAAATCAAACTTAAAATACAAATTTCAAACTTAAAATATAAACTTGAAATACAATAATAATCTACAAGGATAATTCTTTTATTTTAACTTTTGAATCTTCTTGATTTAACTTTCGAATCTTCCTTTTTTCGTCCAACATGTACTGTGTCCAGTATATTTTACATGTCTTGCAAATTTACCAAATAACTATGCTTGCTATAAGGCTGGTTTTATGTTCTCTACTTTCTTGACATATTTTAGATAAAAGGGCTATAGGAGGAAGGTTACTTTCTTTTTTGGGTACCTAGAATTCAGAAATTTATTTTGTTTGACTAAGTATTGTAATCATTTTCATCATCATCACATGATAGTAATCGATGCTAGGAAGGAAAAAACAGACTTCTCCACGTATGTATTATTTGCAGTGACATTTCTATAGCCCCACAAGTTTCTTAAAGTCCCCATGCTTGTGATAAATGATTTTGTAAATGGTGTCTCGTTAGCTTCAATGCTTAGTTGGTTGTGTTATGCAGCAGTGGAGAATTCTGCCGCAGAGGACACTGGAGGAACACGCATTAAAAGACGACGAAAACCTTCGGAGAAGGTGTTGGAGTTGCAAGCTGAGAAGGTGAAGAAACCTTCAAAGAAGATAAAACCATCTGGTAAATCATCAAAAATTAAAAGTAAATCTGTAGTTGAAAAGGGAACTAGTATTTGTGTGTCTGCAGATGATGTTAGTGAAGAATACAATTAGTTTAAAGTCCCCATCATTTAATTGATCTGTGCTATGAAAAACTTACTCCAGCTGGATGATATAAATGTTATTTATTGTTTCTAGAAATAGTGGTTGGTAGATGGAAAATGTGGTGCCTTCTAACTTGCATCAATTTCTTGGGATTGAAACCCATTGTAGTAGTTTTCCTTGTTCTTGACAGGTTGTACGCAGAAACAGAATAAAATTATTGTTATTTATGCACATGAACCTTAGGAAGTAGCTAGCTAGCTAGTTTTTAGGTTTTCCGAAGTAAGTGAATGAGATGTAGGCTCCGAGAGCCACGATGACTAGAACAGCCGCTCCCATGTTCACCATCAGCTGTGTCTCTTCCTTAAGCCCTCCCTTTGCAAATCCCTTCACTGCCTCTGCATATTTTTCCAAATTAAAACCGCTGCCGCCATCTCTTATTTCTCCCGCTTCCTTGGCCTTTTCTTCTTCTCTTTCATACCTGACTACTGCTTTTTCTTCAGGCCTAGGCCTAGTAATTGAGTGCTTTTTACCTTTTTCCCCACCACCATGGCCGCCACTGGCAGTTACTTCTCCAGCTTCCTTGGCCTTCTCTTCTTTCTTGGTTACCATGTTTTGTTCATTCCTAGGACTTGTAATTGGGTTCTCTTTACCTTTCTCCCCGCGGCCACTGGCAGTTACTTCTCCGGCTTCCTTGGCCTCCTCTTCTTTCTTGGGTACCATGTTTTCTTCATTCCTAGGCTTTGCAATTGAGTTCTCTTGACCCTTCTTCTCATCAAATTTGGATTCTGTAGGCTGCCCTTTTCCTTCCGCCCTTGCTTTTCTCTCAACAGTAATTTTCCCAGCCTCCCCAGCCGACTCAGTTATCTCCCTCTTAGAATCTGCTGCTTGTTTCTCTGGGCCCTTCTTCGTTGCTTCAGAGCTCTTGCTGATATCTGTTTGTTTAGGCTTCACCGCTTCTTGCTTCACGGTTGATGCATCATCTCTTCTAGGAGTTGCACTGCCTTTGTCGCCTCCATCCTCCTCCTGATACTGCTTTGGCTTGCTGTGAGGGGTGGCTGATGCTCCATCTCTCTTTGGAGTTGCACGGAATCTGTCGCCGCCATCCTCCTCCTGATGCTCTTTCGGCCTGGTATCTCGAGCAGGTGGAACAGCGGCGGCAGCAGCAGCAGCCATGCTCGTTTTCTTTGGAATGGTGATGGTAAGAATGCCACCCTCAAATTTGGCCCGAATGCCAGCCATGCTACACTCTTGCGGTAGTTCAAACTCCTCCTGGAAGCTTTGCCGTCTGCCGCTATTAATCAGCCTCCACCCTCTGATCCTCAGTGTGTTGATTCCCTGCGTCGATACATTCAACTGTTCCCTCGTGAAACCTGCATCATGCCAACGCAAAGTTTCATGAATTCCAATTAGCCAATCATTTCTACTTTTAACATCATCATCCATACAATCGTAGTTCATAGTCGAGGTGAAGTACTAGGATGGGAGGAGAATAACGCACCGGGAAGATAAACAACTAGAAAAAGAAATTGTTCTTCTTGTTTCCACTCCCGTATGGGCTTGAAACCTTCCTCTCCGGCATCTCTTGTTCTTGTATCCCACAATCTCGATGCCATCTCTTTCTTTCTTCCTTTCTTTTGCTCTGCCCGTAATTGTCTCGGATGCCAAACAACAATGGCTATGGAAGCTTGTGGACATTGTCTTCACGTTTAGCTGTTATATACAAACAGTAGACTAGATAGATTTTGTCTTTGGTTAATGGTTTCGTAAGGTGGGAGGTTAGACTATCCCCAGCTGGCTGGCTTGGTATTTTTATGATTGTGGGCTTCGTCTGTTCTCTTCATATTAGGTAACATAGAACTCAAGAATTCTTTGTTTGCCCTCTACTCTTCCAATACCAATAATGCCTTATAAACCCAAGATGTCCCACACATTATATTTATATATTTATTTTTAAAACTAACCCTTTAGAATGGATCATAATTATGAAATTATTAACAATATATCGTTTTGTCGAATGAGTGGATCGACTAGATGAAATACTTTGTTTGTCCCTTAAATAGGGTCAGCCCTGAGGGTAGGCAACTAAAGCGGTCGTCTAAGGCTCCCAACTATAGAAGGTGTTAAAAATTAAATTCGGGTTTTAAATATATAATAAATACGTGTTAAAAAATATAATTTACACCAATTTTATTTGAACTTAGTTAGTATAATGGTGGATTATAAATCAAAAATTTCTTAGGTCATTAGTTCAAGTCACTCTACTAGCACGATTAATGTTTGCTAAATAATAAATATCAATTTCATAAATTTTGTAAGAAAAATTAATAGCTTAATGAATTTTTCTACATTTTAATATTTTTTAAACAATAAATATTTTTCTTATATCAAAAATTTGTAAACAAAAAAATAAATGTTTTAATCATTGAACATTTGAAAGTTTTTAATTAAATTTTTTAAACTTAAAATTCAATCATATAAATCGTTATTATCAAATTCAATCTAAAATCTTGAAAGTTTAAGATACTAATAAAATTTTGATTTATGAGTTTATTTAGAGCCTTCAAAATCTCAGTCAACCCTGCCTTTAAGTTCCCAATAGGAAATTGGAATGGAAGTTGTGATTAGATGTAATTAATTTTGTATTTAACTGCCTATTATCTTATGAGTATACTCTTATTATTATCGTAAATCAATTACTTGACAATTGTTTGAACCCTTAATTGATTTATGAACCTTATAAAGGATATTTAGTTTTAGATGAATGTAAGTAAAGTTAATCGTCTCGCCACTTATGATGTGAGAGGTGGGATAGAAAATAAAATTGTTGGAAGAAGGCTAAGTTGAATGGAGTTGTGGCAGATGAATTAGCATGAGTGATAATTGAATGATGGCATAGATTATTACGCTATAAGAAAATAAAATTGTATCTCCATTAACGATTAAAATTTTTGATTTGATAACAAGTATTTGATTGTACGTTCAATTTCTCCAAAGAGAGACTAACTCTTCTCTTTAATTCAGGGACGGATTTAGTGATGGATCTGGGAGAGGGCTGGCCCCAGATCCAAAAGTTATTTCAGCTTCTAATGGTTCAAATCTCATGACAGATTTGGGGGAGGGTTAAAGCGGGCACGGGCTGCAATCCGTGCTACCCCTTCTCTAATTGAGACTTGAGTCACAATTAAATCACAACGCAATGACATGCTACGTTATAAGATTGTTGATAAGCGATTAATTCTGTAAGAATGATACGTATAGAGTGAATCTAAACATTAAAATTTTTTTACATTATTAAGAAAATTTATTTATTTGAATAAAAATAAAATTATATATATATAAATAAAATACAAATTTTAAAATATATGTATGGACTGAAAACCCTTTACTAGGTAAGGAATCTTTTCCCTCCATGGACAGGTTTGATGGTCCCATTACTATTATACCTTTTGCTAGTTTGTCTTTATACTTAACTTTGAGAATTTATTTCTAGTCTCACAAATAACAATTAAAATTTTTAATTCTTTTGTTACATAATCATAAGATTTAATTTGACTAAATGACATAAATTATATGAATATTATATATCCAGCTATAAGACATTGGGTATATGAATTTTAGACAAGGGCCATTTGGTCATTAAAATAATTTATTATAATAGTTTAATTTTAAATTTATTATTAATTTTATTATAATGCTCTCCTAGTTGTATTATGTTTAAGGAATCTGAATAATATCATCCGCTTGTACTAAATAATTTTGATCTTTTGTATATATCGAAAGATAATTTGTGTTGCATTTATCTGTATTAAACTGTCAATACTCACGTATTGTTGTCAATAATAAGTTTGACTTATTTTGTTTGTTTATAAAATCTTCTTTATATTTATATAAAGACAAGGTTTGTAATGTTTAAGATATTTTATCGTCTACAAAAATAATAAAATGATGTGTTTTCTCTTTCATGATTTTTTAATTTTTTTTGTAATAATACTTTATTATTAATTTTAAATTAAATTATTATAAATTTCAACATCAACTGTCAAAATTTTTAATGGATATAACAAATTTCTTAAAAAAAATTGAATGATATACTTTTCTTTACAATCTCTTTTGTAAAAGTAAAAGCAAAAAGTGTGTTTAATATCTTTTATCTTATAAATTATTATTTAAGAAAATAAATCATAGAGTCATAAAATATTAAAAATAAATAAAAATCTGAGTATAATTTACCAATTATATGGTTATATTATTTATAACATTTTTAAGATAATATCAAATCCAAAAACACTTAATTTTTATAACATTATTATAATTTAAATTTTTTAAGATAATAATTAAGTATAATAAATGTTTATTATTTTTATTTATAACATAATATAATATTTAAAATAAAAATATAAAAATTAGAATTTCACTTAGTTTGAGGACATCAAAAGTATATTATTTTTGTACATTTTGGATTAGACAAAGAGATATTATGACTAAAATATTCATCGTCTCCATATCGATTCATGAGGAATATTTTTATCATTAGTATATCTTTGTGTAATCTAAAATACACGTAAAGACGTATCAATAACATTATTCATAAAAAAAATATGGGAAGAATGGCTCAAACGACAGTTACGCAGTTGGAATTTACCCTAATCACTTCCGCCGCCCCAACGGCTGCTTCACCCTCCGGCCATCGGTAACTCCATCCCGACCGGCAAACCGGATCCGAACTTCTTCTTGTTCTTGTTGTTGTTCTTTGTTCGATCGGCCGAAACCATATCTGGAACTCAGCCTGATCTGCTTTGCTGCCGGCCAGACCCTAACTTGATCTGGCTGTAGCAACTGAAATGTGGGTTTGCCAGTCCAGATCCAGCAGGTTCGCCCCCCAACCCAACCCTCTTCTTCTCTACTCCTCTTGCACAAATCTTCTGTCTGGGGATTTTGCTTGAGATTGATTTGGTGTGCAGTAGGTAAAGGAGGAGAAACGTGAGGGAGAAATGTAGGTTTTAGTCTTGCCGCTGGTGGGTGGAATTTTCACTGAAGAGAGAAGGAGAAGAATAGTTAAGTGGGTTTAATCTTTTTGAATTTAATATAAGGTTGAAATGGTACATTTTTGTTTGTCATGTTCCCTGCTAATGTACCCTCTATGTTGAATAGGAGAGTGGCCTTGGCAATGGCGACGACTAAAATCTCAGTTGAATTGGTGGGTTTGATGTTGCTATGCATAGCAGTGACAGTGGCACAGAGTGTCGATGAGTACATAAAGTACAAAGATGCAAAGCAGCCGGTGGCTGTTCGAGTCCAGGATCTCCTCAGTAGAATGACTCTGAAAGAGAAGATTGGTCAGATGGTGCAGATTGATAAAAGTGTGGCCTCTGCTCAAGTTATGCGCAACTATTCCATTGGTAAAGTAGATAACCAACAAATAGAAAATTATCTACGCTGTATTCTTCTTTTTGTATGCAAGAAAATGAACATTATATTGCTGCATTGATGTGTGGTAGATTTTGCTTTGTATTCATTTATGTGATTTAATAGATGTTGTTCTCTTTGTATCATAACACATTCTTTTGTTTCCAACTGATCTCCGTCCTCCCTCTCCTCTCTGAATTCGTAGTTTTTCTTAATTGAGCTCAAGCCATAATGCAACAAAGTCTAGTTTTTCTAAATTGGGCTTGAGGCATCATGAAACAAAATTTGAAATTCCTTTAATGTGACTGACCCATTAGTTACCAGAAATGTGGCATGTTTCAGGTTGTTGAATGGGAACATGTACAAGGTATGTTAGTATGCTAATTTTGTGGTATGAAGGGGGTAGCTTAATTGGTTCATTATTTTTTGTCATGATACATTTTATAGTTGTTCTTGTGTATGGAGATGGTGTTGGAACTTTATCTCATCATTCCCTCACTAAAGGGTTGTGTTAGGAAAGACATCCGATGTAAAATTTTGCCGCATTGTTCTTTTTCATAGATTTTTATTGTCAATGTGACTTTTAGAAGTCAGTTGATATTATGAATGCTATGCTGTTGACCCTAATTTGGTTAGCATAAGGTACAATTGATGATGGTGCCTTGGGTTGAAATTAGTTAAATTAACCTTTGCTAATATAGAAGATGGTTTGTTTTGAATTCTTTTCTATATTCATGTGCAAGAAAGTGAAGTCTTTGCCACATTATTCTACACGAATGAAGTCAGGTTTGAATTCCCCCCCCCCCCCCCCCCCCCCCAATTTTCTTTGAAAATTATTCAGACTTCAAGTTTTTTCCCAAGTTTTAAATTGTTTTACCTGAGTTCATAAACCACTTGGATCCACATTCTTGGACTTTGAATCTCTTTCTTCACAATCTAGGGACATAAAAGAACCACAACTCGAAGCGTGTGATCTAGATCACAGCTCAGTATGACAGCATACATAAATGCTACTATGTTTGCTATTGTTGAATTATTAATCGCCATCTAATCTAAAAGCTTAAGCTATTAGATAGAGAGTTCACTTTATCTTTTATATTATCATTTTCACTCTCATCCTGGCCCTCACCTGTGGTCAGACTTCACTACATAACTAGTCCAAATAAGTGCAATAATTTAAATATTGGGTCAGGGGTGAGGTTTGAACTCAGGACCTTTGTTTGCTCTGATTCTATGTTGAATTGTTAATTACCATTTAATCTAAAAGGTCTTAAGTTGTTAGATAGACGACAAACTTTGTTCTTTATATTATTATTTTTCTCTCTCATCAACTATCATGCTTAATTGCTTTACCTAGTTCAGTTCTTGATTGTATATATCTATGTGCATATAGATGGCATATAACCCACAATGTGTAAACAACTCTAGATTTGCTATAAAACGTGGGTATTTTTTAAAATTATTTTCTGCTTTTGCTTTAGATTTGAGAAACTTTCCTAGTCTTTTTCCTGTTAAATTATTTTATTACATGTTGAAGTGCGTAGTTGACCAGTATATGAAATGAAGATCCCTTTTAGCATCTTAGAAAAAGGAGAAATTACTAAAAATTAAGTATCCTTTCTATGTCAAATAAAGTAAAAAATTAAACATAGAAAGAAAATGAGAGCTGCGATGACTAAATGATTAATACCATATTTATCAGAGATTTGTTTTGAGTTTTTCTGCAGGGAGTGTATTGAGTGGTGGTGGGAGCACACCCCTTCTACAAGCTACTGCCAAAGATTGGGTTAAGATGATAAATGACTTTCAGAAGGGGTCACTATCTAGTCGTTTGGGTATCCCAATGATATATGGGATTGATGCTGTTCACGGACACAATAATGTATATAAAGCTACCATATTTCCTCACAACATTGGACTTGGATCTACCAGGCAAGTACATAGTTTTGGTTTCCTGCATCAATGTTTTCTTACTACAGATTCCTGTGCAAGGTTTGTGTGTGTCTGTGTGTGTGCACTAATTTCCACATTTTATTCATAATGTCATGCGCTTTCCATGCTCCTAGTTATTCACATCTCCAGCAAATTCAATATTTACTATTGATGACAAAATGTCTTTTCTTCTTAGCTTCATATTGCTTCTACATCAACCACCCCTTCAGTTCAAATTCAATTAATCTCTGCTTATTTGATTATCCAGTGAATCCAAGCTAGAAGATATAAAGAAGCATAATTGTTAGCAATCTTTCTAGTTTATCATCATCCTGAATTCTAGCTCTCCAATCATATACAAGATCATGACGAAAGATCCAATGATTTTCATGTGCACTAGGAACACCCTTTAGATCATCTTATTAGGTTGACACTCCAGGTTGTTGTAAGTTAGCTATATGATTAATCTAATGAAAAAATAAATTGCACTTTTCTATTATTTATTACTTCACTGCACCAGGGATCCTAATCTTTTGCGGAAAATTGGTGATGCAACTGCTCTTGAAGTCAGGGCTACTGGAATTCCTTATGTCTTTGCTCCATGTATTGCAGTAAGTTACCTTATTATAACACTAACCTTGTTGCAAGACTGAAAATGTCATTCATGGTTGATGTTTTCAAATGAATTCTATTTTTCTAAGCTTTTCAATATTTTGTGAAATGTTCTTGCATAGGTCTGTAGAGACCCTAGATGGGGTCGATGTTATGAGAGCTACAGTGAGGATCCCAAAATTGTTCAAGAAATGACGGACATTATACTTGGGTTGCAAGGCGAAGCTCCAAATAGTTCTTTTACCAGGGTGCCATATGTTTCAGGAAAGTATGAAGCTTATGAATTGCTATGATAAGCTTTGTTTTCATTGGGGATGTAATTGCGTTTTTAGGGGTTTTCCTGATTTGTTGAGTTTTTTTTTTTATTATCTTAGAATTAATAGTGTGAACCTCTGATTTCTTTTTTCTTTTTCTTCTTTTTGCTAACTAAAGCTCTGGTTTTCAGATGATACCTATTCAGCATAGCAAATTTACCATTAATAACTCAGCATGGATCAGTGTGTGTTTAGCCATGTTTTTCCTAAAAATACCTGTAGTTGCCATGATTTAATATTGAGAAACAATTTTTTAATTGTTCTAATGCAAATCAATTGGTTTGCTCATCTTTGCCTTTTCTTGCTGGCATTTACTTGTTTCGCAGGAACAAGGTTGCCGCTTGTGCAAAGCACTTCGTGGGTGATGGGGGAACAACCAAGGGTATCAATGAAAACAACACAATCATTGACATGAACAGATTGTTTAGCATTCATATGCCTGCCTATAATGACTCAATTAGGAAAGGTGTCTCGACAATAATGGTTTCCTACTCTAGCTGGAACGGGGAAAAGATGCATGCCAACCACAATTTAATTACAGGATATCTCAAGGGCACTCTTAAGTTTAAGGTAAATAATGACGATATGAGTAACTTTCTGGTAATTAATTCATATACAGGAGATATGCTGCTTGAGACAACTAAAATTTAAGGCTGACTCTTGTCCATTGGTGTGGATCCTTTGTGTTGATGGATTTGTGTGCTACTTTGGTGCTTGACCACATAATGTGTATTGTGACAAAAATATCTAGTCATTAAATTAACTTTACAAGATGCAATGCATATTTCATTTTACGCTTGATTTATTTTCTTACTCTTATGATCTTTCAGTATGCTTTTGGACTTCATTTTGTGTTTGCATGGTCCCACTGCATTTCCTATGCACAACAACATTCCAATCTGTTGCCCAGATAATAAACCCCCCCCCCCGCGGGGGGGTAGTTTTGACCCTTTTTGATTTTAAGAAAATCTGACTTAACTTGTAGATTCAGTTCAGAAAGATTTTATGGTGATCTGAGATGATTGCCAAATATGAAAATGAAGCGCAAACACAGCTAAGAATAAAAAAGAGTTTATAAATGTTCAGATCTTTTGAGCTTACGTCCTCTCTCTTTAAGGGAAACCTTGAAGGTTCTACTAAGTAGAATCTCTAGATTTTAATGGAGCTAGAAACCAATACAAATCCTTTTCCAAAACAAGAACAACCTTCTTGAAGGTAAGAACAAGTCCCTCACACCAAAGTGAGAATCCCCTCACTTAAGTGAGTAATTATGCCAACAAAAAAACACTACAACTGACAGAGCTTTGAAGACAACAAAAACAAAGAAGGTGTAAATGAGGATTTCCTTCAATGCTCCAACCACAACATACTTTCTTTGCCTTGAGATAATTGAATGCTCTTGCAAGTGTTTTCAGATTTTTTGTATCTTCAATGTCTCTACACAAGCCTTCATTTATAGTCTCCAATACAAAAAAAAAAAACTGTTAGAGAATAAAAGGGGGAACATCTTCTGTGAACTCCTAGCTGGGACCACCTCTTTTTCATTAATGAAATATCACAAATTTGCATAAATGAGGTTAAAAGAGGAGACAAAAAATTGGAGAAAATATTCTCAGTTCAGATATCATAATAAGGACATATTTGCAACAAAAAGCCTACATTCCATTTTGGGAAAGATCTTTTTATTTGACTTGATTTGCTATAAAACATCTAAAAGAAATTTTGATTTTCATCACAGATGACTGTTACAAACAACAATAATATCTTCCCTTTTACGAGCTTATGAAGATTTTGAAACTTTTTAAGAAGAAGCTCAGACTCGTCTTCATTCAGACATTTGAAACTCTTGGTTTAGACTTCTGAATAAGGCATGGTCAAAGATAGGCTTTGATTTAGATGTTTGAATGGTAACAAACGTTTGTAGCTCTCTCTTCAAATGTCTAAACACGGCTAGAATACTCTTACATGTTTTAAGCCTTATTTGAACATCCAAAGGGAATCCCTTAGACTCCCAAACCTCTCCAAAAATCAAATCCTTGTTTAAGCCTTACTCAAACGCCTGAAGGCATCCCCTCAGACATTCAAACTTCTCCAAAAATTTTTTGAAAGGTTTACTTAGACATTCAAAGGGAACCCTTCGGATGTCTAAATCTCTCCAAAAACTCATCTTCCTTTGAAAGGCCTACTCATATGTCCGGAGGAATCCCTTCAAACATCCAATTCAAGCTTGTTCATCTATTGCTCTGTGCTTATTTACATTTACTGCTTTACATGTCTACATTTTTTATATATTTTATTCAATAAAAAATATCAAAAATAAAAATAGAAATCTAAGAATAAGAAGTTGAAATTTGGTTCCCAATACAATTTACAAATTTTTTGCAGTTTAACCTCTATTCATCTTCAAGACAACAGGTGATGTGTTTCCAACAAATTCATTAAAAATTGTTTGAGAGAAATTCATACTAAATAATGAAAAACTGTTTTCCCAAATGAAATCATGCTCTTGTACCTCCCATTATATGGACTATTCTCCTAGACTAGCAAACATCTCACGTTTCAATGTTTTCTTATTTTGTTTATATTCATTTATTTACATGTTCTGACATGTCAAAATCAAACTAGTGTCAGCAGCCCCGTTAATTGGGACTTGATCATTTTTATGTTTCCCACAAGATCTTTTTTATTTTTGGGGGATAAATAACTAACAAGGAACATATTATCTAACATAATATGAAGCAACAGACAAAAAAGAAAAAAAGGCTATGGCAACTCATAAAAATCTAAGGATTTGCACTTACCATTTTAAATATTGGAAATTATTTGACTCTTCCAAATGCAGATTTGACAGTTCCCCGGATGTCTCCTAAAAATTTTAATTTTTTTCCTACCAGCATTTTACAGACTTGTGTCCATTGTGGTGACTTGTGTTCCCATCATTTAGACAAACTAATGCCACATTATTAGTTTAAGCTAATAAGTTGAAAATCAATAGTAAAATAATAAAAGTATAGATTTTATTTATTAGACATCACTCCTTTGATCATTTTAATTTTTGTAATTTTGAATTCTTAATTTTTTTATGAAATATGTATTAGGACTTTTTATCACTTATTTTGCATGATGTAGAATATAAGTTATTTTCATTTTCCATTATGTAGACATGTTCCTAGTATGTCATTCCCTAAGTTTTTGAAAATGATCATGTCATCCTGTTTGTGTCGTGTTTTTCCCATGTCACATGTTTGTATCTTTGCTTCTTTGGTAGAAATTTTAGCTTCTAATGTATGGTTAATCTAATACCATAAACCTTTTATTCTAGCTGCTATAGCTGGAGTTGTACTGCATGGATTGGACATATTCATTACTAGTATGCTAATTGTTTGAATGAAATGTCAGGGTTTTGTTATCTCAGATTGGGAGGGCATTGACAAGATTACCACACCACCTCATTCAAACTACACTTACTCTGTCCAAGCTTCTATTTTGGCTGGTGTAGACATGGTTAGTGCTTCTCTTAAGACTATTTCATTTAATTGAAGAAGAGAATTTTCATTAAATCCAGTATCGTTATAGAAACTGTAGTGAGAAAGTACAATTGACTCACGATATTGCTTTTGGAAATTACAGGTCATGGTTCCATATAAATATACTGAATTCATTGATGATCTCATCTACCTTGTGAAGAAAACGGTCATCCCAATGGATCGTATTGATGATGCAGTCAGTAGGATTTTGCTAGTTAAATTCACAATGGGCATTTTTGAGAACCCTCTTGCTGATCTCAGCCTAATTGATGAGGTTGGAAGCCAGGTCAGTTGAGTTTGGTTGGGCAGTGATCTCAGCCTAATGGATGGGTTTTTTTTTTTTTTCTTTCTGTAAATAGCCAAATTGATGAGGTTGCTAGTTAAATTCACAATGGGCATCAATAGGTTCCAAATTTCTGTACTTTCAGACAAGTCATTCCACCAATGAGTTTGGTTGGGTAGTGGACTTTACTATTTATGAGAAAAATGCCAACTTTTCCAATGCTATGCCCACCCAACTTGACAAGTCTTAATTTTAGTTTTGAGTTGGCTCATTTAGATCTGTTATCTCCAGTTGGCTGTAGTTATTTCTGTTTTTCTTGGATGTTTTAAAGCACCTAATTACTCTCTAATGGGCTATGGCTTTTCCCCTACCCCCACCCAACCATAAAAAGAAAAAAAAAACAACAAAAGGAAAAACCACAAAAGTTGACCTTTAAACTCCCATCAATCTTGCATATTGAAAAAGAAGTACTGAGAACAGTAATTCAAAGTCTTATTGCTTTGACAGGCACACAGAAACTTGGCAAGGGAAGCTGTAAGGAGGTCGCTTGTGCTCCTGAAGAATGGGAAAAGAACAGATGAACCATTATTACCCCTTCCCAGGAAGGCACCCAAAATTCTAGTTGCAGGTAGCCATGCTGATAATTTGGGTTATCAATGTGGTGGGTGGACAATCACCTGGCAGGGATTTAGTGGCAATAACTACACAAGTGGTATGGTTATTAAAATGCTTTTTGATCAACTGGTCAGTCATTCTGATAATTGTTAGCAACAACCTGCAAATTTAGCATTTGGAACTGCTTTCAATGCAATAATGACTTTGGAAATGTTATGATATTTCACAACAACAACATATCATGCCATTATTCTACTATGTCGTGTGCTCGCCAGTCATTTCTAGCGAACTAGAAATGAAAGTTGCAAATTGTGATATTTAGATGCAGTTAAACAGTGTACCATTCTAATTGGAGATAAAATACTTAATTGATATATTCCTTGGAATTGGATTTGCTTCAATGAGCTAAATTTGTCAGCTCTCCTTTCCGAGGCTCTAGATATTACTTTCTGGATCCTTAGCTGACAAGCAGAAAGAAAAGATACAAACTAAGAAAATTTAGTTAGCTGTCTGTAAATCTGAAAGATAAAATTAACCATTTCCCCTTTTATTTAGTTTTTGTTTATTTTTCTGGTTATTACGTTCTGGAGTGGGTTGATACTAACTTATTTTCTGAATGGTAAGGCATGGATGTGCATTCAACATCCTTCCCAGGTTAGGCACTTAAAAAAAAATCTACAAGTTTAAAACAAATTTAACATACTACTACTAAACCCATTATGTTTAACAAACTACTCTGTTTGCCATGTCAGTCTGCCCTCCTGCATGGCTAAATGAGCAATATAAAACCACGCTTCTCACCAGTGATACTTTGAAAGAATCACTGGTGGGATGAGAGTTTTACGAGTCCAATGATGTCAGGAACCTATGGGTCCAGGGCAAATGTGCAATTACTTGTTGTGGTTAGATGGTTAAGATGGTTGTAACAGTTAGATGGTTGTAACGGTAGTGGTTAGGCTGTTGGGTGGCAGTTAGGGGGTTTAGACTGTTGGGGGCAGTTAGATGGTTAAAAGGGACTGTTAATATTGTTGGGAGGTTAACAACCCAGTTGTTAGGGTGTAACTACTATTGATTGGCGGGAAGAGGGGCTATAAAAAGGACTCCCCTATTCAATAAAAAGAATCGATGAATTTTGTAGCAAATCTTTCATTTCCTTCCCTATCTTTCAGTTCTCTCCCAAGACCCCTCTGTTTCGTTTCTCTCTCGTTTATTTCTCTCTCTTTCTCTCTCCCTCTCTTTCTTCCTACCCTAATTTCCCTCACCAGAGGAGAATTCTGCTGTCAGGACCGAGATCCTGACAAATGACTTCAAAACCTCTGATCTCACTAGCAGTTTCTTTCAGAGAACCACTGGTGAGATGAGAGATTTTGTATTACTCATTCAGCCATGCTGCATCTCCTCCTGTGGGACACGCTGTCGTGGCAAATGAAATAGTAGTTTGTTAAATAGTTTGGGTTGGGTAGTAATTATATGTATATATATATATTTATATATGTAAACTTGTAGTATTAAAACAAATCCTTAAATCTTATAATTTTTTATGATCTCTAAAAAAAAGGAACACCATATTTAAATAGGAAGTAAAGTTTCAAATCTTTCAGATGTATGGGAGGTATATCGTCTTTTCAACTAAATTTCTATTAAGTTCCCTAATAGTTACATTTTATGGTAGAATATTATACAATTACACTTCATATTTAGATATTTACAATGCATCCATGTAATTACATGCATCCTTTCCATACACTTCCCCAACATCTTAAGATTACAAGTTCATGAAGGCTCAAAACCTGGCACATCCCATCTTAAACTTGTAAGTTATTGCCCAAGTCTGTGTAACATAATAAGAGAGCAACCTAAGATAACTTAGTAGAAACTGAATTTATTTGACAGCTTATTTTCGTTTGGCAGGAACTACCATCCTTGATGCTATATCTTCTACTGTTGACAAGAACACAGAAGTTATCCATGTTGAGAACCCCAGCAGTGACTATGTCATGTCTGGCAAATTCAGTTATGCTATTGTGGTTGTCGGCGAGTACCCATATGCTGAGAGTGCAGGGGACAACCCGTCCCTCACTATTGCAGATCCTGGCCCAACTGTCATCAGCAATGTCTGTGGGGTTGTGACATGTGTTGTTGTGATTATATCTGGCCGACCGCTTGTGATTGAACCTTACATGTCCTCTATTGGTGCCCTGGTGGCAGCTTGGTTACCTGGCACTGAAGGTCAAGGTGTGACTGATGTCCTCTTTGGGGACTATGAATTTACAGGAAAACTATCACGAACATGGTTTAAATCTGTGGATCAACTCCCGATGAACGTTGGGGATTCACACTATGACCCACTCTTCCCCTTTGGATTTGGACTCACAACTAATTTGACCAGGGCAAGGTAAAAATCCGTCAATTATATGACTTTTACTAATTGCATCATGATTTACTTTGGGATTCATCTACATCTGATGTTTCTGTCAAGTTTTCTTTCAACATTTCATTTCTTTTCATCTCACATTTGACGCTATTGAGCACATACTATACTGTATCATGAGGCAATATGCATTTATTGAAATCTTTCTCTATCTCTACTTCCGGTTATTTATTTATTGCACGGCAATCCATTTCTTCACCTCCAGAGGAACTAAGAAATAATTTGCTATTGTCTTGTCTTGCTACAAACAACTTTTTAGGAGGAAAGTCCTTTGAACTCTAGTTACTCCTCTTTTATGAATCTTTTTTTTTTTAAATTGAAAATATTTGGAGCATATAAAATGGAATGGATTCACATCAAGGGGACATCATCTGAGGTTTTATTTTGGTGACATCTTCTACCACTATTATACTTGATCACAGGCGGTTCCTTCAACTATTTGTTCTGTGAAATAAGGTGATGGGGGATGGCCATGTCAAGAGAACTGATGACTGATATTGTTTTCTGCAGCTCAATCGCAGCCGACACTAATGGAGGGCGACCATATTTACTTATAACTATCATCAATTTGCTCATCACTTCATATCTTACAGGTATTTTTGCCAAGTTAAACAGTCATGAATCAAACAAGTGAAAATGGAAGGATGAATTCTCACCATTTTTCTTAAATTTCCTTTTGTTGTCTCTAACTTATCATGAGCAATCCAACATTAGTTAGTTCCATTCATGTAATGCTTCTTTCTAGTAGGTCAGGTCAATCTGTAGGTAGCCAGCTTCTGCTAGCTTGGGATGAAAGCAAAATAGCAGTAGATGTTTTTTCTTAATGTTTCAAATGCTTTATCTAATTCAAATGGGTCTCAAAATATCAGTTATCTCATCTTTGCTGTGCATTTGGAGATTGAAGTGGTCTTTCACATGCTAATAGTAATGCTATATATATATATATATAGCCTGGCATGACATCTCATATGCAGCAGCTTCTTAAGTGTATCGAGTTTAGGATGCAAACCTCTTTCTGGTTTCGCTAGATTTATTAATATTGTTTTTTCCCTTTTAGATTCATTAAAATATCGTTTGGTCCTTGAAAAGGAAATACAATTTTTTGTCACAGTTTGGCGGGATGGCCCATTTTATTGTGGGGACCGGGCCGCCGCGCTGGGCATATTGTTTTGGATTGGGCTACACTGTGTCAGGCCCACGGGCCAAGTGGTCCAGTGAGCATATGGACTGGCCCGCTTGGCGGAGATTTTGAATTTCTCTAAAAAATAAAAAATACAATTACCTTTTAGTAATAAATAAAAGTATATTGAATTTTTTGGGAACATTTTACTAAAAGCGTCGTCTTTATGATTACATACTACAATTTGTATTGAATAATAATGGCTCAATTTTTTCTAAGATATTCACGAATAAAAAATTAAATCAAGTACTAACTTATAATTTACTAAATATAATGTATAAAATTACAAATAATATATTCTTTTGGATGATTCCTTAGTATATTTATTTAAATCATAATGTAGAAAATACATTTTTCTTTTTCAATTTAAGCAGCCAGCAGACTTGACTATTCCTCTACCTGGCTGGCAAGCACGACCCATGGCCGAGGCGACTATTCCTAACAGCGCCCTCATGGTAAACCACTTCGAGGGCACCATTGGTCACAGGCAGCACTAGTGTGGTGTTATCCCATACACGGACCATAGCCCGACAGCCTCACTGAGGGCTTATCGAAGGGCACCAAAATTACAGAAATACTCTCATCTTGCAAATTTGCTTTCTCTGCCCCCGCCTCCTTTCCTCTTTTATGGTCACCTCAAACAAGCACTGACTGTCGCTGCATCACCTGGCCGCTTTTGCCTCACCTCGTCCGCTGCAAGAGGGTGAGGCGGCCAGGCAATGTAACGGGCAGTTGGCACTTGTTGGAGGGCGACCATAGAAGGGGAGAGAGAGGAGACATGAAGCGGGGGCGAGGAAACAAATTTGCAATTTAGGTGACAACATTTATGTTACTTTGCGTCCTTTGATCAGCCTTTTGGTAAGGCTTTCGGACACTGTAGATTAATCCCCCAAACATATGGATGGTACACCGTCTCATCTTAAACAAATGACCTTGCTTCTACTGTAATAGGGCAACAACTTGAATTACATCCACATACCTGACACTCCACATTTATATTGCCCTTTACTACTAATGGGTGGCCTAAATCAAATGTGGTGGTCGGTAATTTACCCTACAAATTAATTTTGGACATCATGTCTCTTTGATCTGGCAGGATGGATTAGAAACAAGTGCACACTTAGTTTATAAAGACCAAACAAGAATTCATGCCCTAAAGTTTCATTCTTGCAGTATTCATACTAACAAAATAATCAATTTATATAAGTACTTGAGGAAGGAACAAGGAATACAAACAAAAAATATAGTAACCATGCAGCAAAGAGAAACAAAAGGTTAATTAAATATGATGTGTATTTTATGGTTCGAAGAAAAAGCAAACCTATTCAGAAATTTGCTCTCTCTTTCCTGATCCATCCAACCAGGTCTGATGCACATGCATCCATCTGAACCCATCAGGAACTTCAACCTGCAGAAATCCATTAAAGAAAACAAACATGCTTAAAAGTAGTTACCTCAACTTTGTTTTTTTCCGTACAAAAATAAATGCACATAGGTTATCAACCAACTGAACTGATATAAAATACGAAATCATACCTTTGAACTCAGTAAAACTGTGGTCAGACAACGTTCCCTCGTGTCACCTACCAACAAACTCTACGGAGTTACTACCAAATCAAATAAATAAATATAACAGTGTATCATCGAAACGAACAGGAATGGAGCTTGAGATCAATTTATCAATGTGCAAGAGGGAGGAGCATTAGCCAAATTAAAATTCCTTAAGGATTTGGGTTTTTGAAAGTAGCTTATTGAGATTTCAGGGTAAGAAAAAAGAATGAGAGGAAAAGCAACTCAATCTAACCAACCAACAATACCACTCATATGGTTGGATTCTTCTGAACTTTTGAAGCATGGAAAATCAATTCTGGAAACATGACTACCCCTATACCGCATAGGAAAATTTTGAAGAACAGAAAGGTTTTTAATACTAACACCAAAACACCTCAAATGCAAACAACTTTCACTTTCCATGTGAGAAAAGAGTTTTCTTAAGTGGTATAAGCTCAATTCCTCTGCTTCTCAAGAATTCAGCGGTTAATCACTGAAATAAAACAGGTCTTAATTTTTCGCTTTCAAGGAGGTACTCTTGTTTTTCAACGAAGCACTAGCCATATATTGTGTAGCATTATATAGACTGTCTCACAAAAGTACGTCAAAAGTTTCCTAAGGCAAAAAAGTAAAAAGTATGTCATTGATCACCACCCACCCCATATTTGTGTTTGAAAGTTGCATGGTTATCATCTTAGGCTCCTAAATTAGGTCAAGTAATTGAGAAAATATTTTACAATCTTTTAACAAGAAACTATTTTTAGCTTTGGTCATATGATATGACATAGGGGATCAGGCTTCTGCAGTTCTTTTAGATTAGTTCTCCTCCCCCCCCCCCCAAAAAAAAAAAAAAAAAGAAAGATAATAATGGTTAGGTTTGATATGAATATACCATATCAAACCTATAATAGTTTCAGTTGACTTTGAAAGATAGTACAACAAAGTTCAGAACGTTCATATATCCACTGCCTCTGTATACTGAAAACCTAGTATTGGCACCATAAAACGTCAAGAAATAAGGGCATGAAACATATATGGAAGTAATATTAATAAGTATGCTAAGCATCTCTTACCAGAAAGCTCCCACTTATCAAACTTCACCAGCCATGCGTCTACACCAATCTGTGCTAAGGAAACTCGGTCCAACCACACCCGAAAATTTGTTCCTTGCTTGTTTCCATAGGATGCTCCTAGCCCATCTATGTACTGGTTGAGATGCTGCTCAAATCCAGAAGGATGGATAAAAATACCAGGTGGATACTGACAAAAATTTAAAAAGGAATCAGAAGGCAGTTGTCATGTCAAGGTAAAAATAAAATGAGTGAACAAGAGATGCATATTTTTAAGTTCAGATGGAAAATGAAATAAACAAAAAAAAAGTTAGACACAAAATTAGTTGGGCTAGATTGTCAATTTCAAAGTGGTAGAAGAAAAGGACCTCGCAAAAGAAAGTGTACTTTATGCCTCTGAATTTTACACAAACAAATATGCACATGGAGTTGGCGTTAAAGAAGCAGCAAATAAAGTATCCACTATTTAACTGTGAGATGCTGAAGTAACAAACTTGCAAAATACATCAGCCGCTACCAACAATATTCTCGAGGAACTTAAAACTCTAGGTAATATTCATTTCCCAACTAACTTACTCAACATTCTGTACAAGCCTAGGTTACATAAACTGTCCTAAATTTGCAGAAGTACTGCACTTGACAGTTGGGAAAATATTATATGCATCCAACATAGTGAAATGGATATGAACTCGATATGCTAAAGCAAAAAAGTTTCTTTTTTTTTTTTAATTCAACAGTATGTTGAAGAGTTTCATATGAAACTAACACTTTTTTATACAATGCATGAAAAATTGTAAGCAAGTTTGTGAACTCTTTTTTACTTTAATAAGCTAGCTAGCTATAGAAATATTACATGTAGCTGTATCCACATGTCTTGACATGGGAATTAGATGAGTCAAACAGAAAAACATATACTCGGACATGATACTAGTACCCAAACAGCTTCAACCTGAATGTTAGTCATTCCTCAGTTTGCAGTCAAAATGTGTTCTAATATAATGAGTACAAGAGCTCTCTGCCTTGGCTAGTTTTCCATGTAGCCAGCAGAGCATGTGCTCTTACTACAAAACGAACTCCAAACTAGACTTCCTTTTAAGTAGACTTACAAAGACTGATCTTAATTTCTGTAGAGACAGCTCAGACTTCTGGACCTCTGCACGCTTCCATCTTTCATAAAACAAGTAAAACTTCACTACCTCAAGGCCTGGGTTAAAAGTCTGTTCTTTGCTTGCTGGAAGGTCAGAAATGTCTCTGGGAGATATATTTGGGCCTAGACCAAAATTACCAATGGCCTGTACTATCCCAGCTGCACATCTTTCAGATGCACGAATTATATTAGGATTACTCCCTGCATTTTCTGCATGCCACTGCAACAACTCTTCCTGTGCATTACTGACCTGCTTGTTTAGCACAAACAAATGAGATTTTCTGATGGCCACTCAAATTATGACAATAGCAAAAATATTAGCACACAAAGAAATGGCTATGCCTTTACCAACCATCACACCGTAGACATCAGGAACACTGAACAGTTCAGCATCATTTCCAGAGTCACCACAAACAAGAGTGTTAGCAGGTGGTTTTCCGTAGTATTGAAACTTTTTCAACAAATATGAGAGAGCTTGTCCTTTACCAGCACCTTTTGGCAATACATCCAATGCTATACTGCCGCTATAAGTAATTTTCACATCTAACTGATCCCATAAGAAATCAAATCAAATGACAGCATAAAAAAGGTGGTATTTCCCACCTTGTAGAAAAAATTGGGAACTGTAGGTATTTCAGCAATAAACCTCAGTACAACAAACTGAATCTTACCCCACGTTTTTCCAAGCATTCTGTCAGAGCTTTCATTATTTTTGAGGCCTGAACTTTCTCAACATAAAAGCTAACCTTGTGAGGTCTTTGCTCTGTTTCTGGCTGCAATAATACCATAAAAATTGGAAGTCTGAAAACTTGAAATTGAAAGAAAAAGACTATTCTGTTAAATTATGAATATAAATTGGTATTTTATGAAAAGAGAAATTCAGTGCGATGCTGTCCAGAATAATAAAAAGTGAAAGAAATTCTTGCATGCCACTGAACAAAGCAATTGTTGACTTAAAACACCATACCTGGAGTGTGAGTTCAGGAAATTTTGCAGTTTCTTCAGTGACTATGTTTCTATTCCACTTCTTATCCAGATACTGTTCCCATTCATGATCTTGTACCATTGATTCACCATACATAATCTCAGTTCCAACAGACAGGACAGTTATATCGGGGGTTAAAATGGGTTTCTCCTTCCTCAACTGTTTGTATATTGTAGGGGACCTTCCAGTTGAGAAAACTAACAGAGAATCATGACGATAGTAAGCTTCCCATAGGGCATTAAATTTAAGAAGGGCAAGGTTCTCGGGATCATCATGGTCTACCTGCAATTGAAACATTCTTTCTAAATCACTGACCAGAACAGGAAGCTACCTTGTGAGAAATAAAATGAAAATCTACCATTGTGTAGTCAAGATCTGAGACAATCATGAGCTGTGCAGAACTATTGAGGCGATACATGATATTAAAACCTGAACTCTGCAAACATGCAATGGTGAAATCCTGATTAGAGATTTCTAGGTTGAAAACGCCTGAAAATGAAGTGTGTGGTTTAGGTCAGAAATGAATTAGGTTAAGAAAAATCTTAGCCATAGAATTAAGTCCACCAAGATTTACATGCTCTAGATTCTTAAAGAAAATTTCACAATATGGTTGATGGAGGATAACCCATTTCAGTTTTTTTCTTAGTGGAAGCTCAAACAAGAAATTTCCCAGTCATATTTTGAAGATTTAAAGCATTTAACAAGTGCATGGAGAACATTACAGCAAATAAGATGGACTAGCAAATTATAGAGTGACAGAAGATGCCACTCTAATAATATTCTTATAAGAAACATATTATGGGGAAGATTAAGGCCAATGTTGAAGATGTGACCAGCTGACCATTGAGTAGAACTAAAACCTATTAGTGTTTATAATTACACTACTATGATGAAAAACCTACCAAAGTGAAGATAATTGTCATGAGTGTGCTTTTCTTCATAAGTAGGAAGAACATCAATTTTGAGGGCTTGCCCTGTCCTGACCTGACTAAGAAGGGTTTGGTCAATCAAGTTAGGGCCAGTTATGAGAGAACGGTAAACGTATAGGGTTAGGGTTTAGGTCAGTCCATCATCGCTGTGCCTGGCTTATAAAATAAAATATCTCAAAAATCCATATTATGTAGTGATAATAATAGAATTTTCCTTATTATAAAAGAATCAAAATTTTGTTATCCCAAATAATCAGGAAACTTCTTTCTATTTAATTTATGGGTAAATTGTTAAAATTTTCTATTCATTTTTGAGCTTTACGTAAGTTTAAATTGCCCCAACCAACATAACAACTTTTGCACAGGGCAAGAGATATGACAAGCTTCTTGAACTTGACATGGGTTAAGGGGTTTGTAGCCATCATGGATAGGAAGAAGTACAAACAAAGTTTTCCTATTAGGGTTGAAGAAACCCTAATAGGCACAAACACAGCCCATTTCCATCCCCATGAACAAGAAAACAAAAATGGACATCATGAATAGCCTTTTTCTCCATTATATTCTGCCCATTAATGTTACTCCACGGATTGTTTTGCTATAATGTTTTAACGGGAGTAGTTAACCATAAGGTTAGTATGCAGATGTACCACTTAAGTGACACAAATGCCTGTATGAAGTTCCTCCAACATGCTAAGCTTTTATCCCATCATGTGCGGTCGACTACATGAATTCTAACTTTCAATTCATTTCTATCTGTGGCCTTATCTTTTGTAAAGCTCATATAATTAATATCACAAACCTAAGTGACTCACATCAAGTTGCTCTTGGTCTTCTCCTCTACCTATTTTGCTAAATACTTATTCTATTCCACCACACCTTCTTATAAAAGCCTCCATTGGTCTTCTTCTCACATGACCAAACCATCTCAATTGTGTCTCACACGTATTAATCCTCAAGAGCGGCCACCTCGAGCTTATTATAAATAACTTTATTTTTAATTTTTTCTTATATGGTTGCACATTCATCTTAGCTTTCACATCCCGATGATGCTCATATTTTGCACATGTTGATGTTTACTATCAACATTTTGTGCCATACAACAAAAATGAGCAACTGGGTTACCCTAATGGTGGTATGGACATTGATAAGCATTCAACACAGGAATGCATTATAAGAGATGCATCCACGAGTTTGTCATCTGAGATGTCTTGGGATATAGATTTTTGGACAATGATGCTATAGCAAGTTGTTAGGTTTGCTCTCTGAATCCTTAATGTGGAACCCAATGATGGACTTGGTATTTGGTCCTTCTTTTGAACATGACAACGAACCAGAGAAAGCCATATTACTGCATCAGGATAAATTGATACAAAGCTGTTGGAATAAATAAAATGGAAGAGGCTTTAAGACGTTGGAAGCATGAAAAGGGTCAATGAAAATGGAGAGTTACTGGTTTTAAAAAATATAGGCTTGATTCATTTTAAATCACAGAGTATGAAGGTACAAACGTTTGTGTGTGTACAAGGCTTAAACAAGACCATTGCTGGTTAAATGCGAGGTTCATTGCTAAGTTTATTCAAGCTTTTGTTAAGGCAGACCCATAAATTCATGTAGCAGTTCTTGCTAAAGTGGTGTTAAAAAGTATTTGCTATAATTTTTGAAGATTGGGATCCATCTTACAGGATGTCATGAATTCATGAGAGCAAGTATAACAAATTACAATGGGAATATTGTCAATTACATATACAACAATATGCACTCAAATGAAAATCATGTTTGATGAAGTTTTTTGGACATTCAGATCCTGATTATGGATTTAATCATTTTCGTCATACTATTTCGCATCTGTGGCACGCACTTGAAAAGTACAAGGGTAGCCTACTGGTTACAATATGATGTGAGGGAAACTTACAGATTTTTCCTGTTACTTCTGTAATGGTTGATTGAGAAGAGTTATGAGTCTTATGACAGTTGGAGGTACTTCACTGGATTCCTTTCACTCCAAGTCTATTTGAGGCATGTTTAAGCAAATTTTAATAAGAGATCTAAGAAATTTACATTTTTATAATCTTTTATGGCAAGCCCGGCGGACTCTATAGTGTGGCCATGTTCGGATCTAAGTAATGTTCGGATGGTAATTAAAAAGAGTGTGGCCACTATGAGCCCTACGCTCAGTCACAAGTCCATGAAGATGTTATTAAGGATTATGAATGATCAAACATAGCTCAGACTTGTACTACAAATCAATGTTTCACTATTGATTTCCCCTGTCCTGAATCAATTTCGGGGGGGGGGGAGGGGAAGGGAATTGACCGATAGAATTAAGAGCATCAAAACCTGATTCATTCCGATGACCCCTGATGATTCTTCAAAACCACCTCTAATCCTATGAGACTTCTTCGTAGCTAATAGCAGCCGCCGGTGGGAGCACAATACTACGTTGTGATTACCGAATCGAAATCCTCTCAAACAGAGAAGAGGCAGCCGGAAACGCAATGTTTCCAGGGATGCAAAGCCAATATTGAAGAAAAACCAATCCGTTCGACTAAAATCGGAAACGGTTCCAAGAACCGCCGTTTTCAACCGCGGTTTTTCTGTATTTTTTTTTTTATATATTAATAATACCTAGTGTTAATTGGAATCACCCAAGGGTGCCAAATGTGCGTTGAGTTAACCATATATGAATTACTTATTTATTTTTAAATTTAAATTTATATATAATGATCGATTATTACTCAAATAATTTAATACCAATCTATCATTTTTCTTTAAAACTAACTCACTCTCGATTAAGTTATTTATCCGTTCGATTAATATATCACTAATTATTTTTTTCTAAATTGTTTAAAGATATTTTTATTTTATACATTACTATTAATTATATTAATAAAGGGATGTGCGAGTTTCAAATTTTATATTTAAGATTAATTCTATAGTGAGATAAATTATAAAAATTATTAAAGTTGTGATGATATTTTAAAAAAACTTAAAATTTTCTATCTTATTATTCATTAATCTAGGAGTTTTATTAAATTAGCATTAGATTCTATTCAAAATTAAACTAAATAAGGCTTATAAATGATATTTGTCAATATAAATATATATTTAGAGTCTATTTAAAGTTATTATTTTACTTGACTTATATTTAAATAAATATTCTCAACATCATAATTTATATGTATATAAATAAATAAAATCAATATAATGTTTGAATTTTGTGGGTAATTTGATATTGAAGAAGGGGAGGGGATGGGATGGGATGGGATGGGGGCCAATGAAGAAAAAATAAATTGGAAAAGGGGAGGGTCAAATTTGTAAGAAAAAAGAGGAAGAGGGAGAGGCACGTAGGGATTTTGACCTAAATACCCATCTTTTCTCATCCTTCCCCTCTGCCTGCAATTCCCATCTCATCCCTCTCCCACCCCCTTCTGCTACCCTTCTATTTCTCAATCCTCTTCTTTGCCCCTTCGCTCCCTCCCTCTCTCTCTCTCTCTCCCCCTCTCCCTCTCAAACCAACTTACCCGCCAATTCTCTCTCCCTTCTCTATCCCGTTCCCTTTTCAAAAATTCCCCTTCGCCTCTAATCGATCTTGCTCACTCCCAAACCCTAATCCCCGTTCTCCGTCCAAATCTCGCCGGATCGTCGCCTGTTTCCCCCCCTCTTTCAGCTTCTGTCCGAACCCAACTCGATTATTCGCTTTTGGGTTTCTGGGTTTCAGGTAATTTTGTCGGTGGCTAAGCTCTCGGTGAATCATTGATTCTGAATTTTCCTTGTTCGTGGGTTTTCATTCTTTTTTGCTGAATTTTGTTTTCTGCTGTCTGTTGGTGGCTGTAGTTCCGAAGGTGGGTATGTTGATATAACTTTTCTTGAGTTTTCTTGCTTTTTGTCAGTCTACCTGGTTTGAAAAGATCTATTGATGGGTGTCAAACTTCGAGGGGACTTGGCTTTGTCACGGATTCCTGTAATCAAGAGGCCAGAAAGTTTTAAAAGCAGCTGAAGCTGTTGCCATTGGTACAATTTTTGCCAAATTTTTTTAGTAGCATTTCTTAACGTTATGTTTGTTGATTAATCATCATTCAAGGGAACACGCTATATTCTTCTCACTGTACTATTTCGTTGTGATATTGAAAGCAGGTCTGATTGGTAGAGACAGTGTTCTCGCCAATCGTACATTGATTGCTCTTGGATTTGATAATTCAACAAGTGAAATAATTGGACCATACATCCAATCCCCAGTTTTTTAGACAGGGATCTGTTGAGATTTTGCTTCTTAAGCTGATTAAGGTTTGGTGTGAAGGGTTTTAGTTTAAGGTGTTCATTGTTTGAGCAGCTATATTTTCGTTGCAATCAGAAAGGATTTGATCTGTTGATTGCTGGGGGCTTGGGAATAATTGCTGTTGATATTTGTTCTCTCAGTTTCTTCAATGGCTAACCATGATTTGATACTTGGACAAAATCACAACTTGGGTATTGGCCAGAACCAGCAGTTGGGGATGGGCCATAACCACAACCTGGTCCTTGGTCAGAACTCTGACTTGGACTTGGGACAGACCAATGAGCAAGACTTGGGTTTGGGACAGACTCATGACAATGATTTGGGCTTGGGACATTCTCATGACCATGAAATGGGTTTAGTGCAGGCACATGACCATGAAACTGATGTCGGACATGGTTATGAACATGAAAATGGATTAACTATGGACCATAAGCCTGAACATGTTGGCCATGAGTTGGCTCTTCCGCCACAGGGTGGTGAGTTAGTTATATCTGGGAACAATCAACTTGCTATTTCCGAAAACCAAGAACTTGATGACAGTTTGGAATTAGCTGTGGACCAGAACCACGAGATGGGGATTGAACCTGGCGATGTTATGGATGTCCATGAGGGCCAGCTTGTTGTTGCCTCTCCTGTTCTTCAGCAACGTGCCCTGGCTATAAATCCTAGTTATGAACTGCGTGTTGGACAAGAATTCCCTGATGTTAGGAGCTGCCGTAGGGCATTGAGGGACACAGCCATTGCCCTTCACTTTGAAATGCAGACCATAAAATCTGATAAAACTCGATTTACTGCAAAATGTGCCAGCGAGGAATGCCCCTGGCGCATACATGCTGCAAAGCTTCCTGGGGTGCCAACTTTTACAATCAGGACCATCCATGAAGCTCATACATGTGGAGGAATTGGTCATCTGGGTCATCAGCAAGCCTCTGTTCAATGGGTTGCAAACTCTGTGGAGCAACGCCTTAGGGAAAACCCCAATTACAAGCCAAAAGAGATACTGGAAGAGATTCACCGTGTTCATGGTATCACTTTGTCATACAAACAAGCCTGGCGGGGCAAGGAGCGGATTATGGCTGCCATGCGTGGATCCTTTGAAGAAGGGTATCGCCTCCTTCCGCAGTACTGTGATCAAGTTAAAAGGACGAACCCAGCAAGCATTGCATCTGTTTATGGAAATCCCACTGATAGTTGCTTCCAGCGACTCTTTATTTCGTACCAGGCCTCAATTTATGGTTTTGTGAATGCTTGCCGGCCACTTCTTGGACTTGATAGGACCTTCCTGAAAAGCAAGTATCTTGGTACTTTACTTCTAGCTACTGGATTTGATGGGGATGGTGCTCTTTTTCCATTGGCATTTGGTGTAGTTGATGAGGAAAATGATGATAATTGGATGTGGTTTCTCTCCGAGCTTCATAACCTGCTAGAGATCAATACAGAGAACATGCCAAGACTTACAATTTTGTCAGATAGGCAGAAGGGCATTGTAGATGGAGTGGAAGCAAATTTCCCAACAGCATTTCATGGTTTTTGCTTGCGCCACTTGAGTGATAGCTTCCGCAAGGAGTTTAATAATACTATTCTTGTTAACCTTTTATGGGATGCTGCTTACGCCCTCACAGTAATTGAATTCGAAGCTAAAATCCTCGAGATTGAAGAGATCTCACAGGATGCTGCCTATTGGACAAGAAGAATTCCACCCCGTTTGTGGGCGACGGCTTATTTCGAGGGAACAAGGTTTGGGCACTTGACAGCTAACATTGTTGAATCATTAAATAATTGGCTTCTTGAAGCATCTGGGCTACCAATTATTCAGATGATGGAATGTATTAGAAGGCAGCTTATGACATGGTTCAATGAGCGCCGAGAGACAAGCATGCAGTGGACGTCCATCCTTGTGCCTTCTGCTGAGAGGCGTGTAGCGGATGCACTTGAGCGTGCACGCACTTATCAGGTTCTTCGTGCAAATGAAGCTGAATTTGAAGTTATATCGCATGAAGGAACCAACATTGTTGATATCAGGAACCGATGCTGTCTCTGCCGGGGTTGGCAGCTGTACGGTTTGCCTTGTGCACATGCTGTAGCAGCACTCCTTTCTTGCAGGCAGAACGTGCATAGATTTACTGAGAGCTGTTTCACGGTTGCAACTTATCGGAAGACATACTCGCAAACCATACATCCAATTCCTGACAAAACTCTGTGGAAGGAGTTATCGGAGGGGGATCCAACTGCAAGCAAAGCGGTTGAGGTTGTAATTAATCCACCCAAATCTCTAAGGCCACCTGGACGGCCAAGGAAGAGGCGAGTGCGGGCTGAGGACCGTGGCAGGGTAAAGCGAGTTGTCCATTGTAGTCGCTGCAACCAGACGGGTCATTTTAGAACAACTTGTGCAGCACCCATTTAGAATTGACGGCAGGAGTGTTTTTGCTATCTAGCAACTTGGGTAAAACTAAAACCCTTTTTCCCTGTGCAAAGATTTTCTTAGCTGTCTACTATTTATGGGTTTCCATCACTTAGATTCTCAAATCAGTGCTGTATGTTGTTAGAGGCATAAGTTGGTAGTTCACCATTAGTTAACCCCCCCAATTCCCATATCGCATATGAGAGGTCTCGTCCGTCAATAATACATTGTTATGGAGGTTGAACTCACTGTTTCATGTTTCATGACCCACCCTATATATATATGGTACTTGGTGGAGCCCTTCTTGGGACTATGGAATCATGTTTTTTCCTTCTATAAGAACGGTCCTCCTTTCTGCTTATTATGGTTAAATGTAGAGTGTTATATATACATAGTGCTCTTCTTACGTGCTAGTTGTGGCTGGCTATCTCTGAATATTTGTTGTGTTCTCGTGTCATATTTTGTTTTTATTACAAATTTGTAGATTTCTTCATCTTCCAGTTAGGTTTTTATTTGATTCAAATAATTATAGTTAAGATAGAATCCAAAAAATGGATAGGAAGTTGAGCTTATAAATGGGCATACGATGCATTCAGAAATTCTGACGTCTTTGATAATATTGAATGCAAGTGATTATGTTCATGTCCCTTACTATATTGTCTCTATTTTCTTTCAAGGGCAAGCCAAAACAGTTCCTGCATTGTCATTTGAAACCTGTACGTGCACAAGCAGCAGCATTGAAATTATCAATAGAAGCAGCAGCATTAGTAAACTATGGAGCAGGCTGCCAGTCGAAAGCCAGCCAAAACTTGTGTGTAGAATTTGCAACTTCATTTCCTCCACCACCATTCTTTTCTTATCATTGCTTTAGAGAGAGGTGCCAATCACAAATCACAATACACAATGATGATAACTCAACTTCAGTACATATTAACTCAAGTAAAAAGGAATATGGAAACTAAAATTTTAGGTCTAAACAATTCAGAGAAAGCTGATACTCTCGTACAAGTACAATATATTGATTGGCTTCACCATAAGGTTAAGCTAATGCACACAACCAGCCTAACTATAAATAGGTCCGAATGAACCTAATAAGATGTTTGGCACAATGCTACAAATTGTCCTAAATGGGTAGGCATTATTTATGAGATGACTCCACTCCAAATAATGGCACATCAGAAGGAGAACCAGTTGTCAAATGGGAACTGCACTGCTCCAGCCATATTAATAACCGTAATTGGAGCCATAGGCTGAACCGTAGCCTCCGGTTTGGCCTCCAAGTCCGGCATTAGAAGGTGGTGACTGATACATTGAGCCTTGTGCATAAGGGTTATAGCCTTGGTCAGAGGGCGGCACACCTGTTGGGTTAGCTGCAGCAGCTGCTGCATCAGCCATGAAATTCTGCGAGAAATATGTCATCAGCCGGCAATCTAATTAAACAAAAAAGGTAAAGAAACAGAGATATTTCAGTTCACATATAAACAGAACTGTATAAAAAGAACCAAGGAAAATGAACCCCCCCAAAAAACAGGAAAAATGTCTGGCAACAAAAACGTAAGTCCACTACATATATCAGTTCAAAGTCACTGGTTTAATAATTAAACATGTTTGAAACCCACAAATGTCTATCAAGCGGGTAGGGGTAATCAATTTAGAAGTCAATTCAATATGAATGATACAGTAAATCTGGACAACCATTGTGCAAAGCAATATCCCCATCCCATAACTTATGCTAGATGACTACTTGGTTTACCAACACTGTCGGGTGTACAGAAACGGTAACCAAATTGTTTGAGGAACTCCCAGCTCCCAACCACCTTCCAAAAATTAAACCCATACTGCAACCCACTACCCCCGTCTTTGCCAAAATCCATCCTAATTGCCCCTACCATTCCATTCAATAAGTCTCCACAAGCCTTGGAGAGACTTGCCACTTGTGGGTTGGAATAATAAACCAATCCTCCAAATACCTAAGCCCCTTTCATCAAAATTTACTACCAAATGATATGTCAGAAAATAAAATAAAAAAAGAGCAAAATAATAATAATAAGTAGATAAAGTTTCTCTTTAAGTTTTCCAGAAATTGGAAGAAAAATTTGCCACCGTCACCACACGTGTTACAAGTTATTGTTAGAAGCAATAATTATCTAATATTTAAAATCAATTATTTAAGGATTTCCCTTCCTACACTAGTGGCACATCATCAAATTGTTTTATAAGTTCATTTTGCTTCTCAACAATAAGAGTTCACTGGGATTGACATAAAATTTAGACAGATAAGAAGCACAAAAGAGGTAACTACTATTCCAACAATGGTTATAGCGAAAAAGACATGAGCCCATAAAACTTAGAAGGTATTAGTCCTTAGAGCAACTCTAAGTATAACATTTTGCAGAGACAGTAAGCAACAAATTAAACAGACGGAACTGCATCTGCAATCCGTAGTAAAAGGAAATGTGAAAATGGATGAGTCAGAGGTAAGAAGAGTTGCCTGAATCAATTGCTGAGCCGTTTGGACTTGTGAAGCAGTTCCATTGATTTCAACTGTCATTTCGCCAGGAACATCCCTTGTTTCTTGTATGGTAACAGTTGCTCCACTAGCCCGTCTAATATAGCTTATGCTTGCACCAGCTGTACCAATTACAGCATCAGCATAAGATAACGGAATCTGCATTTGCTGTGTGACCTGCAAACATCATCAATGTAAACAACTTCACAGCTCCAAGATGAAGAAAAATTATTCACAGTTCACTTTGGCTGGGAACCCTAGCTAGCTTAGTCTACTAAGACTTCATTTGGAAAGGCTTCAGGCCATGATAAATACAATAGTTTTATAAGTACTTTAGTGAAACTACACCTCACTACCCCCACCCTGGGGATATTTTAACCCAAGGCCCCACCATAATGTCATTTTGTGCTTCAATTTAGGCCAGCTTAATTAGAGCTTTTACGAAGATAGGATGCATGAGACTCAATGAAGATGATCTGGTCATGTGGCGGAAAAGATCAATAAAGGACCATGTGAAGAGTGAGTGAACGGAATGGAATAAATATCTATCAAAGAGGTAGACACTTAGGTATTATATGAGTTGTAAGTTCTTACAAAAGTAAGGTTATAGATTAAAATAACTGATAAGCTAAGAGGTACGCACTTAGGTATTATATGAGTTGTAAGTTCTTACAAAAGTAAGGCTATAGATTAAAATAACTGATAAGCTAAAAGTCATGTAGCTGACTGCACAAAGTGAGATAAAGGCTCAATAGGTTGCATATGTTGTTGTTACTTCCACACACTTAAAGAGGTATTATGAGCTAGAAAAAGTAACCTGATCCATAAAGCATAAGCATTACATGTTGTTAAACTCTCTAGCTGAGAAGGTTCAGGTGTGATAGGCAAATCATTCATCATCATAACTGCTGGTGGCATAGCATTAATAATATCAATTTACTTTTAAAAATTACATTAACAATACAATCCATGTAAAAGAACAATGTGGTAAATTTTATGCCGGATGCCCTTCCTAATGCAACCCTCTCCTCTAGCAAGGGAATGACGAGATAAAGTTCCAACACTACCTTAATATGGAAATACTGAGATAACAGTGAATGAAGATATTTGATATGGTCATGTTCCATCAGATAGTTAATATATTAGTTAGGCAAGCAATTGATCACTAGACATCACCATAGTTGGTGGACACCATACAAATCACATCTGGCATAATTTCTAGGAAATGATACTTGACAGCTAAGCATCCATCAAGTTCTATCGATTATTCCTAAGAAGACAATACAAAGGCACCTGTGAGCTTATACTCAGAAGAAGACCACCCTTACAGGGAGGCAAATTCAGACACGGGATGTAGTGATCTTTCCTTAGGAACAAACTAACATGGCAACTTAAATAAGAAAAAAGATGTGAAATCTAAGACAGTAATAATTAATGGATAAATATACACATGGCAAGTTAAATAAGAAAAAGAATGTGAAATCTAAGTCGATAATAATTAATGGATAAATTTATACATATGCATAGTTGTCTATAAGGTGTGCACCTCACTTTGTGGCACAAGGCACGCACACCTTTTGCTCCTAAGCCATTTTTTTCCTTTTTTATGGGCTTGTTACAAACTAAAATATCTAGAGGAATTAGACGAAATTTAAGAAAACAATAAAACACCCATTATTCAGTTAAATAATGTTGGTTATTTGTTATATGATTTTATAAGTTTGCATTTACCTCTTTATAGGTATATATTGAAAATAATAATCTAAAAGTATTTTTGTACAGATTTTTTAAATGTATGCCGCCCATCCAAAAGCCTCACACAAAGGCTCCAAGCACTCTTGTGCCTTAGTATGCCTTATGCCTTTGACAACTATGTACATATGTACAAATATCTCCATATCTTACCATACAAAAATAGTAAAAATCTTTTCCACATTCTATCCCTGATATCTACACCTAGTGGAAACTGTGGAATTAAGATTTATGATTGTTGTTATTTTTCACACTACATATTGGAAAAGTCAAGTGCACAAAAAGTCCTGATATCCATCTAGAGGAGCTATTCAGTATCTATTGAACAACTGTCTACATAAACAAGTTGAATGTTTTGGTCCTAAACTTTAACGTTAAAAAGCAGGAAAGAAAGAGGGACTAATAGATTTAAATCCACTTGGGGCCTTATCTCATCATTGGCCCCTAAATAATTTTCTTTGAACCAACAACACTTTTCGTGCATAAGGGAAGGATGTCATATTACATATGTCCTCAATATTTCAGGTGGGTAATGATTCTTATAAATTAAAGAAATACAACATGCTTGGATGCAGGATTTATGTGTTGATAATGCAAAGAAGGATGCAGCACCTTCTTATGAGAGTTTTGCCTTTTAGCCAACTGTCAACCTCATCAAATTCAACTAGTCAGAACAAATCAGGCTGACATCTACAAATGTTATTGTTTTGTTCCTCTTGGAGATTTTTTGCTATATTTATAATTAGTACTTTCACCACCAAACTTGCATGCTAGATCCCTACATTTCAGGACAATACATACATTTAAGTTAATGAAACAAAAATAAAGTTCCTTGTAGAAAAAGGGAGGTGTTTATAAGCATGCACAATTCTGCCAGCAGCTTATGATCCAGAAATTTTGTAAGACATTGCTCAGGATGAAAATAAAGGTATACTAGATCCCGTTTTGGCTTTACCCATTCAATCCCACATTTTGGTCAAGATATATGGTTATGAAATCCAGGTTCACATGTAGTGTTGGCTGACTATTATGCTGATGTTTATCATGGACATAAAAACTCAGATGCCTCTTACACGTCCAACTTATGCACACATTATTTGCAGTCCTGCTACTGAACTAAATTCCCATATACAACAGTCTGCAGTTCTTTGTTAAAAGTACTAGGTGTAAAGAAAATAACCTGTGTTATCATTGAAGGTGCTGGCTGAGCATTTGATGATGAGTGCATATTCAACGGAGCTTCTCTTCCATACGCAGATATACCCTGATGAGGCTGCTTTCCTAGTGGAGGTGGCATATCAGGTGGTGGATAATAATTGTCCATTGGCCTTTGAGGTGGCATGTAATGGGTATTAGCTCCATAACCAGGTCCTCCACCAGCATTTGGAGGAAAAGCCTGAGGCGGTGGACCCCATGATTGGGGTGGAGGCATGTGTTCCATCTGAGGATTTGGCATTTGCATCTGTTGAACACAGCTTATCAGTTGGACTAGAAACAATTTATTCAACTTCTCAGTAATTAAGTTCAATTCCTTTTTCTCCCATGCCAAGTTAAATAAAATAAATCAACAATGGAAGACAACAAACTTACTTGCATTTCAAACAAAGGAATAATACTTCGATCAACTAAAAATTTCTTCAAGTGAGAAGCAATTAGTTCAACTGCCTTGTGTACTCCTGCAGGCTCTCCTACTATCTCAACAATCCTATCATCTTGAAGAGCAAAAATGGGCAGGTCTTCTGCAGCATTTCAACATTTGGAAAGGATAAGATTTTCAGATTTAAGTAACCTAACCACTTAAAAACAGTCAAAAAATGAAGGACTAAAAACATAGGAATTGATAGAAATGTATATTCCACAAAGATTACAACCAAATTTCTGCACAATATAAATGAAAAAGTTGGGTAAGTTTAAAAAATAAGCAATACAGACTGTTGTTCAAAACATAGTGGAGATCAATAGAATGGGTCTCCTGTTAAGCAGAAGCCAGAATATGTAAGCAATGATAAAACCTAGAAAGAGGGAATTTCTGTGAATTCAGTGTTTAAATTGATACAGAGGTTGACCGAAAACAGATGAATAGATGCAAGAGAATCAAGAGATAGAAAAATAAGTCTTGCGAGTTTCAGTTCTTCATGTTACTACTTCAAATCATGGGGTCCACCGCCTTAGACAGGGAGGATGCAGCAGCAGTCGGCACAAGGTGAGGCGGCGACTAGGAAAGTGGCGAGCGGCGGCCATGGAAAGGGGAGAAGAGAGAGCAGAGGAGGCGGCCAAGGGTGAGAGGTATTTTCATCATTGCACGTGTGTATGTGAAGCTGAATGTGAACCTCTCAGGCGATGTAGTAAAGTCTTTATTTATCTTTTAAAAGAGGGTGAAAGAAATACCATGTGCCTTCACAAAATGACCAATGCTCTGAGGAGATTTAACTTTTTTAAGTCTTCAAAGTTAGGGGGTAGAGATCAGTATGGATGATGAAATTTCTCATGTGATTGTTGATTTTTTGGTCTTCTTTCTTTGGAGACCCACTCTTCCAGATTTAGATTTTAGAAGCCTATCAGAGAGGATATGATGGATTGGTTAGAAAAAGATGTCTTTGATGAGTAGGTTGGTTGTTGAGGCTTTGAAAGGGATGAGTGGGGAAAAGCCTCTAGTCTTGATGGCTTCCTTTAGCTTTTTCTTAGCAGTGTTTCATGATGCGTGTAAAGAGGTTTTAGAAGTGATTAAAGAGATTTACTAGTATAGTTCTTTTTTATAGCTAATTTATTTCTGTAGTTCCTGAAGGGAGTGACCAAGAGCTTAGAGATGTTTAGCCCACTAGTTCTATTGGAATTAGGTACAAAATTATTGCTAAAATCCACTCTAAGAAGTTGATATCAGCCATTTCTTATGCAAGCCTAAAGATTCTGGGAGTCTGAGTTCTATTCCTTTGATTCTGGAATGGAGGGCTGGTAAGCTTAAAGATTTTAGGCCAATAAGTCTTATTTGGACAACAAACATAACTGTAGCTCAAATCCATTATAGCCAATGACCCTAACTTATCCATACATGTAAAACACAGGTGTTTGACAACTGACAAATGCTTTTTCGCTAGCAATTCCTGATCAATGCAATTAAAACCAACAAAATAACTAAGCCACTTACAGTAACCGGTGTGTGTTTCACAACAAAATTACAGAAGATTGGGCACAATGGAGAACCTTTCCCAACACATGCAACAGTAACCAGTGATAAGTTTCGTAAAAGCCCATAAAGTTCTCGGTTGGGAATAGAAAACTCACTTCTACTTGAGAGAACAGATGGGGAAGAAAATGAAAATATAAATTCCAGAACAGAGAAATCAGAACATATTACAGCATTGGAGATGTGATGAAGAAACCAATACCAAGGATTCTAACAATGCAACTAGATGCTTCTTGAATAGATTTGACAGTGGCTCCTTGTTTTCCAATTAAACTTCCTGCTTGAGCAGCTGCCACCAGTAGCCTAGTTGAAACCTTGCCTCCAGCAACAGGAGGAGCATTAGAACCACCACCCTCCAACCCATCCACAACACGCTTATGAACCCTGAGCAGGCCATCTACAGCTGGGGGAAGAGAAGCATCAGGCTCCTCCTTGGCAGATACCATAACCTTCCAGTAGGAAAGGGAAAATATAATTAGAAATGATTTATTAGCATTATTATGTTTACTCCATAATCCTTACTTTTTGTCACTGTGCTAGCCTGCTAGGTCAAGTTCATAACTTCATACTACAGAATGGAAGTTGGAGAGGTATCAACTCTTTATTTGTAATAGAAAAAATGGACACATCCTTAAACATTGCAGCCACAATTATCTGAAACAACATAACCAAAAAGAATCTATCGAAAAAATGACCACAGAGATGAAAACCAGTGTGCATGTGAGAGAGTATAATACATGCATTCAACATTCAGCCCCAAAAAAAAAAAATTAAAACTGGATATGTATTTATGACTCTGGAACACAAGTAAACAGTATTATGTAACCGTTGAAGAAAACAACACAAGAAAATAGGAAAAGGAAGTGTCTTCAAAACATATAGAAATTGAATGCAAGTACGTCTTATAGACATGATTGTCTCTGTTAGAAACACATGAGAAACTGAGGGTGAAAAACTGAGGTGTTTGGGGGCCCCCCTCCAAACTGACATGAGAGATAACGGTTTTATAGAGAGTACGACCATGGGTGAAAAACTGAGGTGTTTCCTTCGCTCTCTCCCTTCTCTTGGTTCTTCCAGAATTCCACCTGCAACTAAGTGCCATTATGTTTCCGATTTCTGAGCCTCCAATTCAAGTGGTCAGTCTAAACTGAGCAATGATTCCATTGCCCACCATATCTAAATCATCCATAACAAATTTCTCAGCCCTTCAAAATAATTTGAACCATCCAAATACTGTTCATGTGGTATATTTTATTGCACCCAAAATGTGCTATCTAAAGCTTATTGTACAAACTGTAAGATGTCAGTTTTGTGGCGTGGGGAATTGACATTGAACTAAGAATGTAAATGATCTAAGTGACTCCAGTACAGTTACTGGGATGACCTTTTAATCAGACTGCTTATCCATAGCAAGAAAACATCTAATGCATCCAGGAGCACAAATGAATTGAGGAGCTTGGGATTTCATTTTAAAGTATGGAAGACAAGGGAATTTCACAATTTGAAACAAATTGCAGCCAAAAACTGCAGCTAGATATCCAATGCATTTGGAAAACTTTTAAGGGACTCAAATTAGCACTGAACATGGAGAGGAATATGCAGTCCGAACCAAGGGATTTGCTATCAGCTGAGGAGATAGCTGAAAATATGTTTGGTAAAATCAAAGGGCTTCTAGATCTGCCGCTGCTCAATGAGGGGATAAGTCCAAAGGTCTGAACTTTCAAACATGGTGGATTCAGAAGAGAAGTTTCTATTGATGATCAATACTAGGGAGCAAGGAAGTGTCGTGTCTTGAATGTAAATTAAACGGGGAAATATAGCTTGGCAATGTCCTTTATCAAAATTACAATTTAATCTAGAGCAAAGGTAGTTCAAGAGGTGACGAACAATAAAATTTTCACTTAGGTTTTAGAGAACCTTCAATGACAAATATTTGGATGAAGATGGTAACACATTTCTTTCTCTTGTTAGAAACCCACTTTAGTTTTGCAAACCCTAGTTCTGAGTGGAGAAGAAACCAGAAAGGTAAGTACTGATGGGGGCATCAGCATGAACATAGTCTGCATCTACTAATAAAGAAGCTAAAGTTATGGAAGAACCACATCCTTGGCAGTAGATAGCATGGATACTTTCTATCCTGTAACAAGCGAATGCTTGTTCTCTCTCTCATAGCTATTGTGGTGATCCTGTGGAATGCAAGCCTTCCTACTATTTCCATAAACATTCTTCTCAGCGATTCTTGGTCCTTAGTTGTACGAACAGGCTATGCACTTTGGTGGAAAGCTAAGCTTTACATCCAATAACAAACATAACATTTGCAACTTACAGATGCAGAAAAACAAACAAGCACTATCAAGAGCAAAAGCCAGGTATGGCTGCTAAAAGAATAAGAAAAAACTGCCTCATAGTCTTACAAAAGAAGATATTTGTAAGTATTTTCTTGGCCAGAGAAAACAGGAACCCAAAAACCATATCTCCTTTAAGTTGCATCCAGAAATTCAGATGTCGCATAGGTGTCACCAGATGAGCAGATGCCCACACGTTGTACTTTTGGTTGGGGTCACCCCCTTCCCAAAAGTACAGGCATGTGTAATCAGTGCATGCCTGGAATAAAAGGTACCTATTTTCCACCTCTAGAATGTCATAAATGAATAAGCAAATAAACATTTAGGTAACTACCCCTCAAAAGCACATGATACCTATTCCCCTTAGCACTTATTAAATGGATATATTTGAACCCCATACCCAAATTAGAGTCTTTGACCATCTTTACCGAAGATTGAAAGGATAATATGCTCACATTTGGCAGTTATAAAAGACCACATCCCATAGAAATGGAGATAGAATCTTTTTTTATTCCCTTAATTTTTTACTTCAAATAAACCCTAAATCATATGTTAAATTGTCATATTTGGTAGTATGCATTATATTAAATGTTCAAAATGTAATCACAAATTCATTTGCATGTAGTTGAATCCTGATGTCTATCTCAATGAATCATCCTTTTAACAAAGGTCACTTTTTGCCTGTTAGGGAAGAGAATAGTTTGTCATGGGAATAGTTGGATAATTGTTTATACGGATATTTCCTTGTTGAGATCGCATGTAAAGGCAACATTTGCTTAGGGCATAAGGGGAATGATAACTTCACACCTCACATTGCCTTGTCTTGTTACCATAGTCTATTCCAAGCTAGCTATATTATGCGTATTATCAATTATTTCCACACAAGGCAGGGAGATGATATCTTGAGCACATTGGCTACATCCCAACACTCTTAAAACTAGAGAGAGTTTAAAAGACACGAAAACATACATTGGGACTCTGAATTGATATCAAATGCAAATAGTCTACAACCCACCCAACAGAACATGAATAACTTAAAGATGGAGCACCTTCAAGCATTGACTTCCAATATCACAACCATAAGAATGGTTGACACCAAATCTGAATAGATCGATTAGTTGAGTAAAAATAGCCAAAACAGAATGGCATCTATGACAGTCAGTTATGCCATTTGGCCTTTTAACCATGATTAATTCACAATTTGCATTGTTATCTTCAACAGGCTCATGCTTTAACAAAACCAAGAGGGTCTCCATAGTCCATACAAACCCCAAGAGAATCCAAACCCACCACATGCAAATGAGCTTATGTTGTTCAAAAATATTCTTCTGTAACTGATCATAAGGATAGTACAGAGAACTCTTAGCTCTTTGCTTAGCCTAAGAATTACCCAGGCACCAAGTTTGCTTGGTCCAAAGTTCTCAGTGCCAAGAAATTTTTGCACCAATATATGTCTTACCAATTGAAAAGAAAATCATTAGCAAGCATGATGTATTACTTTGTTGATAATGAACAAATCAAGACGTACTTTAGTGTCAGGAATCCGAATGTTCTATAAAGGGATTCCTTATTCTTTTTTGTGGCAATTAGTGGGTGGTTGTACCTTCAGGTAGCTGTTTGGGTTGTACCCTATAAATTGTCTTGGCGACAACCAAACACTGCCTTAGGATTGGTATATAAGCAACTAACCCAGCCTCATGAGAATTATCCCGAATTTCCAATCAATTCCAAATCTCTCTCTCTCAATTTCTCTCCCTCCCAAGCCTTCTTTCTCTCTCGCTCCCGCCCGTTCTTCTCTCCCTCCATTCTTCTCTCATTTTCTCACCCTAGTTCTATCCCAATTCTCATCGATTGAAGAGAATTGGTCCCGTCATGTTCAAGATCCTGACAAAGTGGTATCAGATCAATCATTCCTTGGCTGTGAGTCGGGCGATTGTGCGGTGATCACTCGGCAATTGTTGGGATGGTCAATTGAAGTGAGGCAAGTAGTAGTGATTCTCAGGTTTAGTTCCAGCGATTCAAGGCGGTTCCTAGTTCCCCTGTCTGTGAGGTCTAGCCATGGTCGATGATACATGGATGAAGTATTTCGAGTCACAACTACAGCAAATGAACTCGACGATAACCGATCTTCAATGGCACGTGAATTCGCTAGAAGCCAGGTCCAGTAGGAATCATGAAGCAATTCTCGTGACGGATCAAAAAATTGAAAGAGTGGATTGGAGGGTTGAATCGATTGAGGTAACGATGGAAGGCCTAGCACAAAAGTTTGATGGCTTCATGATGATGTTTGCGATCCAGCCTCAAGTAAGTATCTCTCCCGATTTTCCTCCTAGAGAACGAACTAATCCAATTCTTCCAGGATTCAGACCAGCTCCTCCTAGGACAGCTGCTCCGTAGAATTGGAGAAGGAACCTGCTGCAATCAAAGAAAATTTGGAGGAGAGGACTGTCGGAAGGCGACAGTTAGTACCGGCCACACAAAATCTGTCGTACTTCCTGATCCTGAAGTTGGATATTCCGATGTTCGACGGGTAGAATCCGAAATGGTGGATAAGGTGTTGTGAGAAGCTATTTGCGTTGTATCGTATACCCAAGCAGCAAAGGATCACCCTAGCCTCTGCGTATTTCAATGATGTAGCAGACTCATGGTTTCAAAGTTGGATACGGATGCAAGGTACTTACAATTGGCCAGACTTTGTTCAAGAGTTCTGTGGCAGATTAGGAGACAAAAACATAACAGATATAGTCGAAGAATTTAACAAACTGAAACAAGAGGGGTCTGTCCAACAATATCAGGTGAAGTTCGAGGAACTGAAGTCCTTGATGCTTAACCTCAACCCATATTTAACTGAAGCGTACTTCGTCTCAAGCTTCATTAGCGGCTTGAGCAAAGAACTACGGCCTACAGTCAAGATGTTACAACCAAGGACGGTTAAACAGTCAGCGGACAGTGCTAGGTTGCAGGAATTATTGATGGAAGCACTCATGAAAAAACAGAAAAATCCTTGGAGAGGGGTACACATGAATCAAAGGAGCTCAAACAGGGATGGCTAATCAGGAAGCTAATAAGGAATCCATGTCCCGATGCTTTGAAAATGGAACAATTTCAGCCATCACTGCTATCATTCCAGATTGGTTTCAGGAGGTTACAACCAGCTATGAGAAGGCTACCTGGATTAAGGAACTGCTGGAGCAGCTGGTTATTGATCCATCCAGCAGACAAGGGTATACAATAACCAATGGCTTGATACGATTTCAGGGAAGGCTGGTGATCGGGGACTGTGACCAACTGAAAGCCAAAATCCTGCAGTCCCTGCATGGATCCCCTTTGGGAGGTCACTCGGTAATACATATCATAAGGTAAAGCAGATAATTTACTGGCCAAATCTGAAGAAGTCTGTGATAGATTTTGTGATGACATGTGATGTGTGCCAGCATTGTAAACCTGAGACAGTGGCAGCCCCTGGACTGTTGCAGCCATTGGCATTGCCGGAACAGGCTTGGGTAAGTACATCCATGGACTTTGTTGAAGGACTACCTAAATCTGAGGGCAGGGACTGCGTCCTTGTGGTGGTAGATCAGTTTACAAAATTTCCACATTTTCTGAGCCTTTCACACCCATTTACAGCCAAGGAGGTGGCCCGAACATTTTTGGATAAAGTTGTCAAACTACATGGAGTTCCAGGGTCCATTATTTCAGACGGGGACAAAGTTTTTATGAGTTTATTGTGGCAGAAACTGTTTAGAGCTTTGGGTGTAAGGCTGCATAAGTCTACTGCATACCACTCCGAGTCTGAGGGCCAAACAGAGCGGGTGAATCAATGTTTGGAGACTTACCTACGCTATCTCTGTTTTGTGCAACCTAAGGGCAGGCATAAGTGGCTTCCATTGGCTCAGTGGTGGTATAATTCTTGTCACCACAGCTCCACCAAGATGTCCCCATTTGAGGCCCTATACGGCCATAAACCCCCTCTCCTACCTGCCACTCTAGAATCTACATCAGTAGCTGCAGTTGACTCCCATTTACAGCAACAACAAGAAATTCTACAGGTTCTGCTAAAGGAATTAGCAACTGCTCAAAACAGAATGAAGCAGTTTGCAGACCGAAAAAGAAGTGAACGGGAGTTTGCAGTGGGGGATATGGTCTATTTCAAGCTAACACTCTCACCAAAGGGCTCTTTCTCACACAGATTTCCAAACTCAGTCCTAAATTCTATGGGCCATTTCCGATTGTGGCTCAGTTTGACACTGTGGCTTATAAGCTCCAGCTGCCTCCTACTACTCAGATTCACCCAGTGCTCCACGTCTCAATGCTCAAGAAATCAGATGGAGCACAGTCAGTTAGTTCTTCCCTGCCTACTTTTGTTTGTGATACTTCACCTCCAGTAGAACCGGCTCCTATTTGCTGACACAATTCCGTCAGGCTGCCAGGCTGCTATCCATTTCTTGAGGACAAGAATTATTATTATTTTTTTTTTTTTTTTTTTTGGGGGGGGGGGGGGGTGGGGAGGTGAGTGTCAGGAACCCTAATGTTCTATAAAAGGATTCTTTATTCTTTTTTATGGCAGTTAGTGAGTGGTTGTACCTTCAGGTAGCTGTTTGGGTTGTACCCTGTAAATTGGCTTGGAGCCAACCAAACACTGCCTTAGGACAGGTATATAAGCAACTAACCCAGCCTAATGAGAATTATCCAGAATTTCCAATCAATTCCAGATCTCTCTCTCAATCCCCCCCCCCCCCCCCAAACCTTCTTTCTCTCCCGCTCCCTCCTGTTCTTCTCTCCCTCCATTCTTCTCTCATTCTCACCCTAATTCTGTCCCAATTCTCATCCATTGAAGAAAATTGGTCCCATCAGATTTAAGATCCTGACATTTAGCTCGTGTGATTTATCACTTAGGTGTGCTTTCTTGTGACACCAGGTTCTCCCCTCTTCCTTAAATAAACTCTCAAGAAGTTTCTTCCAAATTTTTTTCTATAGGTTTTGCTTTGATCTTCAGAATTGGAACCCCATATTAAACTCATCATTCAACCTATAATCTCAAAATTAAGCACTAAACCCATCACCGACCATTTCAATTCATCAATAATCAATTTCCCAGCCTAACCAGACACTAAACTCTTGAAAGTAGCTTAAAAGTATGGATGTACTCTTCTTGGAACCCATCCACAACACTCCAAACAATGTAAACTTTGTAGTCATTAACCTAAAATATTCGATCCAAATACCTGAAACACAACTACAAGAATCTCAATTGCCACAAAAGCTCACTCTATTCAACCCCCAGGTAAAAGATAAGATGATACCGGTTCTCTTCCCTCTCCTTTGGAAGGTATTATGAATAGTTGGTTGACTTCCAAAGCTTAACCCACTCTGAGGTAAGCAACAGTGCCAAGATTCATTGTTCCTAGATTGTTGTAGTTTGGCTAGCAAGCAAATGTTTTCCTGTTCTTTCTAGTAACAAGGTTTGGTATCTATAAATCAAATGTAATCCTCAAAACCAAGAATTTATTCCTTGATGGCTTTTCTTGGCATTCTTCACTCTTATTCACCAATTGGGAAAAGGACAGATAATTGTAAATCAACAGGGTCTATTATATTCCCTCATTCTACAAGGTCCTATGTGTGTGAAAAAGTTACAGAGTTGTTTCCTTTGAATTTTTTTTGGTGGCCAAAAGCTCCTCCCAGAGTGGCTTTTATCATTGGACGCCTCATTTGGCTCTATTCTTGCCTCTGATAATCTAGGGAAGTGGGGTCAGGTTTTGGTTGATTAGTACTATGTCCACAAGGGAGATGATGAGTAAGTTAATCGTTTACTTTTTGCAGTACGTGACTTGTGATATTTGGAGCATCAAACACCAGATGATGAGTAAGTTAATCGTTTACTTTTTGCAGTACGTGACTTGTGATATTTGGAGCATCAAACACCAGATGATGAGTAAGTTAATCGTTTACTTTTTGCAGTACGTGACTTGTGATATTTGGAGCATCAAACACCCCCCCCCCCCCCCCCAGGGGTGATGTCCTGATTACCATTTTGAATCTTGGAGCAGAAAATTTCAGAGTAGGAGGTTGTTTCAGTTTTGGGGGGGGTGAATTGCTTTCTGCATCATGAGGCAACTTTGGCACAAAAAGAATTTGAGAGCTTTGGGTGCCCGAGTCCTTGTATATTAGGGAAACCATTCTTGCTTCCCTTTTTTCATGACTTGAGTATGGGACCCTATTTGTTCCTTTTAAGTCTTTGTTCCTTTTTTAATGAGCTCATGATTCAGTAGTTTTGGTCTCTCCTTGTATGAGGTTTGCCCCCTTTTGGCTGTTTCCTCATATATACTTTTACTAATCAGGGGAAAAAACGGGGACAGGAGGAAAATGCACTTTGATTGGGTAATTAATGGTTATAGTTTTCAAAAATATAATAAACTAATTGCAATATAAATATAGGGTATTAGAGATAACCATGTATGAGAAACAAATCAGACATTACAAAAATGTTTTCCATTCAAAATGCACAAGTACTTTAGCAATTTTATAATTGTAGAGATGCACCATTACATTGATCGAATATTTGAAAGCAAGTCAACATGAAAACAATAGCCTTTTACATAAAACTTCTTTTTATAAGGATAATCCTTTCATCTAAACTTTTCATGCTACTTCTCCAATTTTCATGTGAATGTAATTTCAAAACAGCATAGTAGAATGTGTGTTTGCTAATGCACTATGAACTACCTGCCTCATCGATCCAGGGGCGCCTTTCGTGTGCATCATCAGTAAATTCTACATTAAAAGACACAGATTCCTGTCTCATGCATTTATATATTTTATTCTTGTGGATGTACTAGTATTTACTTTAAATCAAGAATTTAGTGTCAGTTACATTTAAAAGCAATAAACATTAATTTGTGGGAGATTGGACTTCAAGGTTAAAAGTCGGTTTCTAACTGCTAGTAAATTAATTGAGTGGCATTGGTGCCCTCCCATACTACTGTAAACACAGCCAGAACCTTCTCGAGGAGTCTTTAGCATTAACAAGGATCTCAAGCATTTTTTAGTGTGTTTAACAATGTGCGGCAAGAAATCAATCACCCGGATTCTGAATTTACCAGATAGAACTCGGAGCTTCATGCTACACACGTTTGTATGTGTAGAACTGAATTTAACCAGATCAACTTTTCAACGGTTGTAATGCTCAATGCTGATCTCTGCAGTCTGGATCTTTGATTCTTCAAGTTCGAAAACATAATGGTAATTGATCCTGCATTGACTCATTTATGTCATTGCAATGACAGGAGCCTTTCAATTATCACTTCTTGCTGAAATGTCCTCTTTGCTCCTTTGCATATACTTTTTTTTCTTTAGAAGTAGCATAATCCTAACATGAAACTACACTTTCAAACTATAAGCTATGACAACTTCATGTTCATATTTAAGCTCTAGGTTCATTGTGTTATATATAATATGAAACCAAATGCACATATTCTCTGACTTTCAATAACAGAGAAGCTAGAGAGCAGTAAACAATGGCCATAGAGGAAGGATCTATACATATGGTACAAAGAGAAGTACTTCCTCTTGAATTTACAAAACAACGCATGGGTATATAGTGCATCACTTCAATTTACGAATTCCTACCATCCAGAACGAATTGGATTTTATCTGATGTCAAATTCAAAAATACTAATTGTGGATTGCGGTGCCTTCAGTTTTGGCTGACCATTCCTTTCACCAACTTATAGTGATAGTTAAAGAGATTAAATAGCTTACCCTAGATTTTCTGATATATATATTCTAATCTGATTACTTAAACTACATAAATTGTACCAGGAAGAAAACAGGCATTTGGTATTCTATCTTAAGCACACAGAAAATCCATTATTATCTATTATTTTGCATTTCTACAGCATTTTTTCCAGTGTACCATAGTTCCAAATTTCTTCACGATACAACTTCTCATATTCGACAAATTTCCACATTCATTGCAGGTGCTCAAACAGTTAAAGCATTTGGAAGGTCACCATGTGCCTAGATTGTTTTGCACGTTGTTAAACATCCAATTGCAACCAACAAGGTTGAAAGAAAAGAGTTCTGAGGATTTGAACTAGTGGATACCTTCATGGTTACATTCCAGAACATCTCAAGGATGTAAACTTAAGGACAATGAACAAAGTATACCATCAATAATGTGTAAAATAGCAACAAGAGAGCATCACAAGAGTTTCAAATAAAATGCAATTAGGATTAGTGAATTATACCCACCAGGCTGTCTACAATTTCCTATGAAAAAATACACCAAGAAGAGGTACAAACTTACAGCTCGTTCTGTTGTTCCTGGAGGACCGTCAAGAATTTTAATGCGGGCTCTTGTCTCTTCACACATTTTCTTTATGTATTCTCCTTTGCGTCCAATGATACTACCAACCTTTTGCACAGGTACCAACATTCGGAAAACACTCTCTCCAGGCCACCCAGGCCACCTTTTCTCACTAGCTGCAGTGATTAAATCATCTTCATGTTCTTGTCTTTGTTCAGGTTGCGAGTTCTCGGGTATTCCATCAATATCGTGTTCACCAAGACTTTGATCAAGATCAGCCATAAGCTCTACACCAGGAAAACATGAAACTTTACATATTACAAACAATTGTACTCCACAGTCAGAAAAGAGTGGGAATTAATTCAAAGTGCTCCATTAGATTGTGAACCCATCCTTATAATTTCCTCTAATGATAATATGATTTAAATATTAAGAAGATTGAAAGTCAACCAGATAGCAGAAGAGGACTACAGGAAGGCTCAAAGGCAACACCATCAAAAATGAAAAAACAAAATAAGGAGGCAATTGAGAACACAGACTTGCAGTTTTTAAGGGTTTCACACTTAATTTAAAAGGCAATTTCACTTTGTAAAGAAAAAAAATCAAAAATATAAAACATATAAAAACTAGCAAAAGGCCCCAAACCTTTTTTTTTTAACGATCAAAGTTCACCAATTCAGTTATGTCTGGGTTTTGATCTATAGCGCCTAAGCCAGCCAAAAAACCAAGATTTCTAGAAAAGCACATATTCTCTTCCAACACTCTAAACCAGACTAACAAAAAAATCAATGACCACCAGCCAAAATCAAAGTTGGTAAACACAACTAGAGAGAAAACAATAGCATACAAAGAGATGGTTGTCTGCACAAAAAAATTTAAAAGGGAATTCAATCAGATGATTTATCAAACAATTTCAATTATGGTATCCAAAAGTTCTCATTCGGTCATTCCTACAAGCACACAGCACAGTAATGACACGCCATGTTGATGTAGCTACTATTCCCGGCACTTGACACTTGCCAGTTATAAAAAGGTGTTATTCATTACAAGTCTAATCTTTAATACTACACCCATCAAATCAGGAAATTGAAGAATCACAAAACATGTAAGGGTGCTTATAGTGCCAGCAATTACTTAAGTCTCAAAGCCTTTTAATCTTAAGATGTTACTTATCTCACATGACTTCTCTCCTAACACTTGATACCCAATAGTCAGCAAAATTCAAGCAGGAGTATTCTCAATCTTTGCAGCAGTATAACTTCAAAACAGGGCCAAATTCAAACCACAATATGCATGAAGCTGCTGACCTTACCTTGTACATCTTTACAAGCTTTCCAATTCTTATTAAACCCAGACATTTAATCAAAGACAAAATTGCTATTACTTGGGGAGGTGCTTTATCCATCAAAAGCTAGCTTGAAAGAGTGTTTTCTTATCTATCACAGATCCTTTGTCACTAATATGACTACATAAAAATTCTACAAAATACTGAAGCCAGAACCTTTATTGCTTTCCTTTAAATTTTCCAATGAACTTTGATAGGATACCAAATAGCAAATCCAAACAACAATCAAATATCAATAGTTTCCAATACTTTTCAGCAGAAAACAAGAACAAACCAGGGCATTCGAGAGGCCCTTACTCTCCCAATTCTTCTATCAAAAACTAGCTACCGTCTCCCTCTTCTTCTCAGCTCTTTATACTGCTCCTCTGCCCCTTTCTAACCAAATTCCCTTGCACATGCAGATTATTCCCTCAACCTATGGATTACAAAACTACCCCCATGCGCACAAGCTGGTTGTAACAACCTGCATGTGCTAATTCCCTATTCTCCCCTTCATGCTTGCTGGTCTTTGGTAGGTCCGGTACACCGGTGGCCTATCAAACTTCAAACATGACGACTGCCAAAAGATTTCATAACTTTAGGGATGAAGTCATTCATAAGGAGTGATATGACCCTTCGATTCTAGGGCGCAACAAATTTGGCAAACTCTAATTTTATGAAGAACCCAATTCAAATGAAACATAGATATTACATTTAGAAGTAACCGAAAAGATTTTATATCAATGCCCAAGGGCAGGTCTTACAGGATAAATTGAAAACAAATCACAACGGAACAACTTTGACGCATAATCCTGTCCATTTCATTTTCAAAAACAGCAATTGAAGTGAAGTTACCATTAAAGATTAACTCTGTCATGACCCTAGGAGCAATAAATAGGTAATATTGTAATAGGGTTATAATAGTTTATAGGAGATATTTTAGCAATTGGTTAGAATCACATGGGGGTTGTTATGCATTCAGCTAGCAGCCAAATAAGCCTATGTAAAGGGCTAATGGAAACGGATGGGATTTTCATGTTTGGAATGATAATTGAATATTCTCATTTTCTCTCTGGAATCCTCTCCCATTCTCCCTCTCGTTCCCGTCTGCAATTCTCTCTCATTTCCCTCTAATTTCTTCCCACATTTCTATTCAATTTCCCCCTCCAATCGTTCTATTCTTAATCTTCAGCATCTAGGATCCTTTCGATTGCCAATCCGATCCTAGGCTAAACCCTAAGTACATGACAAATTGGTATCAGAGCCAACAGTTCTTGGTTGCCGTTCTAATTCGATTTGAAGGTTGATGAAATCAATTTTAGTGATTAAACCAGGGTCCTGAGATTCAACGGAAACGGCAAGTTCAAACATGCCAGTGAGCTTGGTTGGTCTCTCGACTGAGAATAAATTCTCGACCATGATTTAGGAAGTTGTAACCATCAACCAAGGCGTGAAGTGGACGTAGATCTGGATGACCTAGAATTTGTAGCGATCGCGTGCAGATCGCAAGCAAGTCTGGAGGTTGTTGATCCATCGTGTTAGTTGGTTCTGATAGGTAATTCAGTTGCAAATCAAAGGCACTGAATTCAAGTGACTTCTGACACTTCTTGGACAATGATTGGGTGAGCGATTCTCCTGGGTTGATGTGAGGCGATTGTTGCTTGTGAACTTTGGGGCGCTCTTGTTCGAGTTTTGAAGACGAAGACAACAATTGAATCTCTGAATTGATTTCGACGCATGAGGAAGGGAGTGTCAGCTTGGAGCTAAAGGAGAACTGGGGGATTGGCTCGCGGCTATGACTTCGGTAATCTTGTCCAAAATCGAAGACAAGCAAGCCAAGAGGATTCACGACTGGAGCGGACGACGAGTGAAGGAATTCCGTCCAAGTTGACGACACTGATAGGTGAATTGGTTGCGGAACAGAAAGGATCGCAGGAAGCGATCCTGGGCACAACAAAGAATGGATTGAATAACAGAGTCGATCCATTCAAGAGGCTATGTTGGAGGCGACTTGGCCAATTGATTTTGACAGTGCCTTTGGTGACTCTTGGTTTGAAATTCAATAAATGTTGGTCAGAGATTGTCGTTGAGCAGACAAGACATCCCCGAAGGAAAGTCCGACGATTCATAGAAGTGGAATAGCAAATTGATTTGTGACTAATTTTTCTGAGGCTATTGTAGGTGCGTTTAGTAAGGCGAAGCAAAATATTCCAGCGAGTTGGATTGCCGATCATAACCGAAGGGGAGAAGTAACTCTTGGCTCAAAAGTTGCAGTTAGTTTTAACGGAAATTTCAGACAGCAACAGAAGGATGAGCAAAACTCCTGCTCTTTGGTCTTCGAAGTATGCCATTTGTGAAAAATCAGATAAGGGGAGCAATGCACGTATGAGACCATTGGAGCCTTAATTACAACAGAAGAATACTGCATTTTCAGTGGGATGTCTTGCTTGTGAAGCCTTGGAAAGCAATGCACACATGAGACAGTCGGAGCTTCAATGGCAGCAGAAGAAGACTGCATTTTTAGTTGGAAACAATAGGAATCATGAGCAATTTAGCCAAAAGCATCAGATATGGGGAAAGTTGGATAATGAGTCTAGCCAAGTTGACAACAAGTAGTGGGATACATGGAGCGTGCAAGGAATTCGACCGTATGTTACATGAGCAGCTGCAGGAGTTTGCGATGATACTGACTAAGAAGTATCACTACAGCTTTCCCACTGAATTCTTCAATGACTATCCTAGAAGTTTTAACTCAGAGGAATTCCTTAAAATGGAGCAGCCAAAGGAGAAGTCAAGATGGCAGGAAACCGATTCACTACTTACCTCCAAGGCGAAGTGGAAGAAGTATACCGGTTTAGGCAAAATTAACAAGGAAGATGCCAACTCGTTACCCCCATTAGCTAGTGCATGGGCTAAAGGATTTGGTGGTGTTCCAGATCAAAAGTTTGTGGGAAATGGAATAGCATTGGATTAGGAAAATCTAACTAAAGGACCATCAATCTACACAGATATAGGGGCTAGAATCCTTCCTCAGATTTTGAACCTACTGAAAGCTAAGGATTCTTTGGCTTGGATTAAAATGGGCAACGAGAAGGTGGAGATAGCACTAATGGGAGGATATCTTACCCCCAACATAAAAGGCTCTAGCACTGAACAATATGATAGTGTTGCTGCCATTTCAGAAGGGGCAAGCCAGATTGCAAAAGGTGCAAACCCGTAACTAAAGCAGGGATTTCAAGGAAGCGGGACACACTCGTTGAAAAGAGAGATGTTGATTTCTCTTTCAACCAAGAGAAATCTTCTACGAGTAATCACCACAAAAGTAGTTCTCGCCACCACCAGCAAATTCAAAGCGACGAGGAATTTTGGAAGCCGGTTGTAGCTGGGGAAAAGCTAAGGGAAGTAGCTGAAGAAGTCATAGGTTTTGCATAAGGGAATCAAATTCCCGCTGCTGTGTTGGTTCTTCCTCCAGTTGGCAAATTCGAATGCTTGTCTATTGCATTGATGAAAGAGCAGGTGGCTAGAGAACTAGTTAGTCAACCCTCTGGATTCAAAACAGCCAACATCGAAGATGATGAGAAAAGGGGAACATATGTGGTAACTAGTTGGATGTGTGAGTTTCAGAATGATCGTCGTTTGAAGGCTGTAGGATTGCGGGTTTTAGTTGCTACCTATGGCAGGGAGCAGCTAAAATTCATTAAAGGCGCTTGATGTGGACATATTGACAGGTTTTGGCATCACATTGGATCCTCAGACTATGGGTACCGACAATCTTAATTTGGTAGCTATAGCAAACCCAAGGGAAATGGAATGTTACTCCTTGGAGATGGATGCAACCTTGACTGCAATAATCATCATTTTTGTTCCAATTGATGAGAACCTAATAATGAAGAAGAAGAAGAAGAGACCTAGAAGGGAAAAAAAATAAAGAATGATGAACCACATAGAAAAGGTTGGGATTGGATGAAGAGCAATGGCTGCAAATTCTTGGGGACAAGAACTATCTCGAAGATGGAGAAATTGTCATAACCCTATGAGTAATAAATGGGTAATATTGTAATAGACTTATAATAGTTTGTTATGAGATATTTTAGCAATTGGTTAGAATCACATGGGAGTTGTTATGCATTCAGCTAGCAGCCATATAAGCCTATATAAAGGGCTACTGTAAACGGATGGAATTTTCATGTTTGGAAAGATAATTGAATATTCTCATTTTCTCTCTAAAATCCTCTCCCATTCTCCCTCTCGTTCCCTTATGCAATTCTCCCTCATTTCCCTCTAATTTCTTCCCCCATTTCTATTCAATTTCCCCCTCCAATCGTTCTGTTCATAATCTTCAGCATCTCAGATCCTTCTGATTGCCAATCCAATCCTAGGCTAAACCCTAGGTACATGACAAACTCTTTCCCAGCCAATGAGGCAGCACATCCACCTAGCTAAATTAAGTTGGGCTTGATCAATCAGTTAAGAAAAAAGACCATCCATAACACGTTCAAGCTCCAGTATCTCAAACTTTCTAAATCCTACATTTTTTGGTTTAAGGCTATGAAAGGAGAACCAAGCAGTGTTGAAAATAACTTGGATTAAACAATACGGCAAATCATCGTCCAGAATCCAGATAACAAACAGAAGAACAATAGAACAAAAAAATGGGGTAACCAACTAAACAGTCAAAGAGCTAGAAAGAAACCGACAAACGAGACGAAATTAACTGGTTGAATCAGCCCAAAGAACACTCTACAGCAGATAAAAAAATGGAACCCTGAACACAAAAGCAAACAGCTATACTCCTCTGCGTCCATCGAGAAATAGAACTGACTAATCCTAAGGCAAAAGGTCGAGAAACTCAACGCCACCATTCTTGAACAACTTGGAGCCAGGCCACTAAGAGTCAAATCTAAACCTAGTGATGTCCCGAGAGAGAGAGAGAGAGAGAGAGAGAGAGAGAGAGAGACGGAGGGAGAGAACGCCGTTCTGCATTCAACTTGGGTATTGAACTGTAACCGGAAAATAGATAAATCAAGCAAAGGGGGCAGGCAAGCACTGTAAAGCGAATAACAAAACCCTAGAAACCTTTACCCAAGTAGCATCCATGTTGACTTACATAGGAGAACGAGGGCGAGCTCAGCAAACCGGCGACGGCGGCGGGCACTAAAACCTTCGGAAAGAACAGCTGCACGGCTACCGTTCGTTTGTAGGTTTTCGGAGCGTGCGTCTGGATGCGCCTCCGTACCTTTGTTGAATTTTTTTCCTTCTCCCCTTTCCCCGATAAAATTTATGCGAAAATGCCGACCTAATAATAAAAAGAATAATATCCAGGGGTGGCAAGCAAGCGGGCAGGAAGGGAGCGAATCCGGGTTTGGCCCACCCTTTTCCCGGACTCGGACCCCCATGGTCTTGTCTCTTTCTCTTGCGACAAATATATATATATATATATATATTATAAATCTCAAGTGATGTGTGGTTGGATGAAATTGAATGATGTATTATTTTATTTTATTTTCATATTTTATTTAATTAATAATAAAATAATTATTTTATTTTATTATTATGTTTAATGCAAAATAATTTTAATAAAATTGAATGAAAAATGTGATATTATTCTATTATTATATAGATTTTCATTCTATAATTATAACTAAACACATTTTTAATTGATTCTTGTTCTCTTTTGATTTAATGTTAAAAAGCTTAATGTAGTGGCATTTCTATAAATTAATAATTGTATATTTTCAAATAAATATGAGAGTTTATTTAGTTTAGTCCGATCCTAATTAATTATATATAATTAAATATTAAAAACACAATACATACAACAAATAAATAAAATCTTAAAAGAAAAAACAAACGTAAAACACAACAAAAAAGCCATTATCATCGGCACGGGATCGAATCATCATCAGCAACACAAGCAACCAACTAGATAAGGTCACCCATCGATTAGAAACTAGGCCATTGTTGCAAAGACTGTTTAAGGTTTAAGATTTATCGAATAGTGAATTATAAATTAAAAGTGAAAATAAATAATAATAAAAATATCAAATTTTATATTTTAATAAAAATATTATATATTATATGTATATTATTAATGAATATTAATATTATATTAGTTATAATCCATTTTTAGCCTTAAATTAGTCTTAGGTAAAAAATCAATTCATGTCTATAAATAAATTACAGATTGAACTGAAATTTAATTAATTCAAACCCAAATTTAAATAATATTACACATAAATATTAAAAATAATTACATAAACAAATTGAATTTGATGATCATGCATGCATGATAATCACAATAACAGTTAATTGACGAACATTTTCAAGATGAAATGTAAAAATACACATCACGTAATTCCATTATCTTAAAAAAAAAAAAATAGATAACATACATGCCATGTATTTATATCATAACAATTATTGTTCAAATACAATAATATATTTATTTATTACAAAATTTGTCTTCAAACTTTACAAATTTTGTAAAATTTAAAATGTTAAGAGGGATGGGCATTTTGTGTGCAAACACTTCGATACTAAGCCAGATTCTCAATCAGAATTATAAAGCTCTCAAATAGGTAGAAGTCATTTATTTGGGAAAATTGTTTCTCTTATATTTGTGGACAAGGAAAGTATGGAGTGATAAGAATTATTCAGTTTTTGAAATTACCAAGAGTTTATTTAATATTTATCTATTACACAAATTGTTTAGAAGATATCAGACGTAGGATTGCACATCTCTGTCATAGAAATACCTGGTAGAAAGCTATGTTGCATGGAAATGAAAACGTGGAAACGAATATTCTTTTAAAAAAATAGACATAAATAGGGTCCGAAACAAGAATAAGAAACGTTTAAAAAATGGGAAAACGATTCCTATAAGGTGTTTCCGTACAACATAGGTAGAAAGCCGCCCTCCGAGAGATCTATTGAACTCTCTTGGAGCTTCTTGGTCTTCTATCACAAGAGTTTATCGAGATGAAAACTCTTTATTTAAGTTAATTTATTGATTTTTTTTTTTACAATCAAATAGCACATGAGTTTTTTTATAGAAGTATTCCAATATTCAAATTAGATTATTGAAATTGTAGAATCCTTAGACATTCAAAATGAATTATCCCACAAATAAATTTACTGTTGTGTTTGAATCACAATTTTGACTATTCATATTATTAATTCAATTATTATTACCATATTTATTATTATTAGTTGATATGAAAGTCTTATTTATATTCTTAGGATCGAATTTTTTAATAATAAAATTTGGAATGATGATCATTGCATTATTTCTAGTGCTCGTGCCATCAATTATGTCAGAAAAAGTAAATCACAGGTTGAATATTTGGCCCTTCCATAAGACAAGAGTTGAACTCGTAACTCATCGAATTAATACTAATATATTGTTCATTCAATTGTTCGACTTATGCGTCCAGGGCTTCTTAATCATAAAGCTTACTCTATAAGGAAGTAGATTATAATCAAAGTAAGGACGTAGGGCTCCTAATGCACATATTGGTAGGGTTAGAGTCACGAGATTGCCTTCTAAAATAGCTATATTGGTCACACCCACCTAATGATAAAAGATTATAAATTATTTATTTTAAGTAGCGCTCTATATCAACATGAGACATTTATCCAACGTGGTTACGGACATTTAGGCTAAGGCTAGTGCATGTCTTCGATAAAAACTACATAAAAAAAAAAAACAAAAAAATCCCCGAAAAAGAGCATCTGAAGGTCCTTCAATGGAGCTCTGACCCTTGGCTTGCGCAACTTCGCTTGGCGCAAAATGAAGCTTTTACCGAGTCCTTATTCGTTTCATCTTACACAGAGCTCCTTCTCAAAGCTTCAGCAATTAATTGCAGACTCTCATTGCCGTCGCAGTAACGGTTCTACTGGTTTCTTGAGCAGCGTCTCCTTCGTTTCGCCCTCGTTCTTCCCGCTCCATCGACAATGCAGGCTCAGAGAGAGACAGAGATGCCGCTGGAGAAGGCCGCCAGCAACGGCGAGGCCGCGGCTGTGATGATGCAGAAGAAGAACAGGATTCAGGTCTCCAACACCAAAAAGCCGCTCTTTTTCTACATCAATCTTGCCAAGGTACTTGCCTCGCTTTCTTTTTTTCGCAAGCATCGATCGCCATTTCAATCCTCCTCCTGACTGGTGGTGAATTGAATTCATGTTGTTCTTGTTCACTCACGACACGCACTTCAGACTCCATTTTGTTCGTTGCTATGAAATGAGATTGCAGGTTGCGGCTTATGATTTTCACTCTCTCTCTCTCTCTCTCTCTTTCTGGTTGAGACTTTCACTTTGGATGAACAGAGTGCATTTTCTTTTTCTTTTTCTATTTTTCTGTTTGGTCACCTAGAACATATGAGAATAGGAAACAGACAAAGGTCATTGCTTAATATTCATTTTCTACCATAACTTAAACTTGACACCTACGAAGGTTGATGTCTTGCATCTTATTATTCTCTTTTGACTGATGTTTAATTCAATTAGGTCAGATTCACATATCTTGTTAACAGCTTCTAAAGTTATAGGTGTCATACTCCGGACTTTGGGAAATGAAGGATAGATTTATTTGATTCACATTCAACGGATGATGTCCTTTGTGTCATCTACATCTATTTGGTTTGATTTGAAGATTCCATCTATTTTCAAATTTGAATTGCTTGTTGTCTTGTTAGGATGGTAACTAGAAGCCTCTTCTATCTTCAACAATATTAATGTTGGAATTCCAAGTTTCATCTAGAACTCTGTAGTTTGGCTGCCCGTTCTGCTTTAGGGGATCAACAGAGCTACTCAAAGTGTAAATCAAATATTTCTAAATTGGCCTCTGGATGAAATTAGTGATTCAAGTCTCAAACTGTGAGATCACTCTGGAAATCTGGTACATCCAGCATAATTAAAAAGTACATTTTCTAATGAATATGAACCTCAACTTGGTTGCTTCCATACTTTCACAAACAAGGCCCTTCAGATGCTGGAAACACACATGCTATTTCTTGCAGGAGGGTACCGTGTTTTATTGGCTTTATTTGGTTTTACCTGAAGGCTCTTTTTCTCCAAATAATTATTCTTTCATGCACCATGAAGACAAAGTAATGGGTTTACATGCCCTGATATGGCCCTACCTATGTTTTTTATGCAAAATATGTTCATTCAATATTTTCTAATTATCTACTGCACCACATGCCGTGATATGGTTTAATCCCATGGATTTTATGCAATCTGGTCATTTGATGTTACCTAATTCTGTAATACCCCTCTCCCAGCCTCTGCACAAACCAACAGGTAAGTATTCTTTATAGTTACCCAAATATATAATCTTGCTGAAACATTGTCTGTCTTCTGTTTCGCTTTTGCTGAAATCAGGGTTAAATTGGTTAAAGCACATAAAAGTCAATTTCTGCAATGTTTTTGGGAGAATTCCTGCACCCCACTTTCCCAAGTTGTGATAGCAGAGATGCACTGGTTATTGTTGGCTTATACTGTTGGGATCTACTGGTTGATATTTACTAACAACAAAAAACATCACAAGTCTTAAACAACTGTCGGCTTATATTGTGGGGATATTTACTTCTGTGGTCTACAACAACAACTGTTGTTTAACTCCATTCCTAGCAACAATGCTTTTTTTTTTTTTCTTTTTTTTTTGGGCTTGGTCTAGCAACAATGCTTTTGCTATGGACAGATGGCCGTCTATGGATTACAAATCTTAAGGCAATTTTTATTACTCATATATTTCATTTGCTTCATTGCGAATGATTTTCTACTGTTATTCCTATTATTGTTATTGGTTTCTTTTGCAGTTACATCTGATAAATTATGTTATTTGAATGGTGACTGAGAACAGAAACTCTTACTAAGAAACCAATTTGATGTTTTCAATTGAACAGACTTTTTTCAGCTTATTCAATATTTATTATTTCGCCATTATTTCTATGAGTTTATGTTATATAACCATTTCCTGCCAGTTCATGTGTACTTACTATGGTAAATTAATAAAAGAAAGCATAAGGAGCTTTTGAAGCTTAATTTTCCACATGTTAGGGTATCTTTTTTCGGCATTTATTTTGATCTGTTGTGAACTCCATGCTGAATCTCATTATTTCCTTGAGGCAGAGATACATGCAACAGTATAATGAGGTTGAGCTTTCTGCTCTGGGGATGGGTAATTTTCTTAAACCTTACTCTTTTATGTTCCTTTCCTTCTAACATTTTCATTGATTAAGAGTTATACGATCATATTTCAGCACGATTTTAATGATTTGGAATAGAATTATCTGGTTCTCTATTCAGTAGTTAAGAGAAAAACAAGCAAGCAAGCTGCTCATTCTTCTAGTACTTACATTTCCAACCGAGTCTTAGTACAGGGTGGGACGTGAATAAATTCAGTAGAAATCATAATCATGTAGCTAAGCTAAATTTGTGAGCTTTGACAGTTGGATGATGCTTATTTTTAAGATTCCAGCTACTTGAACTATTGCTATTCTATACATGCTGATTGGTAAATTAAAGTGAGTGGAATTTTGCAAATTACAAGCCCACGTCTACATTGCTGTCCAGTCAATTACATGGTAGGAATTGGATATTACTAATACTTTGAAAGGTTCCAGTCTACTGTTGAGGACAGGCAAATACTTGAATACCTCCAATATCTTATTGAGAGAAGTTCAAATCCTTATTTTCTTGGTGAGGTACTGAAAACTCAGGATTTCAAATAATCATTGTGAGGCATATCAGGATGGCTGTTATCTCAGAGTTAAAAATAGTTTCCAACACTTGATAAATTCATCCCACACATGGGCCTCACATAATAGTATCTTCCTATGCTTGGTGATTGCTTTTCTGCATTGTGTACTCCTCCCCCCCCCAGCGAAAAAGAACAAAAGAAAAGAAAAACCTTAAATGGTTCGTTCTGGCTTCTTCTGATTCATCCAAAATTATGTCAAAGCTGAACTAATCTCTATGTCTCCACTAACTTCTCGGAACTTGAACACAAACAAACTGGGTTCATGGCGTGGAGAATTTTCAAATAGGATGTCCTCCTCCCTGCATACAGGTTCAGCACATGTACGTATGACCATCCCAAAAGTGGTAGCTGAAGGCAATTCCTAGGTTTGTGGGACTAAAGAGTATACTCAAGACCTTCTAAGTAGCCTATTGACAGGGAAATTGGGTCGTGACACATCTGACTGACCGTCGCTGCACCGCACTTGACATGATATGCAACAACTGAACACCATTAGACTTACTATTAAGTTTTGCATTATTGTTTTGTTTCAGCAATCACTACCGTGGTCACAATCGCTGAGATCCTGAAGAAAAACGGGCTAGCTACTGAAAAGAGTAAGAATCTCTGTTATTAATGCTCATCGACATCATCATCTAAGACCCACCCTGGAGGCTGGAGATTTCTTATTCTTTGATAAAAAAACTAAAAAAATAGACGTTCCTGTTCTTCTTGCTCATAATTGCCTTCTGCTAATTGTGTTACTGAATTGGAGCAGAGGTATTGACATCTACAATAGCCATGAAAGATGAAACCAAGGGCCGACTTGTTCAAAAGGCAAGGGTGAGTGAAATTTGGTCGATTAACCCATTTCTGCACTGCTTTAGGTACGTAACTGACACAACTATATCCTAACTTTTGTTTTTTCCCCCTTGATGACTTCCAGATTGAGATTGTGCTGGCCAAAACCGAAAAATTTGACTCTCTGATAGAAGCTGGCAGTCCTGCGCCCCCCGAGGCCGAGGCTGAGGCTGCTGCTGACAATGAGGATGGAAACAAACAGTAGCCCCATTTTTTTGGATCCATTGTTGTAGCTTAACATCTTACATTCCCATTCTTTTTACTCTGTGTAGTTAGATATAGGAAACATGATGACAAAGCACTTCTCTTTACATGTACACGGATGGATGGCTTCCTATATGCACTTCCTACGTTTATTTTCTACCATTTGGAGGGCAACTCTTGCATGGTAACAATACTAATATTATTCTTTTGGGTCAAAAAGTCTATGAAAGTAATTTCTTTGTCAAAAAGCGACGTGACCCCTGCACTAGGGATGCTTTTTTTTTTTTTTTTTAATTGTTTGAATTTTGAGGTCCTTGAAAATAAGTTTGACAATTTTTATTGGATCAGATGGGTACTTGAAAAATTCGGTCCATTTGCAGTGAATTAGGTATGAACCAAGAAAAAAAGCACACTCACGTAGGTATAAGCATGTGAATCTTGACTAACTTATTATATTATTATAAGATAATACGATAATAGTTAAATATTAATAAATGTATTTTAATTTTAGATAAAATATATTTATTATATATTATTTTCAAGCAATTTTATTAGTTGATTAAATAATTTAAAATACGATATATTTATCATTAATTAATAAAATTATTTAAATATTAAAAATAAGATAAAATAAATACCGTTAACATTACCCATTAATATATATATGTATATTATTTAACCCGGGCCTCGTGGATCCAAATTTTGTGAATTTAAGATAATAAATTATTAAATATTTTTTAAAATTTATAATTAAATTCAAATTGGAACAAGGGATAAAATATCTAATGAATATCCATTATTAATTAGACACTTAAGATAAGGGATTAAGTATATTTCATGACAAATTTTAACGAAATTCATGTATTATAAAAGAGATATTGTTATGAATACGAGATAACATATTTGATCCATATTTAATATATCGATTTTTTATATGAGAAAATAACAACAACAACTTATATATCCAGCCTTTATCCCAGTACGTGAAATCAGTTATATGAATTCTATACTTCCATGTATTTCTATCTTTTGTTATATCTTCATTGATGTCCATACATTTCATATCAAACTTTAATGTTTCTCCTAAAGTTTTCTTAGATCTGCCTTTATCTCTTTTTTTGATTAATGTTCTATTTCATCAACTATCCTTATAGGAGCGTCTCTTGGTCTCCTATTCATATGATCAAACCATCTTGGTCTAGTCTCTCTCATCTTCTCCTCTATTGGTACTACTTCTACCTTATTATGAATAACTTAATTTCAAATTTTATCTTTTCTAGTATGGTCGCACATCCATCTTAACATCTTCATCTCCGCTACGCTCGTCTTTTACTCATGCTGGTATTTGACTGGCCAACATTCTGAGTCGTACAACAAAATTGATCTTATATTTGTCCTATAGAATTTTTCTTTCAGTTTTAATGAGATTTTACCATCATATAACATCTCCGATGTATTTCTCCATTTCTTTGATATTTTTATATAATTTTTTTTTAAATTAACATATTAAGAAAAGTCGATCATTTTTATGAATCATTCTTATAAGAGATATTATTATAAGAAGAAAGGGAAAAGGAGAAAAAGAAAGGATTGACACGACCTCTACGGCCAGCCCAAAAACATGTCAAAAAAAACTTTTCAAATAAGGAAATGCCAAATTTTCCACAGAGTTCACGATCATTGCCCCACCAACCAACCAGCAGCCACTCCACTGCCCATTGCCGGTATGTTTGTGCAGCCCATGATGTCACTTGTAAGTCTACTATAGATAGTACATATACGTACATATCTTTTATTTAAGTAGGGCCAACCAAATTAAGCACCTTGCACGTGCATGCCATGTGAAATTCAATTTAAGAACATTATTCAGATGCCTCAATTCATTGGAGAATATGTATGTCTTTATCATTTAATAATATTATTTATCTAAATTAGAGATAAATCTTTAATCTAGGTGGTGACATATTTTCTTTAGATAATAAAAATATGCACAATAAATATTGACACTTGTACTTTTTTATTGTCTAATAAAAATATGTCATCTAGATTGAAGATCTAATTTAGATGAATAATAATATTCTTAATTAAATTATTTTTATCAATTACAACGTACAAAATCAAATTTATATGTATCTAAATTCTAAATTCTAATTGGAGTCTAGTCTTAATAATTAATTAATCTCTCTCTCTCTTTATGTAAATATATATATGTGGTGGAGGAGACTTGATGGTTTTTAGTGAATTTATGATCCTTAATTTTGACTTCCTCCTCCTCCTCCTCCTCCTCATTCTTCTTCTTCTTCTTCTTCATCATCGTCATCTGTGGCCATATGGTTTTTAGTGAATTTATATATCCTAATTACAAAATAATGACGATGAAAGGATCTTAATTTATAAATAAAGTGTAGAAGCAATAAGAAGATGCATATATGGTTCGATCGTTTTTCATTCCTGAAAATTAGGTTTAGCAGTAGAGGAAATTAAATATATAACAAGCTAGCTAGTTTGATCATTGGATCACACGTGAAAATAACAGTATAACTTTGATTGCAACCGGTAGTAATCAAGAATCTGCCCCATCCTCCATGTAATTTCACAGGAAAAAGCTAAACCCAGCCTCCAAATTCCAGCTGCTTAATTGCAAGGCAAAAAGATTTCCATTTATGGGAAAGACGAAAGCTTTCACAAAGCAGAAACAACACCAGCTATAGCCCACCTCCTGGCAGATGCTGCTGCTGCTGATGCTGCGCAGAGAGAGAGAGAGAGAGACTCACCCGTTTTCCACGAGCTCAAGTATTTATTTATAATTTGATGGGATGAGAGAGAGAGAGAGAGAGCTTAGATATTTTTGTTCTTGCGTTGCGTATGGTGTAGGGCTTTGGAATGGGCTTTAATTTGTTCAAAATGTTAATTTCCTTGTAAGTTGCCGTTGCGGGTTCCCTAGTCATTCTCTTCCACTCCACATCATCCATCACATGTTTCTTCTTTTATGCATGCATGCATATACATATGCATTATATGCTTGACTATATATATATAGTTTCAAGCGCCCATATGATATATCATGAATTAAGGGGAACCGCAACCTCAATCCGCAGGCTATCTTCGGTTTCGCTGCTTCTTCTTCCTCTTCTAATTCGATGGCGAGTAATCGTCAGAGCCTGAGTTATTCAGACATGTAAGTGACGGCCATGCATATATACATACATGGTGGTATGAGTCTTAATATATATATATATATATACACGTGTGTGTGTGTGTATACAACCATCCATGCATGGCTGATGGATCTCTTTTTCGTAGGTTAATGGGTCAGAGCAGGAACGACCCGTTAACCGCAAGTCAGATGGCCATCTTCGACAATATTGGGCGGCGGGTTTGTATTTGTGATTTTACAGAGCTTCTGGTATGCATGAAGCTTCTCTCTCTCTCTCCCTCTCTCTCTCTATATATATAAATCTGATATAATTAGGTAGCTCCTATATATGCAATGTGGCAGCAACTGAAACATTAAGGGTGTGTGTGTGTATATATGTATATATATAGATATAGTCTTATAGATGTGCAATATATATATGGGTCATACTATTTGTACAAGGGAGAGTTTGTCAGGTGAGTTACAAAGGTGATATATTATGATATTTTGACATCAAAATATTGCGATATATCGTATTTTTGTTCACTCTCTTCTCTCTCTCATTCCCTTGTCGTTGCAATCGACCACCCGCCGCCATTCTTCGCCCCACCTGCTCTCGTCGGTGCAACCTTGCTGCTGCCACCTTATTGCCTCATCTCCTCTCGCCGCTACAACCTCGCATCTGCTGCCTTGTCGCGATGCAGTAGCAAGAGGCAAACTGGTTGCTTGAACATGCAACAGTAAGGTGGCGAGGCAACAGAGGCAAAGAACCGACAGCAATAGGGTCAACGACGGATGGTCGATTGCAGCCATGAGGATGCGACACGAGAGAAAGGGGAGAGAGAAGAGAGGTTGTTGGAGGGGAAAAGAGGTAAAATGGTCATTGACATAGAAGAGAGAGGGACAAAAATAGTCCTTCAAGCCACTTGTAAATTCATCTGTAAAAAAAACTCTATCTATACAAATAGTATTATCCATATATATATATATAAAATTAAGCCATTAATTGATGATAGAAGCAGAGTTGTTTCAAAGAAGCTAGAAGAAATTAAACATACAGGCCAAGCAGGAAAATGTAATTTACTTCTTTTTTATGACATTATTTTCCCAGCAAAGCAATATTGAAACCACAGATTCATTGATATATATAACCCCAACCTTCAAAAGGAAAATAATGAGAATATTTATTATGTTAATTATTAATATTATGGTAAATAACAATACTAGTATAAATGTTTGATCTTGTTACAATTTAATCTAAGCTCTTAAAAATTTTATTAAAAAATAAGAAACATATATAGAAATAGCAATTGCCTAACTGTGCTCATGATCAATAAGTGTGGCTGCGAACCTAACAATAAAGAGTTCATCTCTACATTATTTCTTCTTTCAAAATCAATAGATTTATTCTCAGTTACTTTTCTTGCAATTTCTTGAAGAATGTATACCAAAATCAAAGAGAATCTTTATCTACTATATAACATTTTACTATAAATTTTATATATATGTGTGAAATTACGTATATATATATTTGTATACACATAGGTCAGAGCAATCATATGGGATGTGAGACGAGAAATGGAAGAGAAGATGAAGAGGGAGAAGAATTCAGTGGTCGGTGGTGGTGGTTCCGACGACAAAGGTAGGGTGGCGCCACCACTTTTTCCAGCTCTAGCTCATGGTGTTTCCATAAAGAGATCTCTGCAAAAGTTCCTCCAAAAGAGAAGAGACAGGATTCGAGCTGCTTCTCCGTATAACCACTAGCCTTATATATAAATTCCCAATATATAGAAACAATTACTCAAAAAAGAAAATAAAAAAAAATATTAGGAATTGGGAATTGTATTATTTGTTAGCTGTGGCGGTTGTGAAATTTTAAAGCCATCTGGTTCCATCTCTCCCAATCTATCTATCTATCTATCTATCTGTCGATGCTCATTGTTCACACACATAGATCATAGATGTAGAGAATGTGTATCATTGCACATTGTGATACCTCAAATATCTTAAAATTACACAAAACCTCAGCCAATTAAATTCTAAGACTTATGGGTACAAATAATATGACATGCAAAACAATATAAGTATTAATTAACTAATTATCTAATTCAAATGTACCAAGCCTTAAATTTCTATATTATCCCAGACATGTTTAAGTTGAGATTTCAGATTTAAATACAACATTTTTTTTTTATTCATCTAGGGTATTCAAACTTAATTCGACTAATCTTTAGGGGTAGATGATCTTTCTAATCTTTAGGGGTAGGTGATCTTTCTCCATGATGCACTATTGGATAAATTCGAATGCGGTCACAGTTTATACACACTCAAAATTGAACATTTAATGCAGTCCATGCGAAATTTGCATTTCAACCTTACTATTGCTTTCTAGCAATAATTCTGTCTTTCAAATCGTTGCACTGATTCAAATCCTGATACTTTATGTGAAACTTTAAGGGTGCGTTTGATTGCAATGGTGGAATTTAAGTGAAAAGAAAATGAATTTCAGGGAATTAAATTGCAAGAAAAATGAATTCCTGAAAATTGAAAGTTTTAGTTGTTTGATTGGTATAATTTTTTACATGAAAAATGATGTTATTTTTCATCTTTTGGTGTTTGATTGGTAATATTTTCTATAAAATTTGGTTATTTTCCTGATATTTCATGTTTGATAGGTATTATTTTTCACGAAAAATGATACATTTTTTTATGAAATTCGATAGTGAAAATGTATTGAAAAATATTGAATCCTGTACAGAAAAATTAAAATAATAACGTATTTTAGGTTAATTAAATCATTTCCCCATAGAAATAAAATCATAAAATTAACATTTTTTTATTTTCCAAATTTATTAATTTATACAATTTTTTATTTTTATACATTTGTATTTATTAATTATTAAAATTAAAAAATATATTAATTTGCAAACCCTCCATCATTCCCCAGCCGCCGCCCACCCCTACTCTTCTCCCTCTCTTGCTTTGCTCGCTGTCGTCGCCCACCCCCTACCCTTCTACATCTCCGATCTCTTTACTTCCATCGGACCTCGGATCGTCGCTGACTCGCTCGCCCTTCCCTGTTGATACTCTCTCAGTCGTTCTTGCCTCTATCTGGCTCCGTCGCTCGCCAACGCCGACTCGGCCTAGGCCATGCTCTCGCCGCCTCGTCAGTCGCTTCCTTGGCCCCTCGCCCTCCTTGGCCACTGGCTTTACTCTTGTTCTCTTGTTTATTGGTTCTCTAGCACTCTCGACTCTCTTGCTCAGTAAATTGGCTATTTTCAATTGTCAAGAAAATTTCATCTCCTACTCTTTTTGCCCTTTTTCTGTGAGGCGCTCGGTAAGCCTCTTGGGCTCCCAAGACTTTTCCTTGTATAATTTGGCAATGAAACCACATATCCATTGATATATATAGCCCCAACCTTGAAAAGGAAAATAATGAGGATTATTATGTTAATTATTAATATTATGGTAAATAACAATACTAGTATAAATGTTTGATCTTGCTACAATATTTTAATTTACTCTTAAAAATTTTATCAAAAAATAAGAAACATATATATAAATAGCAATTGCCAACTATGCTCATCAATAACTGTCGTTGCGAACCTAACAATAAAAGAGTTCATTACTATGTTTTTTCTTATTTCAAAATCAATAGATTTGTTCTCAGTTACTTTTCTTGTAATTTCTTAAAGAATTTATGTCAAAATCAAAGAAATTCTTTATCTATTATATAACATTTTACTATAAATTTTATATATATGTGTGAGATTACGTGTATATATATATATTTGTATACACATAGTCTAGAGCAATCATATGGGATGTGAGACGAGAAATGAAAGACAAGATGAAGAGGGAGAAGAATTCAGTGGTATGTGGTGGTTTTGGCAGCAAAGGTAGGGTGGCGCCACCACTTTTTCTGGCTCTAACTCATGGTGTTTCCATAAAGAGATCTCTGCAAAGGTTCCTCTAAAGGAGAAGAGACAGGATTCAAGCTGTTTTTCCGTATAACCACTAGTCTTATATATATATATATTCCCAATATATAAAAACAACTACTCAAAAAAGAAAATAAAAAAATATATCAAGAATTGGGAATTGTATTATTAGTTAGCTGTGGCAGTTGTGAAATTTTAAAGCCATCTAGTTCCATCTTTCCCAATCTATCTATCCATCCATGCTCATTGTTCACACACATATACATCATAGATGTAGAGAATGTATATCATTGCGCATTGTGATACCTCAAAAATCTTAAAATTACACAAAATCTCCGTGGATTAAATTCTTAAGACTTATGGGTACAAATAATATGACATGCAAAACAATATAACTATTAATTAACTAATTATCTAATTCAAATGTACCAAGCCTTAAATTTCTATACTACCCCAGACATGTTTAAGTTGGGATTTCAAATTTAAATACAACATTTTTTTTTATTCATCTAGGGTATTCAAACTTTGTCCGATTAATCTTGAGGGGTAGGTGACCTTTCTCCATGATGCACCATTGAGTAAATTCGAATGCGGTCATAGTTATACACACTCAAAATTGAACATTTAATGCAGTCCATGTGAAACTTGCATTCCAACCTTACTATTGCTTTCTAGCAATAATTTTGCCTTTCAAATTGTTACACTGATTCAAACCCTGATACTTTATGTGAAACTTTAAGGGTGCGTTTGATTGCAATGGTGGAATTTAAGTGGAAAGAAAATGAATTTCAGGGAATTGAATTGCAAATAAAATGAATTACTGAAAATTAGAAATTTTAGCTGTTTGATTCGTATAATTTTTTACCTGAAAAATGATGTTATTTTTCATCTTTTGGTGTTTGATTGATAATATTTTCTATTAAATTTGGTCATTTTCCTGGTATTTTGTGTTTGATAGGCATTATTTTTCATGAAAAATGATACATTTTTTATGAAATTCGATGGTGAAAATGCATTGAAAAATATTGAATCTTGTACAGAAAAATTAAAATAATAACATATTTTAGATTAATTAAATCATTTCTCCATAGAAATAAAACCATAAAATTAATATTTTTTTATTTTCCAAATTTATTAATTTGTAGAATTTTTTATTTTTATACATTTGTATTTATTAATTATTAAAAATAAAAAAACATATTATTTTGCAAACCCTCCCTCATTCCCTAGCCGTTGCCCACCTCCTACCCTTCTCAATCTCTTGCTTTGCTCGCTGTCGTCGTCCACCCTCTACCCTTCTACATCTTTGGTTTCCTTACCTCCGTCGGACCTCGGATCGTCGCTGACTCGCTCGCCCTTCCCAATTGATACTCGCTCGTCTTGCTTAATCGCTCTTACCTCTATCTGGCTCCGTCGCTCACCGACGCCGACTCGACCTAGGCCTCTCTCTCGCCGCCTCGTCAGTCGCTCCCTTGGCCCCTCGCCTTCCTCGGCCACCGGCTCTCCTCTCGTTCTCTTGCTTACTAGTTCTCTAGCTCTCTCGACTCTCTTGCTTAGTAAGTTGGCTGTTTTTAATTGTCAAGAAAATTTCATCTCCTATCCTTTAAGGATTTTGGTTTCCATGATTTGAAGGAAAATCTACTCACGTGATCATAAATGGGAAAATGAGTTCTTTGGAAAAAAATTACCGTCAAACACTGCACAAGTGAGAAATTGGGTGAAAAAAAAAAACCTTTTCCTTGAAAAAAGTTAGCTATCAAACGGGACTAAGTGATTTGCCACTCTGCTATGTCTATGGGAGCTAATATTAATTAAGTGGTCTCTGTCATATTATTTGAGTTTAAGGGTGTTTAATAGGAATTAATAATACATTGTTTTAAATAACTTATGAAACACGTTTTTCAAATGATTTGAATGGTCAATGCTGTCACTAACTGACAGGACTTAGAGTGCCCTTGATTATTTTGGGTTTCTAGAAAAACTAAAAAAAATAAAAAAATCTAGCATTGATACGTATGAGTAATAGAATATATTAGAGATAAGGAGAAAATCTACCACTAAAACCAAACAAAATGGATCCACACGATCAAGCCTAAGCCTATGAGACTAAAACAAAAGCAAGTTCCAGGAAACCTTCCACCAATGAAGAGTCCAGGGTCGAACCTTTCATGAGGCCTATGAGATAGTTGTCTCAGGGCCCATGAAAATTTGACTATTTGGGAGCCCATAAATTGGAAACCCCCATTTTGGTAAGGACTTAGCCACTCACGAACCACGGTCTACCCACTTTCCCTGCAAAGCTTCACGTTCGTTGTGCCCTTCTCCCCCTCTCGCTGCCTTCTCTTGCTTTGTCACTCTCATCCTCGAGCCTCTCCTTTGCCGGCTCGCATTCATTGTCCGTGGCTCGTCCTTGCTTTCGCCTCTCTCTCCTCTTCCTACTCCTTCGAATCGTCGCCCTCGTCGAGCTCACCCTCGCTTTCTCGCCTATTGCTGCTTGGTCGGCGATTGCTCGCCCTTGTGGTCGGTCACCGGTGACTCGCTGCCTCGCTTAGACGTTCTTTGTTGTTCCAGCCTCCAGATTCAGTCTCCTGTCTCCGCTCTTGCTGCCTCAGATAATCATATTCAGTCTTTGAAGCAGATCTGCTTCTCTAGAATCCAGATTTGCTTACTGCTTAGCTTCAACGAATCAACTTTCAACGGTTACAGTTAGTTTTTTCTTCATGAATCATTTCGTTTTTCATTTATGATGCATTGGGAGAATTGGATTATTGGATAGCTATGTCTATTTTATTGATGTTGGCATAACAACTTAATTATGTAAACTTGATTGATATTTTTATCTTTAAAACTGTAAGGAGTGTAGTTTTTAATTGATAATTTAGAAATTTTTTAATTTTATTCATTGATATGATATAAATATTTATTTATATTTTATTATAAAAAAATAAAATTTAAATGTATTTGGAGGCCTATTTTTATATTTCGGTTCAAAGCCCCCAAATCTCAGGTACGACACTGAAAGAGTCTCCCTAGTTTCTTGTTTCCAACATTATATCATCTCATACTTTCACTCCAACAAAATTTAGCTAATGTTTGGCTGTGTTCTTTTTACTGTTTTAAAGTTATTTTTAATTTTTTAAAATAATGAAAAACACGTTTTCATTATTATTTTTAAAAACAAAAAAAAATTATAAAGAAAACTTAAAATAACAAAAGTTATTTTAAGTGTTTTCATCCAAAACAAGTTCTAAACTCAAAACATATTTATTTATATTTTATTATTATAATGAAAAAAATATTATAAAATTCATTAACTTTAAAATATATATATATTTTTAATAATATATTAACATTAAATATTTCATATTTATTGAATAAAATATCATTAAAAAATTATTTTCAAAATTTTAAAGTGAACACGTTTTCTAATTTACTGTTTTGAGAAATAGTTTTTCAAAATAATAAATAAAACGTGTTTTTAATTTTTTAAAAACATACTACCAAAACAGAAAACTGAAAACGAATTCAAAACTCAAAACTGAAAATTAATAAATAAAGAGAACGTAGCCTTAGGTTTTGGATACTTTGAATGAATTAATACATACTAAGAGCTCCTAAATATACACATTACTAGCATAGAATTGAGTTTAATTTGCCCTAAAATATAATTTTTATATAATTTTGACTTTGATCCATCTCAAATATTAGAGATTGTCTAATCATGTGTAATTACTACACATTTTAATGTGAAAACAATTAAACACTCTTAATTTTTTAATAAAAAATATGTGTATAATACAAGTATTTAAATCTTCTTTCCATAAAATTCATTTTCCAAGGGGGTGAAATGGTTTTTGTTTTCTAGACAATCATTCCCTAGAACAATGCAATCAAATACACCTTTAGGGTATTTAATAGTATATTTACTTAGAAAAGAAAATATTTTATAACTTTTCTTTTCTATCTTGCATGAAAAACAAAACCACCATCCCTAGATGAAATTTTTCATGAAAAATAAGTCAAAATATGTTTTAATGGTTATATCATGAAATTCAATTATATAAAAAATATAATATATTAAACAGTAAAAATGAAATTCAATTCCTCGAATGTCACATTTTTCATAAAATTTTCATATTATCAAACACACCCTTAGAACAAAGAAAAAAAAATTGAATGGTCAAATGTATATTTTAGCTTCTATACTCTTATATATATATATTTTTTTAGACACTTGTTTAATTCAAACTTGACTCGCTTAAACTAAATTAGTCAAATTTGAGTTTATTATCAAGATTTTTCATGAACAAGAAATTATTAAATTTGTTAAAGAACAAGTTATTGAATTTGTTCATAAACAAGAAGTTATAAAACTTATTCATAAATAAGAAATGAGTTTGTTCATGAGCAAAAATACAATCAAATCATTTATAAATAAGCTAATTTTTTAATAATTAATTCATACAATTATAGTACCGTAGAATTTGAACTAGTATTGTAAAATGAGTTTTATTATAGGGCTAGACACGCTTACTGAGCGCCTTACAGAAAGGGGGCAAAAAGACAAAATTGCCCCTCTCAAACTTTGCAAAGCATTGCCCTTGCTCTTTTCTCTCTCCCCTCTCATGGCTGCGTTTCTGCTGCATTCGCATCGCCGCCATGCTGCCATCGCCGCCTCGCCTCACCGATCGTCGCTACAAAGCAAGGCGAAGGCAACGGAAGCACAACCATAAGGAAGAGCGAAGAGAGAGCAGGGACAATGCTTTGCAAATTTACAAAGTTTGAGGGGGGCAATTTTATCTTTTTGCCCCCTTTCTGTAAGGCGCTTGATAAGCCTCTTGGGCTCCCAAGACTTTTTCTTGTAAAATTTGGCAATGAAACCATATATTCATTGATATATATAGCCCCAATCTTCAAAAGAAAAATAATGAGGATTTCTATGTTAATTATTAATATTATGGTAAATAATAATACTAGTATAAATGTTTGATCTTGTTACAATCTAATCTAAGCTCTTAAAAATTTTATCAAAAAATAAAAAACATATATAAAAATAACAATTGCCAACTGTGCTCATCAATAATTGTCGCTGTGAACCTAATAATAAAAGAGTTCATCATTACGTTCTTTCTTCTTTCAAAATCAATAGATTTGTTCTCAGTTACCTTTTTTGCAATTTCTTGAAGAATTTATGTCAAAATCAAAGAAATTCTTTATCTACTATATAAAATTTTACTATAAATTTTATATATATGTGTGAGATTACGTATATATATTTGTATACACATAGGTCAGAGCAATCATATGGGATGTGAGACGGGAAATGGAAGAGAAGATGAAGAAGGAGAAGAATTCAGTGGTCGGTGGTGGTGGTTCCAACGGCAAAGGTAGGGTGGCGCCACCACCTTTTTCGGCTCTAGCTCATGGTGTTTCCATAAAGAGATCTCTGCAAAGGTTCCTTCAAAAGAGAAGAGACAGGATTCAAGCTGCTTTTCCGTATAACCACTAGTCTTATATATATATATATATATTCCCAATATATAAAAACAACTACTCTAAAAAGAAAATAAAAAAAATATATCAAGAATTGAGAATTGTATTTAGTTAACTGTGGCAGTTGTGAAATTTTAAAGCCATTTGGTTCCATCTCTCCCAATCTATCTATCCGTCCATGCTCATTGTTCACACACATATACATCATAGATGTAGAGAATGTGTATCATTGCACATTGTGATACCTCAAAAATCTTAAAATTACACAAAATTTCTGCCGATTAAATTCTTAAGATTTATGGGTACAAATAATATGACATGCAAAACAATATAACTATTAATTAATTAAAAAAAATTCTATTTGCAGTCATCATTTTACTCTTCACAGCCACATTTTAATATACCTTAAATATTATTTTTTTTAAATTTATTTTTACCCTCATTATTATAACCACTTTCTCTTTCAATGAATTGCCCGTCACCAAACATATACAACTACAAATTTCTCTTTCAATGAATTGCCCGTCACCAAACATATACAACTACAAAATTCATACCGGGGACCATGCAGACAAATGAAAATAGAGGAATAGAAGAATGCATACAAATGAAAATGATTGTTAGGAGTAATTATAATTTTTTTTTATTTATAGCTGCAAAAAGCAAAAAATTATTTGCCAATAGAATTTTCCATTAATTAATTATCTAATACAAATGTACCAAGCCTTAAATTTCTATACTACCCCAGACATGTTTAAGTGGTGTCAAGTGGTCTCTGTCTCTCTATCATAGATGTAGAGAATGTTTAATAGGAATTAATAATACATTGTTTTAAAGAACTTATGAAACACGTTTTTTCAAATGATTTGAATGGTCAATGCTGTCCCTAACTGACAGGACTGACTTAGAGCGCCCTTGATTAAATAAAATTCTAGTATTGATACGTATGAGTAGTAGAATATATTGGAGATAAGGAGAAAATCCACCACTAGAACCAAAGAAAACAGGTCCATACGATCAAGCCTATGAGACTAAAACAAAAACAAGCTCCAGGAGACCTTCCACCAATGAAGAATCTCATTAGTTTCTTGTTTCTAACATTATATCATCACATGCTTTCACTCCCCAAAAAAAAAAGAAGCTAATGTTAGTTTTTGGATACTTTGAATGGATTAATACATATTAAGAGCTCCTGAATATGCACATTGTTACTAGCATAGAATTGAGTTTAATTTGCCCTAAAATCTAATTTCTATATAATTTTAACTTGGATTCATCTCAAAATATTCTTCCTTGACCATATCCACGCACTAATAATCATAAATTAGCTCTCAACAATACAATAAACATTCACCAAAAAGCCCACACATGCATGTAATCCTTCACCATACCCCACATGCATGTAATCTTAGAGCACAAAAAAGAAAATTGAATGGCCAAGTATATATTTTAACTTCTCTACTCTCATATTTTTTTCATTTAGATATTCGCTTAATTCAAACTTGACTTGTTTAAACTAAATTAGTCAAATTTGAGTTTACTATCAAGATTCTATTCTTCATGAACAAGAAATTATTAAATTTGTTAAAGAAGAAGTTATTGAACTTGATCATAAACAACAAGTTATAAAACTTATTCATGAATAAGAAATAAATTTGTTCATGAGCAAAAATACAATCAAATCATTTATAGATGAGCTATTTTTTTAATAATCAATTCATATAATTATGTTACTTAACAAAATTATAGTACTGTAGAATTTAACAATTTACTTCTACATCAAATTTCGTCGTGAAATGAGATTGTTTTGGCGACGGACGGGTGGGTTCTGATTTTGTTTGTTCCTCTCAAAGTTCCTTATCTAATCTCTCAAGTCTTTCATCTTGGGTTGCTTGCTACTATCCTCCTATTACTTCAAGTTTCTCTCTATTGTATTTTCCTTTCTGCCTCATTTGTTTGAAGTTATAATCTTTTGCTTCTTTTCTTGTGAGTGTTGTTCTGTTTCTTTAATTCTTTGTTTTATAGCAGAATATGCCCTAACTTTTTCTTGTAGACATTTTTTGCGATTTTCTGGTTTAATGAATTACATTTACAGAAAAAACAAAATAAACCCTAAAACATCTTACAAATATACATATACTCTTATTATATGAGCCTGTTTCTAAATATAAATAAGCTAAACAAGCTTTTATTTGAGCTTGGCTCATTCATTAAATGAGGTCTAAATTTTGTTTAAATTTATTTATTTACTTAGTGAGTAAACATAAATAAGCTCAAATCAAACTCATTCAAGAGTTCTTCACCGAACATAATAGTTTGTTTACATATCTATTTATCCATCAGTTAAACTATTTGACGATGAGAAAGAAGAAAGGAAGACAACCAAAAAAAAGAGGTTGAAATCTTTGTGAAACCATGAAAACCACACTAAAATCCTTTAGCAATAAGAAAAAAAAGGTCGTTAGCAATGGGTTCCATGGAATCATCAATCAGCAACATTTGTAAAATCTATCAATCATTGCTTTCTCACCGTCAAAAATCACCACCACTTATCGAACTTGCTCCTCTGCCATCATCGCCACTAGATCTAAAGCACCTTGGACTCATTAGATCTACCCTAGCTTTGTCATAGCAAAGCACTCTTTAAGTCACCTCTTGTGTTTTGCCTATCTACTGTTGTCTTCGTCCTTATCACCGTTGGTTGGGTTGTCAAATTCAACAATGGTTCTTTTTCTTCTTTCTCCATTGTTAGGTTCTATGGAACCCAACAAACTACCCGAACCCACAGATTCAGCAACAAGGAGTTTTTTTTTTTTTTATAATTATATTTTTAGTTTTTTCTTTTAATTAAAATGAAATTGGATATAATTTTATTTTAATCACATTTAGTTGGGAGTGCTATTCACAAAACAAGTGTATTGGTGATTTAAGCAAAGCACAAAGATAGTTTTGGTTAAAAATAAACAAGGGGTGTCTGACTAAAAGGCCCAAAACTCATGAATGTATGGGCCATTTACCATATATATATAAAGCATACTCAAAATAGGTTCTGAAACGTTTCTTTGTCAAGGTTAGCAGTGAGCAGTCTTATTGATTGCCATTGCTTTCAAGCAAAGAATTAATAGTCTTAGACAAATGAAGCTGCCTGTAAGATTCACATACTAGAGTTACATATATTTACGTAGTATATTCAAGTAAAAAGCAGAAAATGTCAAACTCTTTGTTTACCTCAAATGTCCAGGACAGCACAGCATTTCCGTAAGGCTTCCAACAACAGTTTCAGCAGTTCATGTAGTTAATATCAATTTCAAATGGCCATTCCCTCTGACTAGGATGCTTTCCTTTGTTCTCTCAGTTAACACCTTGTCCAGAATCATGGTCACAGATGATACTGTTTAACTTGAAATACATACCTGTGCAATTGGCAAAATATAGGTTCAACTTCCATAAGACAGGAAGCGGCTCTTATTAGCATTTCCATTCTTGGATCCTCCTGCATGCATTGAGCAACTCTCAAGTAAGAAAACAAAAAGGATTGATAAAAAGTCCAGATTCATTTGATAATAAATAACCCAAGAAGAAAAAAAAAAACAACGTTTCAGTCATATGAGGTGCTGGTGCTGCAGATATAGTATTACATTTAAAAACAGCATGGCTAGCACATTATGAGTCAACCTATTAGGACTCAATCCTGTTTGGTTTTGAAAAATATATTTAAGCCCTTGCACAAGGCACGTCTCATTCTGTTTCCCTTTCCTCCTCACTGCGGACACTGACATGCTGCTCCTCAACAACAGTTTCCTCACAACCTTCAAGAGTATTTTCATTTTGATCTATATATGCTTGCGAGCTCACCACCTGACCCATCAAGGTCTTTATGCTTCAGATTACCTGCCACAATCAGAGATTTGTATTTAGCTGTTAGAATCTGCATGTGCACGGATAATGAGCTGAAAGTAGTTTTCTCCTTTCTAAAAAACTTAAATCGTTTATTTTCTACTATTTGGAGGGCAACTCTTGGTAACAATACTAATATTATTCTTTTGGGTCAAAAAGTCTATGAAAGTAATTTCTTTGTCAAAAAGCGACGTGACCCCTCCACTAGGGATGCTTTTTTTTTTTTTTTTTTAATTGTTTGAATTTTGAGGTCCTTGAAAATAAGTTTGACAATTTTTATTGGATCAGATGTGTACTTGAAAAATTCGGACCATTTGCACTGAATTAGGTATGAACCAAGAAAAAAAGCACACTCACATAGGTATAAGCATGTGACTCTTGACTAACTTATTATATTATTATAAGATAATACGACAATAGTTAAATATTAATAAATATATTTTGGTTTTAGATCAAATATGTTTATTATATATTATTTTCAACACTCAAGCAATTTTATTAGTTGATTAAATGATTTAAAATACGATATATTTATTATTTATTAATAAAATTATTTAAATATTAAGAATAAGATAAAATAAATACCGTTAACATTACCTGTTAATATATATACGTATATTATTTAACATGGGTCTAAAGGATCTAAATTTTGTGAATTTAAGATAATAAATTATTAAATATTTTTAAATTTATAATTAAATTCAAATTAAAACAAAGAATAAAATATCTAATGAATATCCATTATTAATGAGACAGTTGAAATAAGGAATTAAGTATATTTCATGACAAATTTTAATGTAATTCAAGTATTATAAAAGAAATATTATTATAAATACGAGATAACATACTTGATCTATACTTAATGTATCGATATTTTTATATGAGAATTTTTTTAAAATTAACATATTAAGAAAAGTGGATATTTTTATGGTACATTATTCTTATAAGAGATAATATTATAAGAAGAAAGGGAAAAGAAAAGGAAAAGGAAAAAAAGAAAGGGTTGACACGACGTCTACGGCCAGCCCAAAAACATGTCAAAAAAACTTTTCAAATAAGGAAATGCCAAATTTTCCACAGAGTTCACGATCATTGCCCCACCAACCAACCAGCAGCCACTCCACTGCCCATTGCCGGTAAGTTTGTGCAGCCCATGATGTCTCTTGTAAGTCTACTATAGATAGTACATATACGTACATATCTTTTATTTAAGTAGGGCCAACCAAATTAAGCACCTTTCACGTGCATGCCATGTGAAATTCAATTTAAGAACATTATTCAGATGCCTCAATTCATCGCAGAATATGTATGTCTTTATCATTTAATAATATTATTTATCTAGATTAGAGATAAATCTTTAGTCCAAGTGGTGACATATTTTCTTTAAATAATAAAATTATGTACAATAAATATTGACACTTATATTTTTTTATTGTCCAATAAAAATGTGTCATTTAGACTGAAAATCTAGTTTAGATGAATAATAATACTCCTAATTAAATTATTTTTATCAATTACAACGTACAAAATCAAATTTATATGTATCTAAATTCTAATTGGAGTCTAGTCTTAATAATTAATTAATTAATCTCTCTCTATATATAAATATATATATATATATGTGGTGGAGGAGACTTGATGGTTTTTAAGTGAATTTATGATCCTTAATTTTGACTTCCTCCTCCAATCCTCCTCATTCTTCTTCTTCTTCATCATCATCATCATCTGTGGCCATATGGTTTTTAGTGAATTTATATATCCTAATTACAAAATAATGACGATGAAAGGATCTTAATTTATAAATAAAGTGTAGAAGCAATAAGAAGATGCATGCATGGTTCGATCGTTTTTCATTCCTGAAAATTAGGTTTAGCAGTAGAGGAAATTAAATATATAACAAGCTAGCTAGTTTGATCATTGGATCACACGTGAAAATAACAGTATAACTTTGATTGCAACCGGTAGTAATCAAGAATCTGCCCCATCCGCCATGTAATTTCACAGGAAAAAGCTAAACCCAGCCTCCAAATTCCAGCTGCTTAATTGCAAGGCAAAAAGATTTCCATTTATGGGAAAGACGAAAGCTTTCACAAAGCAGAAACAACACCAGCTATAGCCCACCTGCTGCTGCTGATGCTGCGCAGAGAGAGAGAGAGAGACTCACCCGTTTTCCACGTGCTCAAGTATTTATTTATAATTTGATGGGATGAGATAGAGAGAGAGAGAGAGAGAGAGAGCTTAGATATTTTTGTTCTTGCGTTGCGTATGGTGTAGGGCTTTGGAATGGGCTTTAATTTGTTCAAAATGTTAATTTCCTTGTAAGTTGCCGTTGCGGGTTCCCTAGTCATTCTCTTCCACTCCACATCATCCATCACATGTTTCTTCTTTTATGCATGCATGCATATACATATGCATTATATGCTTGACTATATATATATAGTTTCAAGCGCCCATATGATATATCATGAATTAAGGGGAACCGCAACCTCAATCCGCAGGCTATCTTCGGTTTCGCTGCTTCTTCTTCCTCTTCTAATTCGATGGCGAGTAATCGTCAGAGCCTGAGTTATTCAGACATGTAAGTGACGGCCATGCATATATACATACATGGTGGTATGAGTCTTAATATATATATATATATATATATACACGTGTGTGTGTGTGTATACAACCATCCATGCATGGCTGATGGATCTCTTTTTCGTAGGTTAATGGGTCAGAGCAGGAACGACCCGTTAACCGCAAGTCAGATGGCCATCTTCGACAATATTGGTCGGCGGGTTTGTATTTGTGATTTTACAGAGCTTCTGGTATGCATGAAGCTTCTCTCTCTCTCTCCCTCTCTCTCTATATATATATAAATCTGATATAATTAGGTAGCTCCTATATATGCAATGTGGCAGCAACTGAAACATTAAGGGTGTGTGTGTGTATATATGTATATATATAGATATAGTCTTATAGATGTGCAATATATATATGGGTCATACTATTTGTACAAGGGAGAGTTTGTCAGGTGAGTTACAAAGGTGATATATTATGATATTTTGACATCAAAATATTGCGATATATCGTATTTTTGTTCACTCTCTTCTCTCTCTCATTCCCTTGTCGTTGCAATCGACCACCCGCCGCCATTCTTCGCCCCACCTGCTCTCGTCGGTGCAACCTTGCTGCTGCCACCTTATTGCCTCATCTCCTCTCGCCGCTACAACCTCGCATCTGCTGCCTTGTCGCGATGCAGTAGCAAGAGGCAAACTGGTTGCTTGAACATGCAACAGTAAGGTGGCGAGGCAGCAGAGGCAAGGCAGCAAAGGCAAAGAACCGACAGTAATAGGGTCAACGACGGATGGTCGATTGCAGCCATGAGGATGCGACACGAGAGAAAGGGGAGAGAGAAGAGAGGTTGTTGGAGGGGAAAAGAGGTAAAATGGTCATTGACATAGAAGAGAGAGGGACAAAAATAGTCCTTCAAGCCACTTGTAAATTCATCTGTAAAAAAAACTCTATCTATACAAATAGTATTATCCATATATATATATATATATAAAATTAAGCCATTAATTGATGATAGAAGCAGAGTTGTTTCAAAGAAGCTAGAAGAAATTAAACATACAGGCCAAGCAGGAAAATGTAATTTACTTCTTTTTTATGACATTATTTTCCCAGCAAAGCAATATTGAAACCACAGATTCATTGATATATATAACCCCAACCTTCAAAAGGAAAATAATGAGAATATTTATTATGTTAATTATTAATATTATGGTAAATAACAATACTAGTATAAATGTTTGATCTTGTTACAATTTAATCTAAGCTCTTAAAAATTTTATTAAAAAATAAGAAACATATATAGAAATAGCAATTGCCTAACTGTGCTCATGATCAATAAGTGTGGCTGCGAACCTAACAATAAAGAGTTCATCTCTACATTATTTCTTCTTTCAAAATCAATAGATTTATTCTCAGTTACTTTTCTTGCAATTTCTTGAAGAATGTATACCAAAATCAAAGAGAATCTTTATCTACTATATAACATTTTACTATAAATTTTATATATATGTGTGAAATTACGTATATATATATTTGTATACACATAGGTCAGAGCAATCATATGGGATGTGAGACGAGAAATGGAAGAGAAGATGAAGAGGGAGAAGAATTCAGTGGTCGGTGGTGGTGGTTCCGACGACAAAGGTAGGGTGGCGCCACCACTTTTTCCAGCTCTAGCTCATGGTGTTTCCATAAAGAGATCTCTGCAAAAGTTCCTCCAAAAGAGAAGAGACAGGATTCGAGCTGCTTCTCCGTACAACCACTAGCCTTATATATAAATTCCCAATATATAGAAACAATTACTCAAAAAAGAAAATAAAAAAAAATATATCAGGAATTGGGAATTGTATTATTAGTTAGCTGTGGCAGTTGTGAAATTTTAAAGCCATCGGGTTCCATCTCTCCCAATCTATCTATCTATCTATCTATCTATCTGTCGATGCTCATTGTTCACACACATAGATCATAGATGTAGAGAATGTGTATCACATTGCACATTGTGATACCTCAAATATCTTAAAATTACACAAAACCTCAGCCAATTAAATTCTAAGACTTATGGATACAAATAATATGACATGCAAAACAATATAAGTATTAATTAACTAATTATCTAATTCAAATGTACCAAGCCTTAAATTTCTATACTATTCCAGACATGTTTAAGTTGAGATTTCAAATTTAAATACAACATTTTTTTTTATTCATCTAGGGTATTCAAACTTAATCCGACTAATCTTTAGGGGTAGATGATCTTTCTAATCTTTAGGGGTAGGTGATCTTTCTCCATGATGCACTATTGGATAAATTCGAATGCAGTCACAGTTTATACACACTCAAAACTGAACATTTAACGCAGTCTATGCGAAACTTGCATTTCAACCTTACTATTGTTTTTTAGCAATAATTCTGCCTTTCAAATCGTTGCACTGATTCAAATCCTGATACTTTATGTGAAACTTTAAGGGTGCGTTTAATTGCAATGGTGGAATTTAAGTGGAAAGAAAATGAATTTCAGGGAATTAAATTGCAAGAAAAATGAATTCCTGAAAATTAAAAGTTTTAGTTGTTTGATTGGTATAATTTTTTACATGAAAAATGATGTTATTTTTCATCTTTTGGTATTTGATTGGTAATGTTTTCTATAAAATTTGGTCATTTTCCTGATATTTCGTGTTTGATAGGCATTATTTTTCACGAAAAATAATACATTTTTTTATGAAATTCGATAGTGAAAATGTATTAAAAAATATTGAATCCTGTACAGAAAAATTAAAATAATAACGTATTTTAGGTTAATGAAATCATTTCCCCATAGAAATAAAACCATAAAATTAACATTTTTTTATTTTCCAAATTTATTAATTTATACGATTTTTTATTTTTATACATTTGTATTTATTAATTATTAAAAATAAAAAATATATTAATTTGCAAACCCTCCTTCATTCCCCAGCCGTCACCCTCTCTTGCTTTGCTCGCTGTCGTAGCCCAGCCCCTACCCTTCTACATCTTCGATCTCTTTACTTCCGTCGGACCTCGGATCATCGCTGACTCGCTCGCCCTTCCCTGTTGATACTCGCTCAGTCGCTCTTGCCTCTATCTGGCTCCGTCGCTCGCCAACGCCGACTCAGCCTAGGCCATGCTCTCGCCGCCTCATCAGTCGCTTCCTTGGCCCCTCGCCCTTCTCGGCCACCAGCTTTACTCTTGTTCTCTTGCTTACTAGTTCTCTAGTTCTCTCGACTCTCTTGTTCTGTAAGTTGGCTATTTTCAATTGTCAAGAAAATTCCATCTCCTATCCTCCAAGGATTTTGGTTTTCATGATTTGAAGGAAAATCTATTCACGTTATCATAAATGGGAAAATGAGTTCTTTGGAAAAAAAAAATTGCTTCAAACAGTGCACAAGTGAGAAATTGGATGAAGGAAAAACCTTTTTCTTAAAAAATGTTGGCTATCAAACGGGCCTAAGTGCTTTACCACTCTCTATGTCTATGGGTGCTAATATTAATTAAGTGGTCTCTGTCATATTATTTGAGTTTAAGGGTGTTTCATAGGAATTAATAATACATTGTTTTAAATAACTTATGAAACACGTTTTTCAAATGATTTGAATGGCCAACGCTGTCCCTAATTGACAAGACTTAGTGCGCCCTTGATTATTTTGGGTTTCTAGAAAAAAAAATTAAAAAAATTCTAGTATTAATACGTATGAGTAGTAGAATATATTGGAGATAAGGAGAAAATCCACCACTAGAACCAAACAAAATGGATCCACACGATCAAGCCTAAGCCTATGAGACTAAAACAAAAGCAAGTTCCAGGAAACCTTCCACCAATGAAGAAGCAACCTCGTTTCTTGTTTCTAACATTATATCATCACATGCTTTCACTCAAAAAAAAATAAAAAAAAAATAGCTAATGTTAGTTTTTGGATACTTTGAATGAATTAATACACACTAAAAGCTCCTAAATATACATATTACTAGCATAAAATTGAGTTTAATTTGCCCTAAAATCTAATTTCTATATAATTTTGACTTGGATCTATCTCAAATATTCTTCCTGACCATATCCACACACTGATAATCATAGATTAACTCTCAATAACATAATAAATATTCAACAAAAAGCTCACACATGTAATCCCTTCACATATCCCACATGTATGTAATCTTAGGCCGTATTTGATAACACACATTTTTTATAGAAATTATCTAACTATGTTTAATTATTGTATATATTTTTTATGAAAACAATCAAACACCCTTAATTTTTTTGTAAAAAATATGTGTATGATATAAGTATTTAAATTTTCTTTCCATGAAATTCATTTTCCAAGGGGTGAGATGATTTTTGTTTTCTAGACAATCATTATCTAGAATTAAATTCTAAATAATGTAATCAAATATACCTTTAAGGTGTTTGATAGCATTTAGTTAGAAAAGAAAATATTTTCTAACTATCTTTTCTAACTTGCATGAAAAACAAAACCATCCTCCCTAAACGAAATTTTTCATGAAAAATAAGTCAAAACATGTTTTAATGATTGTATCATGAAATTTAATTATATAAGAAATGTAGTATTTCAAACAGTAAAGATGAAATTCAATTTATCGGATGTGACATTTTTCATAAAATTTTCATATTATCAAAGATACCCTTAAAACAAAAAATAAAATAAAATAAAATAAAATTGAATGGTCAAATATATATTTTCGCTTTTGTACTCTTATATTTTTTTTATTTAGACAATACTTGCTTAGTTCGAACTTGAATCGCTTAAGTTGAATTAGTCAAATTTGAGTTTATTATCAAGATTTTTCATGAACAAGAAATTATTAAATTTGTTAAAGAACAAATTATTGAATTTGTTCATAAACAAGAAGTTATAAAACTTATTCATAAATAAGAAATGAGTTTGTTCATGAGCAAAAATACAATCAAATCATTTATAAATAAGCTAATTTTTTAATAATTAATTCATACAATTATAGTACCGTAGAATTTGACCTAGTATTATAAAATGAGTTTTATTACAGGGCCAGACGCGTTTACTGAGCGCTTTACAAAAAGGGGGCAAAAAGACAAAATTGTTCTCTCAAACTTTGCAAATTTGCAAAGCACTGTCTCTGCTATCTCCTCGCTCCCCTCCCATGGTCGGGCCTCCGCTGCCTTTGCCTCGTTGCCATACTGTCGTATCCTCGCTGCCATCGCCGCCTCGCCTCACGAACCGTAGCTACAAGGCGAGGCAAAGACAGCGGAGGCACAACCATGGGGGGGGGGGGGGGAGGGAGCGAGGAGAGAGCAGGGACAATGCTTTGCAAATTTGCAAAATTTGAAAGGAGCAATTTTATCTATTTGCCCTTTTTCTGTGAGGCGCTCGGTAAGCCTCTTGGGCTCCCAAGACTTTTCCTTGTATAATTTGCCAATGAAACCACATATTCATTGATATATATAGCCCCAACCTTGATATATATAGCCCCAACCTTGAAAAGGAAAATAATGAGGATTATTATGTTAATTATTAATATTATGGTAAATAACAATACTAGTATAAATGTTTGATCTTGCTACAATATTTTAATTTACTCTTAAAATTTTTATCAAAACTTAAGAAACATATATAGAAATAGCAATTGACAACTGTGCTCATCAATAACTGTCACTGCGAACCTACCAATAAAAGAGTTCATCACTACGTTATTTCTTCTTTCAAAATCAATAAATTTGTTCTCAGTTACTTTTCTTGTAATTTCTTGAAGAATTTATGTCAAAATCAAATAGATTCTTTATCTACTATATAATATTTTACTATAAATTTTATATATATGTGTGAGATTACATATATATATATTTGTATACACATAGTCTAGAGCAATCATATGGGATGTGAGATGAGAAATGAAAGAGAAGATGAAGAGGGAGAATAATTCATTGGTGGTGGTGGTTTTGGCAGCAAAAGTAAGGTGGCGCCACCACCTCTTAGTGTTTCCATGAAGAGATCTATGCAAAGGTTCCTCCAAAGGAGAAGACACAAGATTCAAGCTACTTCTTCGTATAACCATTAGCCTTATATATATATATATTCCCAATATATAGAAACAATTACTCAAAAAAGAAAATAAAAAAAATATGAGGATTTGGGAATTGTATTATTAGTTAGTTGTGGCAGTTGTGAAATTTTAAAGCCATCTAGTTTCATCTCATTGTCCACACACAAATCATAGATGTAAAGAATGTGTATCATTGCACATTGTGATATATACCTCAAATATCTTAAAATTACACAAAATCTCCACCAATTAAATTCTAAGACTCTAAGACTTATGGGTACTGTGGATGCACCGGGTTCGTCCCACCTCGGTCACCCAGAGAGCAACTGTCCAGAGGGTGATTGAGGGGCTCATAAGTACGGTGGGTTTCCTAGTCGTTGAAAGATGATAGCTGAGAGCTGACTCGTAGCTGTGGGCCCCATAATGATAACACGATGTGTGTAATACCCTAAGAGCCCAGAAGATGATAGTATATATCGAGAATAAGTAAAGAATGAAACAACACCAACTGCATATCTTTTGGACTGAATATAGACAAAGAATTTTCAAGTTAAGCGTGCTTGATCTGGGGTAATTCAAGGATGAATGACTGCTCTGGGAAGTTCGCATAGACCTATCAGGGTAAGTTGTCTCGAATATTTCTATCACTTGGGATGTTATAAAAATGTGTGCCAACATGTACAAATGATATGACATGCAAAATAATATAAGTATTAATTAACTAATTATCTAATACAAATGTACCAAGCCTTAAATTTCTGTACTACCCTAGACATGTTTAAGTGGTCTCAAGTGGTCTCTGTCTCTCCATCATGGATGCACCAAAGAGAATGTTTAATAGGAATTAATAATACATTATTTTAAATAACTTATGAAACACGTTTTTTCAAATGATGTGAGTGGTCAATGCCGTCCCTAACTGACAGGACTGACTTAGAGCGCCCTTGATTATTTTGGGTTTCTAGAAAAAATAAAATAAAATAAAATTCTAGTATTGATATGTATGAGTAGTAGAATATATTGGAGATAAAAGACAAAATCCACCGCTAGAACCAAACAAGATGGATCCACACGATCAAGCCTAAGCCTATGAGACTAAAACAAAAAAAAACCAAGCTCCAGGAGACCTTCCACCAATAAAGAATCTCACTAGTTTCTTGTTTCTAACGTTATATCACCACATGATTTCACTAAAAAAAAACAAAAATTAGCTAATTAACTAATTATCTAATTCAAATGTACCAAGCCTTAAATTTCTATACTATTCCAGACATGTTTAAGTTGAGATTTCAAATTTAAATACAACATTTTTTTTTATTCATCTAGGGTATTCAAACTTAATCCGACTAATCTTTAGGGGTAGATGATCTTTCTAATCTTTAGGGGTAGGTGATCTTTCTCCATGATGCACTATTGGATAAATTCGAATGCAGTCACAGTTTATACACACTCAAAACTGAACATTTAACGCAGTCTATGCGAAACTTGCATTTCAACCTTACTATTGTTTTTTAGCAATAATTCTGCCTTTCAAATCGTTGCACTGATTCAAATCCTGATACTTTATGTGAAACTTTAAGGGTGCGTTTAATTGCAATGGTGGAATTTAAGTGGAAAGAAAATGAATTTCAGGGAATTAAATTGCAAGAAAAATGAATTCCTGAAAATTAAAAGTTTTAGTTGTTTGATTGGTATAATTTTTTACATGAAAAATGATGTTATTTTTCATCTTTTGGTATTTGATTGGTAATGTTTTCTATAAAATTTGGTCATTTTCCTGATATTTCGTGTTTGATAGGCATTATTTTTCACGAAAAATAATACATTTTTTTATGAAATTCGATAGTGAAAATGTATTAAAAAATATTGAATCCTGTACAGAAAAATTAAAATAATAACGTATTTTAGGTTAATGAAATCATTTCCCCATAGAAATAAAACCATAAAATTAACATTTTTTTATTTTCCAAATTTATTAATTTATACGATTTTTTATTTTTATACATTTGTATTTATTAATTATTAAAAATAAAAAATATATTAATTTGCAAACCCTCCTTCATTCCCCAGCCGTCACCCTCTCTTGCTTTGCTCGCTGTCGTAGCCCAGCCCCTACCCTTCTACATCTTCGATCTCTTTACTTCCGTCGGACCTCGGATCATCGCTGACTCGCTCGCCCTTCCCTGTTGATACTCGCTCAGTCGCTCTTGCCTCTATCTGGCTCCGTCGCTCGCCAACGCCGACTCAGCCTAGGCCATGCTCTCGCCGCCTCATCAGTCGCTTCCTTGGCCCCTCGCCCTTCTCGGCCACCAGCTTTACTCTTGTTCTCTTGCTTACTAGTTCTCTAGTTCTCTCGACTCTCTTGTTCTGTAAGTTGGCTATTTTCAATTGTCAAGAAAATTCCATCTCCTATCCTCCAAGGATTTTGGTTTTCATGATTTGAAGGAAAATCTATTCACGTTATCATAAATGGGAAAATGAGTTCTTTGGAAAAAAAAAATTGCTTCAAACAGTGCACAAGTGAGAAATTGGATGAAGGAAAAACCTTTTTCTTAAAAAATGTTGGCTATCAAACGGGCCTAAGTGCTTTACCACTCTCTATGTCTATGGGTGCTAATATTAATTAAGTGGTCTCTGTCATATTATTTGAGTTTAAGGGTGTTTCATAGGAATTAATAATACATTGTTTTAAATAACTTATGAAACACGTTTTTCAAATGATTTGAATGGCCAACGCTGTCCCTAATTGACAAGACTTAGTGCGCCCTTGATTATTTTGGGTTTCTAGAAAAAAAAATTAAAAAAATTCTAGTATTAATACGTATGAGTAGTAGAATATATTGGAGATAAGGAGAAAATCCACCACTAGAACCAAACAAAATGGATCCACACGATCAAGCCTAAGCCTATGAGACTAAAACAAAAGCAAGTTCCAGGAAACCTTCCACCAATGAAGAAGCAACCTCGTTTCTTGTTTCTAACATTATATCATCACATGCTTTCACTCAAAAAAAAATAAAAAAAAAATAGCTAATGTTAGTTTTTGGATACTTTGAATGAATTAATACACACTAAAAGCTCCTAAATATACATATTACTAGCATAAAATTGAGTTTAATTTGCCCTAAAATCTAATTTCTATATAATTTTGACTTGGATCTATCTCAAATATTCTTCCTGACCATATCCACACACTGATAATCATAGATTAACTCTCAATAACATAATAAATATTCAACAAAAAGCTCACACATGTAATCCCTTCACATATCCCACATGTATGTAATCTTAGGCCGTATTTGATAACACACATTTTTTATAGAAATTATCTAACTATGTTTAATTATTGTATATATTTTTTATGAAAACAATCAAACACCCTTAATTTTTTTGTAAAAAATATGTGTATGATATAAGTATTTAAATTTTCTTTCCATGAAATTCATTTTCCAAGGGGTGAGATGATTTTTGTTTTCTAGACAATCATTATCTAGAATTAAATTCTAAATAATGTAATCAAATATACCTTTAAGGTGTTTGATAGCATTTAGTTAGAAAAGAAAATATTTTCTAACTATCTTTTCTAACTTGCATGAAAAACAAAACCATCCTCCCTAAACGAAATTTTTCATGAAAAATAAGTCAAAACATGTTTTAATGATTGTATCATGAAATTTAATTATATAAGAAATGTAGTATTTCAAACAGTAAAGATGAAATTCAATTTATCGGATGTGACATTTTTCATAAAATTTTCATATTATCAAAGATACCCTTAAAACAAAAAATAAAATAAAATAAAATAAAATTGAATGGTCAAATATATATTTTCGCTTTTGTACTCTTATATTTTTTTTATTTAGACAATACTTGCTTAGTTCGAACTTGAATCGCTTAAGTTGAATTAGTCAAATTTGAGTTTATTATCAAGATTTTTCATGAACAAGAAATTATTAAATTTGTTAAAGAACAAATTATTGAATTTGTTCATAAACAAGAAGTTATAAAACTTATTCATAAATAAGAAATGAGTTTGTTCATGAGCAAAAATACAATCAAATCATTTATAAATAAGCTAATTTTTTAATAATTAATTCATACAATTATAGTACCGTAGAATTTGACCTAGTATTATAAAATGAGTTTTATTACAGGGCCAGACGCGTTTACTGAGCGCTTTACAAAAAGGGGGCAAAAAGACAAAATTGTTCTCTCAAACTTTGCAAATTTGCAAAGCACTGTCTCTGCTATCTCCTCGCTCCCCTCCCATGGTCGGGCCTCCGCTGCCTTTGCCTCGTTGCCATACTGTCGTATCCTCGCTGCCATCGCCGCCTCGCCTCACGAACCGTAGCTACAAGGCGAGGCAAAGACAGCGGAGGCACAACCATGGGGGGGGGGGGGGAGGGAGCGAGGAGAGAGCAGGGACAATGCTTTGCAAATTTGCAAAATTTGAAAGGAGCAATTTTATCTATTTGCCCTTTTTCTGTGAGGCGCTCGGTAAGCCTCTTGGGCTCCCAAGACTTTTCCTTGTATAATTTGCCAATGAAACCACATATTCATTGATATATATAGCCCCAACCTTGATATATATAGCCCCAACCTTGAAAAGGAAAATAATGAGGATTATTATGTTAATTATTAATATTATGGTAAATAACAATACTAGTATAAATGTTTGATCTTGCTACAATATTTTAATTTACTCTTAAAATTTTTATCAAAACTTAAGAAACATATATAGAAATAGCAATTGACAACTGTGCTCATCAATAACTGTCACTGCGAACCTACCAATAAAAGAGTTCATCACTACGTTATTTCTTCTTTCAAAATCAATAAATTTGTTCTCAGTTACTTTTCTTGTAATTTCTTGAAGAATTTATGTCAAAATCAAATAGATTCTTTATCTACTATATAATATTTTACTATAAATTTTATATATATGTGTGAGATTACATATATATATATTTGTATACACATAGTCTAGAGCAATCATATGGGATGTGAGATGAGAAATGAAAGAGAAGATGAAGAGGGAGAATAATTCATTGGTGGTGGTGGTTTTGGCAGCAAAAGTAAGGTGGCGCCACCACCTCTTAGTGTTTCCATGAAGAGATCTATGCAAAGGTTCCTCCAAAGGAGAAGACACAAGATTCAAGCTACTTCTTCGTATAACCATTAGCCTTATATATATATATTCCCAATATATAGAAACAATTACTCAAAAAAGAAAATAAAAAAAATATGAGGATTTGGGAATTGTATTATTAGTTAGTTGTGGCAGTTGTGAAATTTTAAAGCCATCTAGTTTCATCTCATTGTCCACACACAAATCATAGATGTAAAGAATGTGTATCATTGCACATTGTGATATATACCTCAAATATCTTAAAATTACACAAAATCTCCACCAATTAAATTCTAAGACTCTAAGACTTATGGGTACTGTGGATGCACCGGGTTCGTCCCACCTCGGTCACCCAGAGAGCAACTGTCCAGAGGGTGATTGAGGGGCTCATAAGTACGGTGGGTTTCCTAGTCGTTGAAAGATGATAGCTGAGAGCTGACTCGTAGCTGTGGGCCCCATAATGATAACACGATGTGTGTAATACCCTAAGAGCCCAGAAGATGATAGTATATATCGAGAATAAGTAAAGAATGAAACAACACCAACTGCATATCTTTTGGACTGAATATAGACAAAGAATTTTCAAGTTAAGCGTGCTTGATCTGGGGTAATTCAAGGATGAATGACTGCTCTGGGAAGTTCGCATAGACCTATCAGGGTAAGTTGTCTCGAATATTTCTATCACTTGGGATGTTATAAAAATGTGTGCCAACATGTACAAATGATATGACATGCAAAATAATATAAGTATTAATTAACTAATTATCTAATACAAATGTACCAAGCCTTAAATTTCTGTACTACCCTAGACATGTTTAAGTGGTCTCAAGTGGTCTCTGTCTCTCCATCATGGATGCACCAAAGAGAATGTTTAATAGGAATTAATAATACATTATTTTAAATAACTTATGAAACACGTTTTTTCAAATGATGTGAGTGGTCAATGCCGTCCCTAACTGACAGGACTGACTTAGAGCGCCCTTGATTATTTTGGGTTTCTAGAAAAAATAAAATAAAATAAAATTCTAGTATTGATATGTATGAGTAGTAGAATATATTGGAGATAAAAGACAAAATCCACCGCTAGAACCAAACAAGATGGATCCACACGATCAAGCCTAAGCCTATGAGACTAAAACAAAAAAAAACCAAGCTCCAGGAGACCTTCCACCAATAAAGAATCTCACTAGTTTCTTGTTTCTAACGTTATATCACCACATGATTTCACTAAAAAAAAACAAAAATTAGCTAATGTTAGTTTTTGGATACTTTGAATGAATTAATACATACTAAGAGCTCCTGAATATACACATTATTACTAGCATAGAATTGAGTTTAATTTGCCCTAAAATCTAATTTTTATATAATTTTGACTTTGATCCATCTCAAAATATTCTTCCTTAACCATGTCCACACATTAATAATAATAATTATATATCAACTCTCAACAACACAATAAACATTCACCAAAAAGCCCACACATGTAATCCCTTCACCATACCCCATATGCATGTAATCTTAGGATGCTTGATAGCATTTAGTTAGAAAATAAAATATTTTTTAATTTGTATGAAAAACAAAAATCACCCTCTTTAGATGATTTTTTTTATAAAAAATAAACTAAAATGTGTTTTAATAGTTGTACCATGAAATTCAATTTTATAAAAAATGCAATATGTTAAACACTAAAGATAGAATTTAATTTGTTGAATGTGGCATTTTTTATATAATTTTCATGCTATTAAACACACCCTTAAAATAAAGAAACAAAAATTAAATGGGCAAATATATATTTTAGCTTCTGTACTTTTACATTTTTTTTTTTATTTAGACACTTGCTTAGTTCGAACTTGACTCGCTTAAACTAAAATAGTCAAATTCGAGTTTATTATCAAGGTTTTTTATGAACAAGAAATTATTAAATTTGTTAAAGAAAAAGTTATTGAACTTGTTCACAAACAAGAAGTTATAAAACTTATTCATGAATAAGAAATGAGTTTGTTCATGAGCAAAAAAAATACAAACAAATCATTTATAAATGAGCTACTTCTTTAATAATTAATTCATACAGTTATATTATTTAACAAAATTATGGTACTGTAGAATTTGACCTAGTATTGTGAGATTTGACAATTTACTTCTACTTCAAATTTCACCACCGAATGGGGTTGTTTAGGTGATGGGTGGGTTCTAGCTTTGTTTGTTCCTCTCAAAGTTCTTTATCTAATCTCTCAAGCCTTTCATTTTGGGTTGCTTGTTACTATCCTCTCTTATCTGTTTCTTTAGTTCTTTGTTTTATAGCAGGCCATGGGGCCCAACTTTTTCTTGTAGACACTTTTGTAATTTTTTGGTTTAATAAATTTTATTTAAAGGAAAAAAAAATCATAGATTTTAAAGTAAGAAAAAAACAAAATAAACCATAAAACATCTTAGAAATATACATATACTGTTACTATATGATCAAATAAACAAGTTATAACAAACTTTAAATGAAATATAAATGAGCTTGTTTATAAATATAAATAAGTTAAACAAATTTTTATTTGAGCTTGTCTCATTTATTAAATGAGTTTTAAATTTATTTATTTATTTAGTGAGTAAACATAAATAAGCTCAAACTAAACTCATTCAAGAGCTCTTCACTAAACATAATAGTTTGTTTACACCTCTATTTATCGATCAGTGAAACAATCTGATGATGAGAAAGAAGAAGGGAAGACAAGACAACACAAAAAAAGAGGTTGAAGCCTTTGTGAAACCATGAAGACCACACTAAAATTCTTTAGCAATAAGAAAAGAAGGTTGTTAGCAATGGGTTCCAAGGAAACCATCACTCAGCAACATTCGAAAAATTTATCAATCATTGACTTTCTCACCGTCAAAAATCACCACCACTTATCGAACTTGCTTCTCTGCCATCATCGCCATTGTTTGCCAAAGACGAAGAGCCACTAGATCTAAAGCACCTTGGACTCATTAGATCTACCCCCAGCTTTGTTATAGTAAAACCCTCTTATTGTCACCTCTTGTGTCTTGCCTATCTAGTGTCGTCTTCGTCCCTGCCACCGTTGGTTGGGTTGTCAAATTCAACAATGGCTCTTTTTCTTCTTTCTCCATCGTTGGGGTCTATGAAACCCAACAAGGTGTTTTATTATTATTATAATTTTTATTTTTTAATTATATTTTTAGTTTTTTCTTTTAATTAAAATGAAATTGGATATAATTTTATTTTAATCACATTTAGTTGGGAGTGCTATTCACAAAAGAATTGTATTGGTGATTTAAGCAAAAGCACAAAGATAGTTTTGGTTAAAAATAAACAAGGGGAGTTTGACTAAAAGGCCCAAAACTCATGAATGTATGGGCCATTTACCACATATATATAAAGCATACTCAAAATAGGTTCTGAAACGTTTCTTTGTCAAGGTTAGCAGTGAGCAGTCTTATTGATTGCCATTGCAATTTCAAGCAAAGAATTAATATTCAGTCTTAGACAAATGAAGCTGCCTGTAAGATTCACATACTAGAGTTACATATATTTACGTAGTATATTCAAGTAAAAAGCAGAAAATGTTTACCTCAAATGTCCAGGACAGCACAGCATTTCCGTAAGGCTTCCAACAACAGTTTCAGCAGTTCATGTAGTTAATATCAATTTCAAATGGCCATTCCCTCTGACTAGGATGCTTTCCTTTGTTCTCTCAGTTAACACCTTGTCCAGAATCATGGTCACAGATGATACTGTTTAACTTGAAATACATACCTGTGCAATTGGCAAAATATAGGTTCAACTTCCATAAGACAGGAAGCGGCTCTTATTAGCATTCCCATTCTTGGATCCTCCTGCATGCATTGAGCAACTCTCAAGTAAGAAAACAAAAAGGATTGATAAAAAGAGTCCAGATTCATTTGATAATAAATAACCCAAGAAAAAAAAGAAAAGAAAAACAACGTTTCAGTCATATGAGGTGCTGGTGCTGCAGAAATAGTATTACATTTAAAAACAGCATGGCTAGCACATTATGAGTCAACCTATTAGGACTCAATCCTGTTTGGTTTTGAAAAATATATTTAAGCCCTCGCACAAGGCACGTCTCATTCTGTTTCCCTTTCCTCCTTACTGCGGACACTGACATGCTGCTCCTCAACAACAGTTTCCTCACAACCTTCAAGAGTATTTTCATTTTGATCTATATATGCTTGCGAGCTCACCACCTGACCCATCAAGTCTTTGACAATTTTTATTGGATCAGATGGGTACTTGAAAAATTCGGACCATTTGCAGTGAATTAGGTATGAACCAAGAAAAAAAGCACACTCACATAGGTATAAGCATGTGACTCTTGACTAACTTATTATATTATTATAAGATAATACGATAATAGTTAAATATTAATAAATATATTTTGGTTTTAGATCAAATATATTTATTAGATATTATTTTCAACACTCAAGCAATTTTATTAGTTGATTAAATGATTTAAAATACGATATATTTATCATTAATTAATAAAATTATATAAATATTAAAAATAAGATAAAATAAATACCGTTAACATTACCCGGTAATATATATATGTATATTATTTAACATGGGTCTCGTGGATCTAAATTTTGTGAATTTAAGATAATAAATTATTAAATATTTTTTAAATTTATAATTAAATTCAAATTAGGACAAAGAATAAAATATCTAATGAATATCCATTATTAATGAGACAATTGAGATAAAGGATTAAGTATATTTTATAACAAATTTTAACGTAATTCAAGTATTATAAAAGAAATATTATTATGAATACGAGATAACATATTTGATCCATACTTAATTTATCGATATTTTTATATGATTTTTTTTTAAAATTAACATATTAAGAAAAGTCGATCATTTTTATGAATCATTCTTATAAGAGATATTATTATAAGAAGAAAGGAAAAAGGAGAAAAAGAAAGGATTGACACGACCTCTACGGCCAGCCCAAAAACATGTCAAAAAAAACTTTTCAAATAAGGAAATGCCAAATTTTCCACAGAGTTCACGATCATTGCCCCACCAACCAACCAGCAGCCACTCCACTGCCCATTGCCGGTATGTTTGTGCAGCCCATGATGTCACTTGTAAGTCTACTATAGATAGTACATATACGTACATATCTTTTATTTAAGTAGGGCCAACCAAATTAAGCACCTTGCACGTGCATGCCATGTGAAATTCAATTTAAGAACATTATTCAGATGCCTCAATTCATTGGAGAATATGTATGTCTTTATCATTTAATAATATTATTTATCTAAATTAAAGATAAATCTTTAATCTAGGTGGTGACATATTTTCTTTAGATAATAAAAATATGCACAATAAATATTGACACTTGTACTTTTTTATTGTCTAATAAAAATATGTCATCTAGATTGAAGATCTAATTTAGATGAATAATAGTATTCTTAATTAAATTATTTTTATCAATTACAACGTACAAAATCAAATTTATATGTATCTAAATTCTAAATTCTAATTGGAGTCTAGTCTTAATAATTAATTAATCTCTCTCTCTCTCTTTATGTAAATATATATATGTGGTGGAGGAGACTTGATGGTTTTTAGTGAATTTATGATCCTTAATTTTGACTTCCTCCTCCTCCTCCTCCTCATTCTTCTTCTTCTTCTTCTTCTTCATCATCGTCATCTGTGGCCATATGGTTTTTAGTGAATTTATATATCCTAATTACAAAATAATGACGATGAAAGGATCTTAATTTATAAATAAAGTGTAGAAGCAATAAGAAGATGCATATATGGTTCGATCGTTTTTCATTCCTGAAAATTAGGTTTAGCAGTAGAGGAAATTAAATATATAACAAGCTAGCTAGTTTGATCATTGGATCACACGTGAAAATAACAGTATAACTTTGATTGCAACCGGTAGTAATCAAGAATCTGCCCCATCCTCCATGTAATTTCACAGGAAAAAGCTAAACCCAGCCTCCAAATTCCAGCTGCTTAATTGCAAGGCAAAAAGATTTCCATTTATGGGAAAGACGAAAGCTTTCACAAAGCAGAAACAACACCAGCTATAGCCCACCTGCTGCTGCTGATGCTGCGCAGAGAGAGAGAGAGAGACTCACCCGTTTTCCACGTGCTCAAGTATTTATTTATAATTTGATGGGATGAGATAGAGAGAGAGAGAGAGAGAGAGAGCTTAGATATTTTTGTTCTTGCGTTGCGTATGGTGTAGGGCTTTGGAATGGGCTTTAATTTGTTCAAAATGTTAATTTCCTTGTAAGTTGCCGTTGCGGGTTCCCTAGTCATTCTCTTCCACTCCACATCATCCATCACATGTTTCTTCTTTTATGCATGCATGCATATACATATGCATTATATGCTTGACTATATATATATAGTTTCAAGCGCCCATATGATATATCATGAATTAAGGGGAACCGCAACCTCAATCCGCAGGCTATCTTCGGTTTCGCTGCTTCTTCTTCCTCTTCTAATTCGATGGCGAGTAATCGTCAGAGCCTGAGTTATTCAGACATGTAAGTGACGGCCATGCATATATACATACATGGTGGTATGAGTCTTAATATATATATATATATATATATACACGTGTGTGTGTGTGTATACAACCATCCATGCATGGCTGATGGATCTCTTTTTCGTAGGTTAATGGGTCAGAGCAGGAACGACCCGTTAACCGCAAGTCAGATGGCCATCTTCGACAATATTGGTCGGCGGGTTTGTATTTGTGATTTTACAGAGCTTCTGGTATGCATGAAGCTTCTCTCTCTCTCTCCCTCTCTCTCTATATATATATAAATCTGATATAATTAGGTAGCTCCTATATATGCAATGTGGCAGCAACTGAAACATTAAGGGTGTGTGTGTGTATATATGTATATATATAGATATAGTCTTATAGATGTGCAATATATATATGGGTCATACTATTTGTACAAGGGAGAGTTTGTCAGGTGAGTTACAAAGGTGATATATTATGATATTTTGACATCAAAATATTGCGATATATCGTATTTTTGTTCACTCTCTTCTCTCTCTCATTCCCTTGTCGTTGCAATCGACCACCCGCCGCCATTCTTCGCCCCACCTGCTCTCGTCGGTGCAACCTTGCTGCTGCCACCTTATTGCCTCATCTCCTCTCGCCGCTACAACCTCGCATCTGCTGCCTTGTCGCGATGCAGTAGCAAGAGGCAAACTGGTTGCTTGAACATGCAACAGTAAGGTGGCGAGGCAGCAGAGGCAAGGCAGCAAAGGCAAAGAACCGACAGTAATAGGGTCAACGACGGATGGTCGATTGCAGCCATGAGGATGCGACACGAGAGAAAGGGGAGAGAGAAGAGAGGTTGTTGGAGGGGAAAAGAGGTAAAATGGTCATTGACATAGAAGAGAGAGGGACAAAAATAGTGTCCTTCAAGCCACTTGTAAATTCATCTGTAAAAAAAACTCTATCTATACAAATAGTATTATCCATATATATATATATATATAAAATTAAGCCATTAATTGATGATAGAAGCAGAGTTGTTTCAAAGAAGCTAGAAGAAATTAAACATACAGGCCAAGCAGGAAAATGTAATTTACTTCTTTTTTATGACATTATTTTCCCAGCAAAGCAATATTGAAACCACAGATTCATTGATATATATAACCCCAACCTTCAAAAGGAAAATAATGAGAATATTTATTATGTTAATTATTAATATTATGGTAAATAACAATACTAGTATAAATGTTTGATCTTGTTACAATTTAATCTAAGCTCTTAAAAATTTTATTAAAAAATAAGAAACATATATAGAAATAGCAATTGCCTAACTGTGCTCATGATCAATAAGTGTGGCTGCGAACCTAACAATAAAGAGTTCATCTCTACATTATTTCTTCTTTCAAAATCAATAGATTTATTCTCAGTTACTTTTCTTGCAATTTCTTGAAGAATGTATACCAAAATCAAAGAGAATCTTTATCTACTATATAACATTTTACTATAAATTTTATATATATGTGTGAAATTACGTATATATATATTTGTATACACATAGGTCAGAGCAATCATATGGGATGTGAGACGAGAAATGGAAGAGAAGATGAAGAGGGAGAAGAATTCAGTGGTCGGTGGTGGTGGTTCCGACGACAAAGGTAGGGTGGCGCCACCACTTTTTCCAGCTCTAGCTCATGGTGTTTCCATAAAGAGATCTCTGCAAAAGTTCCTCCAAAAGAGAAGAGACAGGATTCGAGCTGCTTCTCCGTACAACCACTAGCCTTATATATAAATTCCCAATATATAGAAACAATTACTCAAAAAAGAAAATAAAAAAAAATATATCAGGAATTGGGAATTGTATTATTAGTTAGCTGTGGCAGTTGTGAAATTTTAAAGCCATCGGGTTCCATCTCTCCCAATCTATCTATCTATCTATCTATCTATCTGTCGATGCTCATTGTTCACACACATAGATCATAGATGTAGAGAATGTGTATCACATTGCACATTGTGATACCTCAAATATCTTAAAATTACACAAAACCTCAGCCAATTAAATTCTAAGACTTATGGATACAAATAATATGACATGCAAAACAATATAAGTATTAATTAACTAATTATCTAATTCAAATGTACCAAGCCTTAAATTTCTATACTATTCCAGACATGTTTAAGTTGAGATTTCAAATTTAAATACAACATTTTTTTTTATTCATCTAGGGTATTCAAACTTAATCCGACTAATCTTTAGGGGTAGATGATCTTTCTAATCTTTAGGGGTAGGTGATCTTTCTCCATGATGCACTATTGGATAAATTCGAATGCAGTCACAGTTTATACACACTCAAAACTGAACATTTAACGCAGTCTATGCGAAACTTGCATTTCAACCTTACTATTGTTTTCTAGCAATAATTCTGCCTTTCAAATCGTTGCACTGATTCAAATCCTGATACTTTATGTGAAACTTTAAGGGTGCGTTTAATTGCAATGGTGGAATTTAAGTGGAAAGAAAATGAATTTCAGGGAATTAAATTGCAAGAAAAATGAATTCCTGAAAATTAAAAGTTTTAGTTGTTTGATTGGTATAATTTTTTACATGAAAAATGATGTTATTTTTCATCTTTTGGTATTTGATTGGTAATGTTTTCTATAAAATTTGGTCATTTTCCTGATATTTCGTGTTTGATAGGCATTATTTTTCACGAAAAATAATACATTTTTTTATGAAATTCGATAGTGAAAATGTATTAAAAAATATTGAATCCTGTACAGAAAAATTAAAATAATAACGTATTTTAGGTTAATGAAATCATTTCCCCATAGAAATAAAACCATAAAATTAACATTTTTTTATTTTCCAAATTTATTAATTTATACGATTTTTTATTTTTATACATTTGTATTTATTAATTATTAAAAATAAAAAATATATTAATTTGCAAACCCTCCTTCATTCCCCAGCCGTCACCCTCTCTTGCTTTGCTCGCTGTCGTAGCCCAGCCCCTACCCTTCTACATCTTCGATCTCTTTACTTCCGTCGGACCTCGGATCATCGCTGACTCGCTCGCCCTTCCCTGTTGATACTCGCTCAGTCGCTCTTGCCTCTATCTGGCTCCGTCGCTCGCCAACGCCGACTCAGCCTAGGCCATGCTCTCGCCGCCTCATCAGTCGCTTCCTTGGCCCCTCGCCCTTCTCGGCCACCAGCTTTACTCTTGTTCTCTTGCTTACTAGTTCTCTAGTTCTCTCGACTCTCTTGTTCTGTAAGTTGGCTATTTTCAATTGTCAAGAAAATTCCATCTCCTATCCTCCAAGGATTTTGGTTTTCATGATTTGAAGGAAAATCTATTCACGTTATCATAAATGGGAAAATGAGTTCTTTGGAAAAAAAAAATTGCTTCAAACAGTGCACAAGTGAGAAATTGGATGAAGGAAAAACCTTTTTCTTAAAAAATGTTGGCTATCAAACGGGCCTAAGTGCTTTACCACTCTCTATGTCTATGGGTGCTAATATTAATTAAGTGGTCTCTGTCATATTATTTGAGTTTAAGGGTGTTTCATAGGAATTAATAATACATTGTTTTAAATAACTTATGAAACACGTTTTTCAAATGATTTGAATGGCCAACGCTGTCCCTAATTGACAAGACTTAGTGCGCCCTTGATTATTTTGGGTTTCTAGAAAAAAAAATTAAAAAAATTCTAGTATTAATACGTATGAGTAGTAGAATATATTGGAGATAAGGAGAAAATCCACCACTAGAACCAAACAAAATGGATCCACACGATCAAGCCTAAGCCTATGAGACTAAAACAAAAGCAAGTTCCAGGAAACCTTCCACCAATGAAGAAGCAACCTCGTTTCTTGTTTCTAACATTATATCATCACATGCTTTCACTCAAAAAAAAATAAAAAAAAAATAGCTAATGTTAGTTTTTGGATACTTTGAATGAATTAATACACACTAAAAGCTCCTAAATATACATATTACTAGCATAAAATTGAGTTTAATTTGCCCTAAAATCTAATTTCTATATAATTTTGACTTGGATCTATCTCAAATATTCTTCCTGACCATATCCACACACTGATAATCATAGATTAACTCTCAATAACATAATAAATATTCAACAAAAAGCTCACACATGTAATCCCTTCACATATCCCACATGTATGTAATCTTAGGCCGTATTTGATAACACACATTTTTTATAGAAATTATCTAACTATGTTTAATTATTGTATATATTTTTTATGAAAACAATCAAACACCCTTAATTTTTTTGTAAAAAATATGTGTATGATATAAGTATTTAAATTTTCTTTCCATGAAATTCATTTTCCAAGGGGTGAGATGATTTTTGTTTTCTAGACAATCATTATCTAGAATTAAATTCTAAATAATGTAATCAAATATACCTTTAAGGTGTTTGATAGCATTTAGTTAGAAAAGAAAATATTTTCTAACTATCTTTTCTAACTTGCATGAAAAACAAAACCATCCTCCCTAAACGAAATTTTTCATGAAAAATAAGTCAAAACATGTTTTAATGATTGTATCATGAAATTTAATTATATAAGAAATGTAGTATTTCAAACAGTAAAGATGAAATTCAATTTATCGGATGTGACATTTTTCATAAAATTTTCATATTATCAAAGATACCCTTAAAACAAAAAATAAAATAAAATAAAATAAAATTGAATGGTCAAATATATATTTTCGCTTTTGTACTCTTATATTTTTTTTATTTAGACAATACTTGCTTAGTTCGAACTTGAATCGCTTAAGTTGAATTAGTCAAATTTGAGTTTATTATCAAGATTTTTCATGAACAAGAAATTATTAAATTTGTTAAAGAACAAATTATTGAATTTGTTCATAAACAAGAAGTTATAAAACTTATTCATAAATAAGAAATGAGTTTGTTCATGAGCAAAAATACAATCAAATCATTTATAAATAAGCTAATTTTTTAATAATTAATTCATACAATTATAGTACCGTAGAATTTGACCTAGTATTATAAAATGAGTTTTATTACAGGGCCAGACGCGTTTACTGAGCGCTTTACAAAAAGGGGGCAAAAAGACAAAATTGTTCTCTCAAACTTTGCAAATTTGCAAAGCACTGTCTCTGCTATCTCCTCGCTCCCCTCCCATGGTCGGGCCTCCGCTGCCTTTGCCTCGTTGCCATACTGTCGTATCCTCGCTGCCATCGCCGCCTCGCCTCACGAACCGTAGCTACAAGGCGAGGCAAAGACAGCGGAGGCACAACCATGGGGGGGGGGGGGGAGGGAGCGAGGAGAGAGCAGGGACAATGCTTTGCAAATTTGCAAAATTTGAAAGGAGCAATTTTATCTATTTGCCCTTTTTCTGTGAGGCGCTCGGTAAGCCTCTTGGGCTCCCAAGACTTTTCCTTGTATAATTTGCCAATGAAACCACATATTCATTGATATATATAGCCCCAACCTTGATATATATAGCCCCAACCTTGAAAAGGAAAATAATGAGGATTATTATGTTAATTATTAATATTATGGTAAATAACAATACTAGTATAAATGTTTGATCTTGCTACAATATTTTAATTTACTCTTAAAATTTTTATCAAAACTTAAGAAACATATATAGAAATAGCAATTGACAACTGTGCTCATCAATAACTGTCACTGCGAACCTACCAATAAAAGAGTTCATCACTACGTTATTTCTTCTTTCAAAATCAATAAATTTGTTCTCAGTTACTTTTCTTGTAATTTCTTGAAGAATTTATGTCAAAATCAAATAGATTCTTTATCTACTATATAATATTTTACTATAAATTTTATATATATGTGTGAGATTACATATATATATATTTGTATACACATAGTCTAGAGCAATCATATGGGATGTGAGATGAGAAATGAAAGAGAAGATGAAGAGGGAGAATAATTCATTGGTGGTGGTGGTTTTGGCAGCAAAAGTAAGGTGGCGCCACCACCTCTTAGTGTTTCCATGAAGAGATCTATGCAAAGGTTCCTCCAAAGGAGAAGACACAAGATTCAAGCTACTTCTTCGTATAACCATTAGCCTTATATATATATATATTCCCAATATATAGAAACAATTACTCAAAAAAGAAAATAAAAAAAATATGAGGATTTGGGAATTGTATTATTAGTTAGTTGTGGCAGTTGTGAAATTTTAAAGCCATCTAGTTTCATCTCATTGTCCACACACAAATCATAGATGTAAAGAATGTGTATCATTGCACATTGTGATATATACCTCAAATATCTTAAAATTACACAAAATCTCCACCAATTAAATTCTAAGACTCTAAGACTTATGGGTACTGTGGATGCACCGGGTTCGTCCCACCTCGGTCACCCAGAGAGCAACTGTCCAGAGGGTGATTGAGGGGCTCATAAGTACGGTGGGTTTCCTAGTCGTTGAAAGATGATAGCTGAGAGCTGACTCGTAGCTGTGGGCCCCATAATGATAACACGATGTGTGTAATACCCTAAGAGCCCAGAAGATGATAGTATATATCGAGAATAAGTAAAGAATGAAACAACACCAACTGCATATCTTTTGGACTGAATATAGACAAAGAATTTTCAAGTTAAGCGTGCTTGATCTGGGGTAATTCAAGGATGAATGACTGCTCTGGGAAGTTCGCATAGACCTATCAGGGTAAGTTGTCTCGAATATTTCTATCACTTGGGATGTTATAAAAATGTGTGCCAACATGTACAAATGATATGACATGCAAAATAATATAAGTATTAATTAACTAATTATCTAATACAAATGTACCAAGCCTTAAATTTCTGTACTACCCTAGACATGTTTAAGTGGTCTCAAGTGGTCTCTGTCTCTCCATCATGGATGCACCAAAGAGAATGTTTAATAGGAATTAATAATACATTATTTTAAATAACTTATGAAACACGTTTTTTCAAATGATGTGAGTGGTCAATGCCGTCCCTAACTGACAGGACTGACTTAGAGCGCCCTTGATTATTTTGGGTTTCTAGAAAAAATAAAATAAAATAAAATTCTAGTATTGATATGTATGAGTAGTAGAATATATTGGAGATAAAAGACAAAATCCACCGCTAGAACCAAACAAGATGGATCCACACGATCAAGCCTAAGCCTATGAGACTAAAACAAAAAAAAACCAAGCTCCAGGAGACCTTCCACCAATAAAGAATCTCACTAGTTTCTTGTTTCTAACGTTATATCACCACATGATTTCACTAAAAAAAAACAAAAATTAGCTAATGTTAGTTTTTGGATACTTTGAATGAATTAATACATACTAAGAGCTCCTGAATATACACATTATTACTAGCATAGAATTGAGTTTAATTTGCCCTAAAATCTAATTTTTATATAATTTTGACTTTGATCCATCTCAAAATATTCTTCCTTAACCATGTCCACACATTAATAATAATAATTATATATCAACTCTCAACAACACAATAAACATTCACCAAAAAGCCCACACATGTAATCCCTTCACCATACCCCATATGCATGTAATCTTAGGATGCTTGATAGCATTTAGTTAGAAAATAAAATATTTTTTAATTTGTATGAAAAACAAAAATCACCCTCTTTAGATGATTTTTTTTATAAAAAATAAACTAAAATGTGTTTTAATAGTTGTACCATGAAATTCAATTTTATAAAAAATGCAATATGTTAAACACTAAAGATAGAATTTAATTTGTTGAATGTGGCATTTTTTATATAATTTTCATGCTATTAAACACACCCTTAAAATAAAGAAACAAAAATTAAATGGGCAAATATATATTTTAGCTTCTGTACTTTTACATTTTTTTTTTTATTTAGACACTTGCTTAGTTCGAACTTGACTCGCTTAAACTAAAATAGTCAAATTCGAGTTTATTATCAAGGTTTTTTATGAACAAGAAATTATTAAATTTGTTAAAGAAAAAGTTATTGAACTTGTTCACAAACAAGAAGTTATAAAACTTATTCATGAATAAGAAATGAGTTTGTTCATGAGCAAAAAAAATACAAACAAATCATTTATAAATGAGCTACTTCTTTAATAATTAATTCATACAGTTATATTATTTAACAAAATTATGGTACTGTAGAATTTGACCTAGTATTGTGAGATTTGACAATTTACTTCTACTTCAAATTTCACCACCGAATGGGGTTGTTTAGGTGATGGGTGGGTTCTAGCTTTGTTTGTTCCTCTCAAAGTTCTTTATCTAATCTCTCAAGCCTTTCATTTTGGGTTGCTTGTTACTATCCTCTCTTATCTGTTTCTTTAGTTCTTTGTTTTATAGCAGGCCATGGGGCCCAACTTTTTCTTGTAGACACTTTTGTAATTTTTTGGTTTAATAAATTTTATTTAAAGGAAAAAAAAATCATAGATTTTAAAGTAAGAAAAAAACAAAATAAACCATAAAACATCTTAGAAATATACATATACTGTTACTATATGATCAAATAAACAAGTTATAACAAACTTTAAATGAAATATAAATGAGCTTGTTTATAAATATAAATAAGTTAAACAAATTTTTATTTGAGCTTGTCTCATTTATTAAATGAGTTTTAAATTTATTTATTTATTTAGTGAGTAAACATAAATAAGCTCAAACTAAACTCATTCAAGAGCTCTTCACTAAACATAATAGTTTGTTTACACCTCTATTTATCGATCAGTGAAACAATCTGATGATGAGAAAGAAGAAGGGAAGACAAGACAACACAAAAAAAGAGGTTGAAGCCTTTGTGAAACCATGAAGACCACACTAAAATTCTTTAGCAATAAGAAAAGAAGGTTGTTAGCAATGGGTTCCAAGGAAACCATCACTCAGCAACATTCGAAAAATTTATCAATCATTGACTTTCTCACCGTCAAAAATCACCACCACTTATCGAACTTGCTTCTCTGCCATCATCGCCATTGTTTGCCAAAGACGAAGAGCCACTAGATCTAAAGCACCTTGGACTCATTAGATCTACCCCCAGCTTTGTTATAGTAAAACCCTCTTATTGTCACCTCTTGTGTCTTGCCTATCTAGTGTCGTCTTCGTCCCTGCCACCGTTGGTTGGGTTGTCAAATTCAACAATGGCTCTTTTTCTTCTTTCTCCATCGTTGGGGTCTATGAAACCCAACAAGGTGTTTTATTATTATTATAATTTTTATTTTTTAATTATATTTTTAGTTTTTTCTTTTAATTAAAATGAAATTGGATATAATTTTATTTTAATCACATTTAGTTGGGAGTGCTATTCACAAAAGAATTGTATTGGTGATTTAAGCAAAAGCACAAAGATAGTTTTGGTTAAAAATAAACAAGGGGAGTTTGACTAAAAGGCCCAAAACTCATGAATGTATGGGCCATTTACCACATATATATAAAGCATACTCAAAATAGGTTCTGAAACGTTTCTTTGTCAAGGTTAGCAGTGAGCAGTCTTATTGATTGCCATTGCAATTTCAAGCAAAGAATTAATATTCAGTCTTAGACAAATGAAGCTGCCTGTAAGATTCACATACTAGAGTTACATATATTTACGTAGTATATTCAAGTAAAAAGCAGAAAATGTTTACCTCAAATGTCCAGGACAGCACAGCATTTCCGTAAGGCTTCCAACAACAGTTTCAGCAGTTCATGTAGTTAATATCAATTTCAAATGGCCATTCCCTCTGACTAGGATGCTTTCCTTTGTTCTCTCAGTTAACACCTTGTCCAGAATCATGGTCACAGATGATACTGTTTAACTTGAAATACATACCTGTGCAATTGGCAAAATATAGGTTCAACTTCCATAAGACAGGAAGCGGCTCTTATTAGCATTTCCATTCTTGGATCCTCCTGCATGCATTGAGCAACTCTCAAGTAAGAAAACAAAAAGGATTGATAAAAAGAGTCCAGATTCATTTGATAATAAATAACCCAAGAAAAAAAAGAAAAGAAAAACAACGTTTCAGTCATATGAGGTGCTGGTGCTGCAGAAATAGTATTACATTTAAAAACAGCATGGCTAGCACATTATGAGTCAACCTATTAGGACTCAATCCTGTTTGGTTTTGAAAAATATATTTAAGCCCTCGCACAAGGCACGTCTCATTCTGTTTCCCTTTCCTCCTTACTGCGGACACTGACATGCTGCTCCTCAACAACAGTTTCCTCACAACCTTCAAGAGTATTTTCATTTTGATCTATATATGCTTGCGAGCTCACCACCTGACCCATCAAGTCTTTGACAATTTTTATTGGATCAGATGGGTACTTGAAAAATTCGGACCATTTGCAGTGAATTAGGTATGAACCAAGAAAAAAAGCACACTCACATAGGTATAAGCATGTGACTCTTGACTAACTTATTATATTATTATAAGATAATACGATAATAGTTAAATATTAATAAATATATTTTGGTTTTAGATCAAATATATTTATTGCGATATATCGTATTTTTGTTCACTCTCTTCTCTCTCTCATTCCCTTGTCGTTGCAATCGACCACCCGCCGCCATTCTTCGCCCCACCTGCTCTCGTCGGTGCAACCTTGCTGCTGCCACCTTATTGCCTCATCTCCTCTCGCCGCTACAACCTCGCATCTGCTGCCTTGTCGCGATGCAGTAGCAAGAGGCAAACTGGTTGCTTGAACATGCAACAGTAAGGTGGCGAGGCAGCAGAGGCAAGGCAGCAAAGGCAAAGAACCGACAGCAATAGGGTCAACGACGGATGGTCGATTGCAGCCATGAGGATGCGACACGAGAGAAAGGGGAGAGAGAAGAGAGGTTGTTGGAGGGGAAAAGAGGTAAAATGGTCATTGACATAGAAGAGAGAGGGACAAAAATAGTCCTTCAAGCCACTTGTAAATTCATCTGTAAAAAAAACTCTATCTATACAAATAGTATTATCCATATATATATATATATATAAAATTAAGCCATTAATTGATGATAGAAGCAGAGTTGTTTCAAAGAAGCTAGAAGAAATTAAACATACAGGCCAAGCAGGAAAATGTAATTTACTTCTTTTTTATGACATTATTTTCCCAGCAAAGCAATATTGAAACCACAGATTCATTGATATATATAACCCCAACCTTCAAAAGGAAAATAATGAGAATATTTATTATGTTAATTATTAATATTATGGTAAATAACAATACTAGTATAAATGTTTGATCTTGTTACAATTTAATCTAAGCTCTTAAAAATTTTATTAAAAAATAAGAAACATATATAGAAATAGCAATTGCCTAACTGTGCTCATGATCAATAAGTGTGGCTGCGAACCTAACAATAAAGAGTTCATCTCTACATTATTGCTTCTTTCAAAATCAATAGATTTATTCTCAGTTACTTTTCTTGCAATTTCTTGAAGAATGTATACCAAAATCAAAGAGAATCTTTATCTACTATATAACATTTTACTATAAATTTTATATATATGTGTGAGATTACGTATATATATATTTGTATACACATAGGTCAGAGCAATCATATGGGATGTGAGACGAGAAATGGAAGAGAAGATGAAGAGGGAGAAGAATTCAGTGGTCGGTGGTGGTGGTTCCGACGACAAAGGTAGGGTGGCGCCACCACTTTTTCCAGCTCTAGCTCATGGTGTTTCCATAAAAAAATCTCTGCAAAAGTTCCTCCAAAGGAGAAGAGACAGGATTCGAGCTGCTTCTCCATATAGCCACTAGCCTTATATATAAATTCCCAATATATAGAAACAATTACTCAAAAAAGAAAATAAAAAAAAAATATTAGGAATTGGGAATTGTATTATTAGTTAGCTGTGGCGGTTGTGAAATTTTAAAGCCATCTGGTTCCATCTCTCCCAATCTATCTATCTATCTATCTATCTGTCGATGCTCATTGTTCACACACATAGATCATAGATGTAGAGAATGTGTATCATTGCACATTGTGATACCTCAAATATCTTAAAATTACACAAAACCTCAGCCAATTAAATTCTAAGACTTATGGGTACAAATAATATGACATGCAAAACAATATAAGTATTAATTAACTAATTATCTAATTCAAATGTACCAAGTCTTAAATTTCTATATTATCCCAGACATGTTTAAGTTGAGATTTCAGATTTAAATACAACATTTTTTTTTTTATTCATCTAGGGTATTCAAACTTAATCCGACTAATCTTTAGGGGTAGATGATCTTTCTAATCTTTAGGGGTAGGTGATCTTTCTCCATGATGCACTATTGGATAAATTCGAATGCGGTCACAGTTTATACACACTCAAAACTGAACATTTAATGCAGTCCATGCGAAATTTGCATTTCAACCTTACTATTGCTTTCTAGCAATAATTCTGCCTTTCAAATCGTTGCACTGATTCAAATCCTGATACTTTATGTGAAACTTTAAGGGTGCGTTTGATTGCAATGGTGGAATTTAAGTGAAAAGAAAATGAATTTCAGGGAATTAAATTGCAAGAAAAATGAATTCCTGAAAATTGAAAGTTTTAGTTGTTTGATTGGTATAATTTTTTACATGAAAAATGATGTTATTTTTCATCTTTTGGTGTTTGATTGGTAATATTTTCTATAAAATTTGGTCATTTTCCTGATATTTCGTGTTTGATAGGTATTATTTTTCACGAAAAATGATACATTTTTTTATGAAATTCGATAGTGAAAATGTATTGAAAAATATTGAATCCTGTACAGAAAAATTAAAATAATAACGTATTTTAGGTTAATTAAATCATTTCCCCATAGAAATAAAACCATAAAATTAACATTTTTTTATTTTCCAAATTTATTAATTTATACAATTTTTTATTTTTATACATTTGTATTTATTAATTATTAAAAATAAAAAAATATATTAATTTGCAAACCCTCCATCATTCCCCAGCCGCCGCCCACCCCTACTCTTCTCCCTCTCTTGCTTTGCTCGCTGTCGTCGCCCACCCCCTACCCTTCTACATCTCCGATCTCTTTACTTCCATCGGATCTCGGATCGTCGCTGACTCGCTCGCCCTTCCCTATTGATACTCGCTCAGTCGCTCTTGCCTCTATCTGGCTCCGTCGCTCGCCAACGCCGACTCAACCTAGGCCATGCTCTCGCCGTCTCGTCAGTCGCTTCCTTGGCCCCTCGCGCCCTCCTTGGCCACCGGCTTTACTCTTGTTCTCTTGCTTATTGGTTCTCTAGCTCTCTCGACTCTCTTGCTCAGTAAGTTGGCTATTTTCAATTGTCAAGAAAATTCCATCTCCTACCTTCTAAGGATTTTGATTTTTATGATTTGAAGGAAAATCTACTCACGTTATCATAAATGGGAAAATGAGTTCTTTGCAAAAAAAAAATTGCTTCAAACAGTGCACAAGTGAGAAATTGGATGAAGGAAAAACCTTTTTCTTAAAAAATGTTGGCTATCAAACGGGCCTAAGTGCTTTACCACTCTCTATGTCTATGGGGGCTAATATTAATTAAGTGGTCTCTGTCATATTATTTGAGTTTAAGAGTGTTTCATAGGAATTAATAATACATTGTTTTAAATAACTTATGAAACACGTTTTTCAAATGATTTGAATGGCCAACGCTGTCCCTAATTGACAAGACTTAGAGGGCCCTTGATTATTTTGGGTTTCTAAAAATAGAAAATAAAATTCTAGTATTGATACGTATAAGTAGTAGAATATATTAAAAATAAAGAGAAAATCCACCGCTAGAACCAAACAAAATGGGTGGTCCATACGATCAAGCCTAAGCCTATGAGACTAAAACAAAAGCAAGTTCCAGGAAACCTTCCACCAATGAAGAAGCAAGCTAGTTTCTTGTTTCTAACATTATATCATCACATGCTTTCACTCAAAAAAACAAAACAAAAAATAGCTAATGTTAGTTTTTGGGATACTTTGAATGAATTAATACATACTAAGAGCTCCTAAATATACACATTACTAAGCATAAAATTGAGTTTAATTTGCCCTAAAATCTAATTTCTATATAATTTTGACTTGGATCTATCTCAAATATTCTTCCTGACCATATCCACACACTGATAATCATAGATTAACTCTCAATAACATAATAAATATTCAACAAAAAGCCCACACATGTAATCCCTTCACATATCCCACATGTATGTAATCTTAGGGCGTTTTTGATAGCACACATTTTTTATAGAAATTATCTAACTATGTTTAATTATTGCATATATTTTTTATGAAAACAATCAAACACCTTTATTTTTTTTGTAAAAAATATGTGTATGATATAAGTATTTAAATTTTCTTTCCATAAAATTCATTTTCCAAGGGGTGAGATGGTTTTTGTTTTCTAGACAATCATTATCTAGAATTAAATTCTAAGTAATGTAATCAAATACACCTTTAGGGTGTTTGATAGCATTTAGTTAGAAAAGAAAATATTTTCTAACTATCTTTTCTAACTTGCATGAAAAACAAAAGCACCCTCCCTAAACGAAATTTTTCATGAAAAATAAGTCAAAACATGTTTTAATGATTGTATCATGAAATTTAATTATATAAAAAATATAGTATTTCAAACAGTAAAGATGAAATTCAATTCATCGGATGTGACATTTTTCATAAAATTTTCATACTATCAAAGATACCCTTAGAACAAAAAATAAAATAAAATAAAATTGAATGGTCAAATATATATTTTAGCTTTTGTACTCTTATATTTTTTTTATTTAGACAATACTTGCTTAGTTCGAACTTGACTCCTTTAAGCTGAATTAGTCAAATTTGAGTTTATTATCAAGATTTTTCATGAACAAGAAATTATTAAATTTGTTAAAGAACAAGTTATTGAATTTGTTCATAAACAAGAAGTTATAAAACTTATTCATAAATAAGAAATGAGTTTTGTTCATGAGCAAAAATACAATCAAATCATTTATAAATAAGGTAATTTTTTAATAATTAATTCATACAATTATAGTACCGTAGAATTTGACCTAGTATTGTAAAATGAGTTTTATTACAGGGCCAGACGCGTTTACTGAGCGCTTTACAGAAAGGGGGCAAAAAGACAAAATTGTTCTCTCAAACTTTGCAAATTTGCAAAGCACTGTCACTGCTATCTCCTCGCTCCCCTCCCATGGTGGCACCTCTGCTGCCTTCGCCTCATTGCCATACTATCGTATCCTCATTGCCATCGCCGCCTCGCCTCACCAACCGTCGCTACAAGGCGAGGCAAAGGCAGCGGAGGCACAACCATGGGAGGGGAGCGAGGAGAGAGCAGGGACAATGCTTTGCAAATTTGCAAAATTTGAAGGGGGCAATTTTATCTATTTGCCCTTTTTCTGTGAGGCGCTCGATAAGCCTCTTGGGCTCCCAAGACTTTTCCTTGTATAATTTGCCAATGAAACCACATATTCATTGATATATATAGCCCCAACCTTGAAAAGGAAAATAATGAGGATTATTATGTTAATTATTAATATTATGGTAAATAACAATACTAGTATAAATGTTTGATCTTGCTACAATATTTTAATTTACTCTTAAAATTTTTATCAAAAATTAAGAAACATATATAGAAATAGCAATTGACAACTGTGCTCATCAATAACTGTCACTGCGAACCTACTAATAAAAGAGTTCATTACTACGTTCTTTCTTCTTTCAAAATCAATACATTTGTTCTCAATTACTTTTCTTGTAATTTCTTGAAGAATTTATGTCAAAATCAAATAGATTCTTTATCTACTATATAATATTTTACTATAAATTTTATATATATATGTGTGAGATTACATATATATATATTTGTATACACATAGTCTAGAGCAATCATATGGGATGTGAGATGAGAAATGAAAGACAAGATGAAGAGGGAGAATAATTCAGTGGTGGTGGTGGTTTTGGCAGCAAAAGTAGGGTGGCGCCACCACCTCTTGGTGTTTCCATGAAGAGATTTATGCAAAGGTTCCTCCAAAAGAGAAGACACAAGATTCAAGCTGCTTCTTCATATAACCATTAGCCTTATATATATATATATATATTCCCAATATATAGAAACAATTACTCAAAAAACAAATAAAAAAATATGAGGATTTGGGAATTGTATTATTAGTTAGTTGTGACAGTTGTATAATTTTAAAGCCATCTAGTTTTATCTCACTGTTCACACACATAGATCATAGATGTAGAGAATGTGTATCATTGCACATTGTGATATATACCTCAAATATCTTAAAATTACACAAAATTTCCACCAATTAAATTCTAAGATTTATGGGTACTGTGGATGCATCGGGTTCGTCCCACCTCGATCACCCAGAGAGCAACTGTCCAGAGGGTGATTGAGGGGCTCATAAGTACGGTGGGCTTCCTGGTCGTCGAAAGACGATAGTTGAGAGCTGACTCGTAGCTGTGGGCCCCATAATGATAACACGATGTGTGTAATACCCTAAGAGCCCAGAAGATGATAGTATATATCGAGAATAAGTAAGGAATGAAACAACACCAGCTGCATATCTTTTGGACTGAATGTAGACAAAGAATTTTCAAGTTAAGCGTGTTTGATCTGGGGTAATTCAAGGATAAGTGACTGTTCTGGGAAGTTCGCGTAGACCTATCGGGGTAAGTTGTCTCGAATATTCCTATCGAGCGGAATGTTACAAAAATGTGTGCCAACATGTACAAATAATATGACATGCAAAACAATATAAGTATTAATTAACTAATTATCTAATACAAATGTACCAAGCCTTAAATTTCTGTACTACCCCATACATGTTTAAGTGGTCTCAAGTGGTCTCTGTCTCTCTATCATATAGAGAATGTTTAATAGGAATTAATAATACATTGTTTTAAATAACTTATGAAACACGTTTTTTCAAATGATGTGAATGGTCAATGCTGTCCCTAACTGACAGGACTTAGAGTGCCCTTGATTATTTTGGGTTTCTAGAAAAAATAAAATAAAATAAAATTCCAGTATTGATACGTATGAGTAGTAGAATATGTTGGAGATAAGGAGAAAATCCACCACTAGAACCAAACAAGATGGATCCACACGATCAAGCCTAAGCCTATGAGACTAAAACAAAAAAAAACCAAGCTCCAGGAGACCTTCCACCAATAAAGAATCTCACTAGTTTCTTGTTTCTAACGTTATATCACCACATGATTTCACTCAAAAAAAACAAAAATTAGCTAATGTTAGTTTTTGGATACTTTGAATGAATTAATACATACTGAGCTCCTGAATATACACATTATTACTAGCATAGAATTGAGTTTAATTTGCCCTAAAATCTAATTTTTATATAATTTTGACTTTGATCCATCTCAAAATATTCTTCCTTAACCATGTCCACGCATTGATAATCATAGATCAACTCTCAACAACACAATAAACAGTCACCAAAAAGCCCACACATGTAATCCCTTCACCATACCCCATATGCATGTAATCTTAGGATGCTTGATAGCATTTAGTTGGAAAATAAAATATTTTCTAATTTGTAGGAAAAACAAAAATCACCCTCTTTAGATGAATTTTTTTTATAAAAAATAAGCTAAAATATATTTTAATGGTTGTACCATGAAATTCAATTTTATAAAAAATGCAATGTGTTAAACACTAAAGATAGAATTTAATTCGTCGGATGTAACATTTTTCATAAAATTTTCATATTATCAAACACACCCTTAGAGTAAAGAAACAAAAATTGAATGGGCAAATATATATTTTAGCTTATGTACTCTCACATTTTTTTTTTTTTTTATTTAGACACTTGCTTAGTTCGAACTTGACTCGCTTAAACTAAAATAGTCAAATTCGAGTTTATTATCAAGGTTTTTTATGAACAAGAAATTATTAAATTTGTTAAAAGAAAAAGTTATTGAACTTGTTCATAAACAAGAAGTTATAAAACTTATTCATGAATAAGAAATGAGTTTGTTCATGAGCAAAAAAATACAAACAAATCATTTATAAATTAATGAGCTACTTTTTTAATAATTAATTCATACAGTTATATTATTTAACAAAATTATGGTACTGTAGAATTTGACCTAGTATTGTGAAATTTGACAATTTACTTCTACTTCAATTTTCACCGCCGAATGGGGTTGTTTAAGTGATGGGTGGGTTCTAGCTTTGTTTGTTCCTCTCAAAGTTCATTATCTAATCTCTCAAGCCTTTCATTTTGGGTTGCTTGTTACTATCCTCTCTTATCTGTTTCTTTAGTTCTTTGTTTTATAGCAGGCCATGGGGCCCAACTTTTTCTTGTAGACACTTTTGTAATTTTTTGGTTTAATAAATTTTATTTAAAGGAAAAACAAAATCATAGATTTTAAAGTAAGAAAAAAACAAAATAAACCCTAAAACATCTTAGAAATATACATATACTGTTACTATATGATCAAATAAACAAGTTATAACAAACTTTAAATGAAATATAAACGAGCTTGTCTCATTTATTAAATGAGTTTTAAATTTATTTATTTATTTAATGAGTAAACATAAATAAGCTCTAACTAAACTCATTCAAGAGCTCTTCACTAAACATAATAGTTTGTTTACACCTCTATTTATTGATCAATGAAACAATCTAACGATGAGAAAGAAGAAAGGAAGACAAGACAACACAAAAAAAGAGGTTGAACCCTTTGTGAAACCATGAAGACCACACTAAAATTCTTTAGCAATAAGAAAAGAAGGTTAGCAATAAGAAAAGAAGGTTGTTAGTAATGGGTTCCAAAAAAACTATCAATCAACAACATTCGAAAAATCTATCAATCATTGACTTTTTTACTGTCAAAAATCACCACCACTTATCGAACTTGCTTTTCTGCCATCATCGCCACTGTTTGCCAAAGACGAAGAGCCACTAGATCTAAAGCACCTTGGACTCATTAGATCTACCCCAGCTTTGTCATAGTAAAACTCTCTTATTGTCACCTCTTGTGTCTTGCCTATCTAGTGTCGTTTTCGTCCCTACCACCGTTGGCTGGGTTGTCAAATTCAACAATGGTTCTTTTTCTTCTTTCTCCATCGTTGGGTTCTATAACCCAACAAACTACCTGAACTCACAGATTCAACAATAAGGCGTTTTATTATTATTTTTAATTTTTTAATTATATTTTTAGTTTTTTCTTTTAATTAAAACGAATTTGGATATAAATTTATTTTAATCACATTTAGTTGGGAGTGCTATTCACAAAAGAAGTGTATTGGTGATTTAAGCAAAAGCACAAAGATAGTTTTGGTTAAAAATAAACAAGGGGAGTTTGACTAAAAGGCCCAAAACTCATGAATGTATGGGCCATTTACCATATATATATAAAACATACTCAAAATAGGTTCTGAAACGTTTCTTTGTCAAGGTTAGAAGTGAGCAGTCTTATTGATTGCCATTGCTTTCAAGCAAAGAATTAATATTCAGTCTTAGACAAATGAAGCTGCCTGTAAGATTCACATACTAGAGTTACATATATTTACGTAGTATATTCAAGTAAAAAGCAGAAAATGTCAAACTCTTTGTTTACCTCAAATGTCCAGGACAGCACAGCATTTCCGTAAGGCTTCCAACAACAGTTTCAGCAGTTCATGTAGTTAATATCAATTTCAAATGGCCATTCCCTCTGACTAGGATGCTTTCCTTTGTTCTCTCAGTTAACACCTTGTCCAGAATCATGGTCACAGATGATACTGTTTTAACTTGAAATACATACCTGTGCAATTGGCAAAATATATTTGATCCATATTTAATAATTAATATTTTTATATGAGAATTTTTTTAAAATTAACATATTAAGAAAAGTCGATCATTTTTATGAAAGAGATATTATTATAAGAAGAAAAGGAAAAGGAGAAAAAGAAAGGGTTGACACGACGTCCACGGCCAGCCCAAAAACATGTCAAAAAAACTTTTCAAATAAGGAAATGCCAAATTTTCCACAGAGTTTACGATCATTGCCCCACCAACCAACCAGCAGCCACTCCACTGCCCATTGCCGGTAAGTTTGTGCAGCCCATGATGTCTCTTGTAAGTCTACTATAGATAGTACATATACGTACATATCTTTTATTTAAGTAGGGCCAACCAAATTAAGCACCTTGCACGTGCATGCCATGTGAAATTCAATTTAAGAACATTATTCAGATGCCTCAATTCATTGCAGAATATGTATGTCTTTATCATTTAATAATATTATTTATCTAGATTTGAGATAGATCTTTAGTTTAGGTGGTGACACATTTTTTTTAGATAATAAAAATATACATAATAAATATTGACACTTATACTTTTTTATTATCTAATAAAAATATGTCATTTAGACTGGAGATCTAATTTAGATGAATAATAGTACTCCTAATTAAACTATTTTTATCAATTGCAACGTACACAATCAATTTATATGTTTCTAAATAGTAAATTCTAATTGGAGTCTAATCTTAATAATTAATTAATCCCTCTCTCTCTCTATAAATATATATATGTGGTGGAGGAGACTTGATGGTTTTTAGTGAATTTATGATCCTTAATTTTGACTTCCTCCTCCTCCTCCTCCTCCTCATTCTTATTCTTCTTCTTCTTCTTCATCATCGTCATCTGTGGCCATATGGTTTTTAGTGAATTTATATATCCTAATTACAAAATAATGACGATGAAAGGATCTTAATTTATAAATAAAGTGTAGAAGCAATAAGAAGATGCATATATGGTTCGATCGTTTTTCATTCCTGAAAATTAGGTTTAGCAGTAGAGGAAATTAAATATATAACAAAGGTTGATCATTGGATCACACGTGAAAATAACAGTACTTTGATTGCAACCGGTAGTAATCAAGAATCTGCCATCCGCCATGTAATTTCACAGGAAAAAGCTAAACCCAGCCTCCAAATTCCAGCTGCTTAATTGCAAGGCAAAAAGATTTCCATTTATGGGAAAGACGAAAGGTTTCAGAAAGCAGAAACAACACCAGCTATAGCCCACCTCCTGGCAGATGCTGCTGCTGCTGATGCTGCGCAGAGAGAGAGAGACAGAGAGAGACTCACCCGTTTTCCACGTGCTCAAGTATTTATTAATAATTTGATGGGATGAGAGAGAGAGAGAGAGAGAGAGAGAGCTTAGATATTTTTGTTCTTGCGTTGCGTATGGTGTAGGGCTTTGGAATGGGCTTTAATTTGTTCAAAATGTTAATTTCCTTGTAAGTTGCCGTTGCGGGTTCCCTAGTCATTCTCTTCCACTCCACATCATCCATCACATGTTTCTTCTTTTATGCATGCATGCATATACATATGCATTATATGCTTGACTATATATATATAGTTTCAAGCGCCCATATGATATATCCTGAATTAAGGGGAACCGCAACCTCAATCCGCAGGCTATCTTCGGTTTCGCTGCTTCTTCTTCCTCTTCTAATTCGATGGCGAGTAATCGTCAGAGCCTGAGTTATTCAGACATGTAAGTGACGGCCATGCATATATACATACATGGTGGTATGAGTCTTAATATATATATATATATATATACACGTGTGTGTGTGTGTATACAACCATCCATGCATGGCTGATGGATCTCTTTTTCGTAGGTTAATGGGTCAGAGCAGGAACGACCCGTTAACCGCAAGTCAGATGGCCATCTTCGACAATATTGGTCGGCGGGTTTGTATTTGTGATTTTACAGAGCTTCTGGTATGCATGAAGCTTCTCTCTCTCTCTCCCTCTCTCTCTCTATATATATATATATTAATCTGATATAATTAGGTAGCTCCTATATATATGCAATGCGGCTGCAACTGAAGCATTAAGGGTGTGTGTATGTGTATATATGTATATATATAGATATAGTCTTATAGATATGCAATATATATATGGATCATACTATTTGTACATAGGAGAATTTGACAGCTAAGTTAGAAAGGTGATATATTATGATATTTTGACATCAAAATATTATGATATATTGTATTTTTGTTCACCCCCCTTCTCTTGCCGTTGCAATTGACCATCCACCGTTGTTCTTCGCCTCGCCTCCTCTTGTCGGTGCAACCTCCCATCTGTTGCCTTGCCGTCTCACCGTGATGCAGCAACAAAAGGTGAGCCAGTTGCTTGAGGATGTAGCAGTGAGATGGCGAGGCAACAGAGGTAAGGCGGTGAAGGCAAAGAACCAATAGCGATAGAGTCAACGACGGATGATCGATTGCAGCTGTGAGGATGCGACGACAAGAAAAATGGGAGAGAGAAGAGAGGTTGTTGGAGGGGAAAAGAGGTAAAATGGTCATTGACATAGAAGAGAAAGTGACAAAAATAGTCCTTCAAGCCTCTTGTAAATTCATCTGTAAAAAAAATTAAGTCTTTGATGATGATGCGGAGATGTTTCAAAGAAGCTAGAAAAAATTAAACACACAGGCCAAGCAGGAAAATGTAATTTACTTCTTTTTCATGACATTATTTTCCCTGCAAAGCAATGAAACCTGTATTCATTGATATATATAGCCCAACCTTCAAAAGGAAAATAATGAGGATTATTATGTTAATTATTAATATTATGGTAAATAACAATACTAGTATAAATATTTGATCTTGTTACAATTTAATCTAAGCTCTTAAAAATTTTATCAAAAAATAAGAAACATATATAGAAATAGCAATTGCCAATTGTGCTCATCAATAATTGCCACTACGAACCTAACAATAAAAGAGTTCATCACTACGTTAATTTTTCTTCTTTCAAAATCAATAGATTTGTTTTGAGTTACTTTTCTTGTAATTTCTTGAAGAATTTATGTCAAAATCAAAGAGATTCTTTATTTACTATATAACATTTTACTATAAATTTTATATATGTGTGAGATTACGTATATATATATTTGTATACACATAGGTCAGAGCAATCATATGGGATGTGAGACGAGAAATGGAAGAGAAGATGAAGAGGGAGAAGAATTCAATGGTCGGTGGTAGTGGTTCCGACGGCAAAGGTAAGGTGGCGCCACCACCTTTTCCAGCTCTAGCTCATGGTGTTTCCATAAAGAGATCTCTGCAAGGGTTCCTCCAAAGAAGAAGAGACAGGATTCAAGCCGCTTCTCCATATAACCACTAGCCTTATATATATATATATTCCCAATATATAGAAACAACTACTCAAAAAAGAAAATAAAAAAAATATATCAGGAATTGGGAGTTGTATTATTAGTTAGTTGTGGCAGTTGTGAAATTTTAAAGCCATCTGATTCCATCCCTCCCAATCTATCTATCTATCTATCTATCTATCTATCTATCGATGCTCATTGTTCACACACATAGATCATAGATGTTGAGAATGTGTATCATTGCACATTGTGATATATACCTCAAATATCTTAAAATTACACAAAATCTCCATCGATTAAATTCTTAAGACTTATGGGTACAAATAATATGACATGCAAAACAATATAACTATTAATTAACTAATTATCTAATTCAAATGTACCAAGCCTTAAATTTCTATACTACCCCAGACATGTTTAAGTTGGGATTTCAAATTTAAATACAACATTTTTTTTAATTCATCTAGGATATTCAAACTTTGTCCGATTAATCTTTAGAGGTAGGTGACCTTCCTCCATGATGCACCATTGAGTAAATTCGAATGCGGTCACAGTTATACACACTCAAAATTGAACATTTAATGCAGTCCATGTGAAACTTGCATTTCAACCTTACTATTGCTTTCTAGCAATAATTTTGCCTTTCAAATCGTTACACTGATTCAAACCCTGATACTTTATGTGAAACTTTAAGGGTGCGTTTGATTGCAATGGTGGAATTTAAGTGGAAAGAAAATGAATTTCACGGAATTGAATTGCAAATAAAATGAATTCCTGAAAATTAGAAATTTTAGCTGTTTGATTCGTATAATTTTTTACCTAAAAAATGATGTTATTTTTCATCTTTTAGTGTTTGATTGATAATATTTTCTATTAAATTTGGTCATTTTTCTGGTATTTCGTGTTTGATAGGCATTATTTTTCATGAAAAATGATACATTTTTATGAAATTCGATGGTGAAAATGCATTGAAAAATATTGAATCCTGTACAGAAAAATTAAAATAATAACGTATTTTAGGTTAATTAAATCATTTCTCCATAGAAATAAAACCATAAAATTAATATTTTTTTATTTTCCAAATTTATTAATTTATAGAATTTTTTATTTTTATACATTTGTATTTATTAATTATTAAAAATAAAAAACATATTATTTTGCAAACCCTCCCTCATTCCCTAGCCGTTGCCCACCTCCTACCCTTCTCAATCTCTTGCTTTGCTCGCTGTTGTCGTCCACCCCCTACCCTTCTACATCTTCGATTTCTTTACCTCCGTCGGACCTCGGATCGTCGCTGACTCGCTCGCCCTTCCCAATTGATACTCACTCGTCTCGCTCAGTCGCTCTTACCTCTATCTGGCTCCGTCGCTCACCGACGCCTACTCGACCTAGGCCTCTCTCTCGCCGCCTCGTCAGTCGCTCCCTTGGCCCCTCGCCTTCCTCGGCCACCGACTCTCCTCTCGTTCTCTTACTTACTGGTTCTTTAGCTCTCTCGACTCTCTTGCTCAGTAAGTTGGCTGTTTTTAATTATCAAGAAAATTTCATCTCCTATCCTCTAAGGATTTTGGTTTTCATGATTTGAAGGAAAATCTACTCACGTGATCATAAATGGGAAAATGAGTTTTTTGGAAAAAAATTACCGTCAAACACTGCACAAGTGAGAAATTGGGTGAAAAAAAAAAAAACCTTTTCCTTGAAAAAAAGTTAACTATCAAACAGGCCTAAGTGATTTGCCACTTTGCTATGTCTATGGGAGCTAATATTAATTAAGTGGTCTCTGTCATATTATTTGAGTTTAAGGGTGTTTAATAGGAATTAATAATACATTGTTTTAAATAACTTATGAAACACGTTTTTCAAATGATTTGAATGGTCAATGCTGTCCCTAACTGACAGGACTTAGAGCGCCCTTGATTATTTTGGGTTTCTAGAAAAACTAAAAAAAAATAAAAAATTCTAGCATTGATACGTATGAGTAGTAGAATATATCGGAGATAAGGAGAAAATCCACCACTAAAACCAAACAAAATGGATCCACACGATCAAGCCTAAGCCTATGAGACTAAAACAAAAGCAAATTGCAGGAAACCTTCCACCAATGAAGAATCCAGGGTCGGACCTTTCATGAGGCCCATGAGATAGCTGTCTCAGGGCCCATGAAAATTTGGCTATTTGGGAGCCCATAAATTGGAAACCCCCATTTTGATAAGGGCTTAGCCATTCACGAACCACGGTCTACCCCTTTTCCCTGCAAAGCTTCACGTTCGTCGTGCCCTTCTCCCCCTCTTGCTTTCGCTGCCCTCTCTTGCTCTATCACTCATTCTCTATCACTCTCATCCTCGAGCCTCTCCTTTGCCGGCTTGCATTCACTGTCCGTGACTCGCCCTCGCTTTCGCCTCTCTCTCATCTCCCTGCTCCTTTGAATCGTTGCCCTTGTCGAGCTCACCCTCGTCTATTGCTGCTTGGTCGGCGATTGCTCGCCCTTGTGGTCGGTCACCGGTGACTCGCTGCCTCGCTTAGACGTTCTTTGTTGTTCCAGCCTCCAGATTCAGTCTCCTATCTCCGCTCTTGCTACCTCAGATAATCATATTCAGTCTTTGAAGCAGATTTGCTTCTCTAGAATCCAGATTTGCTTACTGCTTAGCTTCAACGAATCAACTTTCAACGGTTACGGTTAGTTTCTCCTTCATGAATCATTTCGTTTTTCGTTTATGATGCATTGGGAGAATTGGATTATTGGATAGCTATGTCTATTTTATTGATGTTGGCATAACAACTTGATTATTTAAACTTGATTGATATTTTTATTTCTAAAATTGTAAGGAGTGTAGTTTTTAATTGATAATTTAGAAATTTTTTAATTTTATTCATTGATATGATATAAATATTTATTTATATTTTATTATGAAAAAATAAAATTTAAATGTACTCTATGATTTGGAGGCCTATTTTTATATTTCGGCTCAAAGCCCCCAAATCTCAGGTACGGTACTGGAAGAGTCTCCCTAGTTTATTGTTTCCAACATTATATCATCTCATACTTTCACTCCAACAAAATTTAGCTAATGTTTGGTTGCGTTCTTTTCACTATTTTTAAGTTATTTTTAATTTTTTAAAATAATAAAAACACGTTTTCTTTACTATTTTTAAAAATAAAAAAAAAATTATAAAGAAAACTTAAAATAACAAAAGTTGTTTTGAGTGTTTTCATCCAAAACAAGTTCTAAACTCAAAACATATTTATTTATATTTTATTATTATAATAGAAAAATATTATAAAATTCATTAACTTTAAAATATATATATTTTTAATAATATATTAACATTAAATATTTCATATTTATTAAATAAAATATCATTAAAAAATTATTTTCAAAATTTCAAATAGAACACGTTTTCTAATTTTCTGTTTTGAGAAATAGTTTTTCAAAATGACAAATAAAACATGTTTTCAATTTTTTAAAAACATACTACCAAAACAAAAAACTGAAAATGAATTCAAAACTCAAAATTAAAAATTAAAAAGTAAAGAGAACGTAGCCTTAGGTTTTGAATACTTTGAATGAATTAATACATACTAAGAGCTCCTGAATATACACATTACTAAGCATAGAATTGAGTTTAATTTGCCCTAAAGTATAATTTTTTTATACTTTTGACTTGGATCCATCTCAAATATGCTTCCTTGACCATGTCCACTCACTGATAATCTTAGATTAACTCTCAACGCAATAAACATTCAACAAAAAACCCACACATGTAATCCCTCCAGTATACCCCACATGTATGTAATTTTAGAGCGAATTTAATAGCATACATTTTTCATAGAGATTGTCTAATCATGTGTAATTACTACACATTTTATGTGAAAACAATCAAATACCCTTAATTTTTTAATAAAAAATATATGTATAATACAAATATTTAAACCTTCTTTCCATAAAATTTATTTTTCAAGAGGATGAGATGATTTTTATTTTCTAGACAATCATTACCTAGAATAATGCAATCAAATACACCTTTAGAGTATTTAATAGTATATTTAGTTAGAAAAAAAAACATTTTATAACTTTTCTTATCTAACTTGCATGAAAAACAAAACCACCATCCCTAGATGAATTTTTTCATAAAAAATAAGCCAAAACATGTTTTAATGGTTATATCATAAAATTCAATTATATAAAAAATGTAGTATATTAAACAGTAAAAATGAAATTCAATTCCTTGGATGTCACATTTTTCATAAAATTTTCATATTATCAAACACACCCTTAGAACAAAGAAAAAAAAATTGAATGGTCAAATATATATTTTAGCTTTTGTACTCTTATATATATATTTTTTTAGACACTTGTTTAATTTGAACTTGACTCCCTTAAACTAAATTAGTCAAATTTGAGTTTATTATCAAGATTTTTCATGAACAAGAAATTATTAAATTTGTTAAAGAAAAAGTTATTGAATTTGTTGATAAACAAGAAGTTATAAAACTTATTCATAAATAAGAAATGAGTTTGTTCATGAGCAAAAATACAATCAAATCATTTATAAATAAGTTAATTTTTTAATAATTAATTCATACAATTATAGTACCGTAGAATTTGACCTAGTATTGTAAAATGAGTTTTATTATAGGGCTAGATGCGCTTACCGAGCGCCTTACAGAAAGGGGGCAAAAAGACAAAATTGCCCCTCTCAAACTTTGCAAAGCACTGCCCTTGCTCTTTTCTCTCTCCCCTCTCATGGTTGCGCCTCTGTTGCATTCGCCTCACCGCTATGCTGTCATCGCCGCCTCGCCTCGCCTCGCCTCACCAACCGTCGCTACAAGACAAGGCGAAGGCAGCGGAGGCGCGACCATAGGGGGGAGCGAGAAGAGAGCAAGGACAGTGCTTTGCAAATTTACAAAGTTTGAGAGAGGCAATTTTATCTTTTTACCCCCTTTCTGTAAGGCGCTCGATAAGTCTCTCGGGCTCCCAAAACTTTTCCTTGTAAAATTTGGCAATGAAACCATATATTCATTGATATATATAGCCCCAATCTTCAAAAGAAAAATAATAAGGATTTCTATGTTAATTATTAATATTATGGTAAATAACAATACTAGTATAAATTTTTGATCTTGTTACAATCTAATCTAAGCTCTTAAAAATTTTATCAAAAAATAAGAAACATATATAGAAATAATAATTGCCGATTGTACTCATCAATAACTGTCGTTGCGAACCTAATAATAAAAGAGTTCATCATTACGTTCTTTCTTCTTTCAAAATCAATAAATTTGTTCTCAGTTACCTTTATTGCAATTTCTTGAAGAATTTATGTCAAAATCAAAGAGATTCTTTATCTACTATATAACATTTTACTATAAATTTTATATATATATGTGTGAGATTACGTATATATATTTGTATACACATAGGTCAGAGCAATCATATGGGATGTGAGATGAAAAATGGAAGAAAAGATGCAGAGGGAGAAGAATTCAGTGGTCGATGGTGGTGGTTCCGGCTACAAAGATAGGGTGGTGCCACCATTTTTTCTGGCTCCAGCTTATGGTGTTTCCACAAAGAGATCTCTACCAAGGTTCCTCCAAAGGAAAAGAGACAGAATTCGAGCTGCTTCTCCATATAATCACTAGCCTTATATATATATATATATTCCCAATATATAGAAACAACTACTCAAAAAAGAAAATAAAAAAAATATATCAGGCATTGGGAATTATATTATTAGTTAGCTGTGGCAGTTGTGAAATTTTAAAGCCATCTGATTCCATCTCTCCCAATCTATCTATCCATCCATGCTCATTGTTCACACACATATACATCATAGATGTAGAGAATGTGTATCATTGCGCATTGTGATACCTCAAAAATCTTAAAATTACACAAAATCTCCGCCGATTAAATTCTTAAGACTTATGGGTACAAATAATATGACATGCAAAACAATATAACTATTAATTAATTAAGAAAAATTCTATTTACAATCATCATTTTACCCTTCACAGCCACATTTTAATATACCTTAAATATTATTTTTTAAAAATTTATTTTTACCCTCATTATTATAACCACTTTCTCTTTCAATGAATTGCCCGTCACCAAATATATACAAATACAAAATTCATACAGGGACCATGCGGAGAATAACGTCCGATGTGATGTAAAAATAAAAAACAAATGAAAATAGAGGAATAGAAGAACGCATACAAATGAAAATGATTGTTAGGAGTAATTATAATTTTTTTTTTTTACTTATAGCTGCAAAAAGCAAAAAATTATTTGCCAATAGAATTTTCCATTAATTAATTATCTAATACAAATGTACCAAGCCTTAAATTTCTATACTACCCCAGACATGTTTAGGTGGTCTCTGTCTCTCTATCATAGATGTAGAGAATGTTTAATAGGAATTAATAATACATTGTTTTAAAGAACTTATGAAACACGTTTTTTCAAATGATTTGAATGGTCAATGCTGTCCCTAACTGACAGGACTTAGAGCACCCTTGATTAAATAAAATTCTAGTATTGATCAAGCCACCACTAGAACCAAACAAAATAGGTTCATACGATCAAGCCTATGAGACTAAAACAAAAACAAGCTCCAGGAGACCTTCCACCAATGAAGAATCTCACTAGTTTCTTGTTTCTAACATTATATCATCACATGCTTTCACTCCCCCCAAAAAAAGAAGCTAATGTTAGTTTTTGGATACTTTGAATGGATTAATACATATTAAGAGCTCCTGAATATACACATTACTAGCATAGAATTGAGTTTAATTTGCCCTAACATCTAATTTTAACTTGGATCCATCTCAAAATATTCTTCCTTGACCATATCCACGCACTAATAATCATAAATTAACTCTCAACAACACAATAAACATTCACCAAAAAGCCCACACATGCATGTAATCCTTCACCATACCCCACATGCATGTAATCTTAGAGCACAAAAAAGAAAATTAAATGGCCAAGTATATATTTTAACTTCTCTACTCTCATATTTTTTTCATTTAGATATTCGCTTAATTCAAACTTGACTTGTTTAAACTAAATTAGTCAAATTTGAGTTTACTATCAAGATTCTTTATGAACAAGAAATTATTAAATTTGTTAAAGAAGAAGTTATTGAACTTGTTCATAAACAACAAGTTATAAAACTTATTCATGAATAAGAAATAAATTTGTTCATGAGCAAAAATACAATCAAATCATTTATAGATGAGCTATTTTTTTAATAATCAATTCATATAATTATGTTACTTAACAAAATTATAGTACTGTAGAATTTAACAATTTACTTCTACATCAAATTTCGTCGTCGTGAAATGAGATTGTTTTGGCGACGGACGGGTGGGTTCTGATTTTGTTTGTTCCTCTCAAAGTTCCTTATCTAATCTCTCAAGTCTTTCATCTTGGGTTGCTTGCTACTATCCTCCTATTACTTCAAGTTTCTCTCTATTGTATTTTCCTTTCTGCCTCATTTGTTTGAAGTTATAATCTTTTGCTTCTTTTCTTGTGAGTGTTGTTCTGTTTCTTTAATTCTTTGTTTTATAGCAGAATATGCCCTAACTTTTTCTTGTAGACATTTTTTGCGATTTTCTGGTTTAATGAATTACATTTACAGAAAAAACAAAATAAACCCTAAAACATCTTACAAATATACATATACTCTTATTATATGAGCCTGTTTCTAAATATAAATAAGCTAAACAAGCTTTTATTTGAGCTTGGCTCATTCATTAAATGAGGTCTAAATTTTGTTTAAATTTATTTATTTACTTAGTGAGTAAACATAAATAAGCTCAAATCAAACTCATTCAAGAGTTCTTCACCGAACATAATAGTTTGTTTACATATCTATTTATCCATCAGTTAAACTATTTGACGATGAGAAAGAAGAAAGGAAGACAACCAAAAAAAAGAGGTTGAAATCTTTGTGAAACCATGAAAACCACACTAAAATCCTTTAGCAATAAGAAAAAAAAGGTCGTTAGCAATGGGTTCCATGGAATCATCAATCAGCAACATTTGTAAAATCTATCAATCATTGCTTTCTCACCGTCAAAAATCACCACCACTTATCGAACTTGCTCCTCTGCCATCATCGCCACTAGATCTAAAGCACCTTGGACTCATTAGATCTACCCTAGCTTTGTCATAGCAAAGCACTCTTTAAGTCACCTCTTGTGTTTTGCCTATCTACTGTTGTCTTCGTCCTTATCACCGTTGGTTGGGTTGTCAAATTCAACAATGGTTCTTTTTCTTCTTTCTCCATTGTTAGGTTCTATGGAACCCAACAAACTACCCGAACCCACAGATTCAGCAACAAGGAGTTTTTTTTTTTTTTATAATTATATTTTTAGTTTTTTCTTTTAATTAAAATGAAATTGGATATAATTTTATTTTAATCACATTTAGTTGGGAGTGCTATTCACAAAACAAGTGTATTGGTGATTTAAGCAAAGCACAAAGATAGTTTTGGTTAAAAATAAACAAGGGGTGTCTGACTAAAAGGCCCAAAACTCATGAATGTATGGGCCATTTACCATATATATATAAAGCATACTCAAAATAGGTTCTGAAACGTTTCTTTGTCAAGGTTAGCAGTGAGCAGTCTTATTGATTGCCATTGCTTTCAAGCAAAGAATTAATAGTCTTAGACAAATGAAGCTGCCTGTAAGATTCACATACTAGAGTTACATATATTTACGTAGTATATTCAAGTAAAAAGCAGAAAATGTCAAACTCTTTGTTTACCTCAAATGTCCAGGACAGCACAGCATTTCCGTAAGGCTTCCAACAACAGTTTCAGCAGTTCATGTAGTTAATATCAATTTCAAATGGCCATTCCCTCTGACTAGGATGCTTTCCTTTGTTCTCTCAGTTAACACCTTGTCCAGAATCATGGTCACGGATGATACTGTTTAACTTGAAATACATACCTGTGCAATTGGCAAAATATAGGTTCAACTTCCATAAGACAGGAAGCGGCTCTTATTAGCATTTCCATTCTTGGATCCTCCTGCATGCATTGAGCAACTCTCAAGTAAGAAAACAAAAAGGATTGATAAAAAGTCCAGATTCATTTGATAATAAATAACCCAAGAAGAAAAAAAAAAACAACGTTTCAGTCATATGAGGTGCTGGTGCTGCAGATATAGTATTACATTTAAAAACAGCATGGCTAGCACATTATGAGTCAACCTATTAGGACTCAATCCTGTTTGGTTTTGAAAAATATATTTAAGCCCTTGCACAAGGCACGTCTCATTCTGTTTCCCTTTCCTCCTCACTGCGGACACTGACATGCTGCTCCTCAACAACAGTTTCCTCACAACCTTCAAGAGTATTTTCATTTTGATCTATATATGCTTGCGAGCTCACCACCTGACCCATCAAGGTCTTTATGCTTCAGATTACCTGCCACAATCAGAGATTTGTATTTAGCTGTTAGAATCTGCATGTGCACGGATAATGAGCTGAAAGTAGTTTTCTCCTTTCTAAAAAACTTAAATCGTTTATTTTCTACTATTTGGAGGGCAACTCTTGGTAACAATACTAATATTATTCTTTTGGGTCAAAAAGTCTATGAAAGTAATTTCTTTGTCAAAAAGCGACGTGACCCCTCCACTAGGGATGCTTTTTTTTTTTTTTTTTTTAATTGTTTGAATTTTGAGGTCCTTGAAAATAAGTTTGACAATTTTTATTGGATCAGATGTGTACTTGAAAAATTCGGACCATTTGCACTGAATTAGGTATGAACCAAGAAAAAAAGCACACTCACATAGGTATAAGCATGTGACTCTTGACTAACTTATTATATTATTATAAGATAATACGACAATAGTTAAATATTAATAAATATATTTTGGTTTTAGATCAAATATGTTTATTATATATTATTTTCAACACTCAAGCAATTTTATTAGTTGATTAAATGATTTAAAATACGATATATTTATTATTTATTAATAAAATTATTTAAATATTAAGAATAAGATAAAATAAATACCGTTAACATTACCTGTTAATATATATACGTATATTATTTAACATGGGTCTAAAGGATCTAAATTTTGTGAATTTAAGATAATAAATTATTAAATATTTTTTAAATTTATAATTAAATTCAAATTAAAACAAAGAATAAAATATCTAATGAATATCCATTATTAATGAGACAGTTGAAATAAGGAATTAAGTATATTTCATGACAAATTTTAATGTAATTCAAGTATTATAAAAGAAATATTATTATAAATACGAGATAACATACTTGATCTATACTTAATGTATCGATATTTTTATATGAGAATTTTTTTAAAATTAACATATTAAGAAAAGTGGATATTTTTATGGTACATTATTCTTATAAGAGATAATATTATAAGAAGAAAGGGAAAAGAAAAGGAAAAGGAAAAAAAGAAAGGGTTGACACGACGTCTACGGCCAGCCCAAAAACATGTCAAAAAAACTTTTCAAATAAGGAAATGCCAAATTTTCCACAGAGTTCACGATCATTGCCCCACCAACCAACCAGCAGCCACTCCACTGCCCATTGCCGGTAAGTTTGTGCAGCCCATGATGTCTCTTGTAAGTCTACTATAGATAGTACATATACGTACATATCTTTTATTTAAGTAGGGCCAACCAAATTAAGCACCTTGCACGTGCATACCATGTGAAATTCAATTTAAGAACATTATTCAGATGCCTCAATTCATCGCAGAATATGTATGTCTTTATCATTTAATAATATTATTTATCTAGATTAGAGATAAATCTTTAGTCCAAGTGGTGACATATTTTCTTTAAATAATAAAATTATGTACAATAAATATTGACACTTATATTTTTTTATTGTCCAATAAAAATGTGTCATTTAGACTGAAAATCTAGTTTAGATGAATAATAATACTCCTAATTAAATTATTTTTATCAATTACAACGTACAAAATCAAATTTATATGTATCTAAATTCTAATTGGAGTCTAGTCTTAATAATTAATTAATTAATCTCTCTCTATATATAAATATATATATATATGTGGTGGAGGAGACTTGATGGTTTTTAAGTGAATTTATGATCCTTAATTTTGACTTCCTCCTCCAATCCTCCTCATTCTTCTTCTTCTTCATCATCATCATCATCTGTGGCCATATGGTTTTTAGTGAATTTATATATCCTAATTACAAAATAATGACGATGAAAGGATCTTAATTTATAAATAAAGTGTAGAAGCAATAAGAAGATGCATGGTTTGATCGTTTTTCATTCCTGAAAATTAGGTTTAGCAGTAGAGGAAATTAAATATATAACAAAGGTTGATCATTGGATCACGTGAAAATAACAGTACTTTGATTGCAACCGGTAGTAATGAAGAATCTGCCATCCGCCATGTAATTTCATAGGAAAAAGCTAAACCCAGCCTCCAAATTCCAGCTGCTTAATTGCAATGCAAAAAGATTTCCATTTATGGGAAAGACGAAAGCTTTCAGAAAGCAGAAACAACAGCAGCTATAGCCCACCTCCTGGCAGATGCTGCTGCTGCTGATGCTGCGCAGAGAGAGAGAGAGAGAGACTCACCCGTTTTCCACGTGCTCAATAGAGAGAGAGAGAGAGAGAGAGAGAGTCACCCGTTTTCCACGTGCTCAAGTATTTATTAATAATTTGATGGGATGAGATAGAGAGAGAGAGAGAGAGAGCTTAGATATTTTTGTTCTTGCGTTGCGTATGGTGTAGGGCTTTGGAATGGGCTTTAATTTGTTCAAAATGTTAATTTCCTTGTAAGTTGCCGTTGCGGGTTCCCTAGTCATTCTCTTCCACTCCACATCATCCATTCATCCATCACATGTTTCTTCTTTTATGCATGCATGCATATATACATATATATGCTTGACTATATATAGTTTCGAGCGCCCATGAAGGGGAACCGCAACCTCAATCCGCAGGCTATCTTCAGTTTCGCTGCTTCTTCTTCCTCTTCTTCGATGGCGAGTAATCATCAGAGCCTGAGTCATTCAGTCATGTAAGTGACGGCCATGCATATATACATACATGGTGGTATGAGTCTTAATATATATATATATATATACACACGTGTGTGTGTGTATACAACCATCCATGCATGGCTGATGGATCTCTTTTTCGTAGGTTAATGGGTCAGAGCAGGAACGACCCGTTAACCGCAAGTCAGATGGCCATCTTCGACAATATTGGTCGGCGGGTTTGTATTTGTGATTTTACAGAGCTTCTGGTATGCATGAAGCTTCTCTCTCTCTCTCTCTCTCTCTCTCTATATATATATATATATATAAATCTGATATAATTAGGTAGCTCCTATATATGCAATGTGGCAGCAACTGAAACATTAAGGGGGTGTGTGTGTATATATGTATATATAGATATAGTCTTATAGATGTGCAATATATATATGGGTCATACTATTTGTAAAAGGAGAGTTTGACAGGTGAGTTACAAAGGTGATATATTATGATATTTTGAGATCTAAATATTGTGATATATCGTATTTTTGTTTGCTCCCTTCTCTCTCTCATTCCCTTGTCGTTGCAATCGACCACCTGTCGTCATTCTTTGCTCCACCCGCTCTCGTCGGTGCAACCTTGCTGCTGCCACCTTATTGCCTCATCTCCTCTCGCCGCTACAACCTCGCATCTGCTACCTTGTCGCGATGCAACGGCAAGAGGCGAGTCGGTTGCTTGAGAATGCAACAGTGAGGTGGCGAGACAGCAGAGGCAAGGTGGCGAAGGCAAAGAACGACAACAATAGGGTTGGCGACGGATGGTTGGTTGCAGCCACGAGGATGCGATGACGAGAGAAATGAGAGAGAAGAAAGGTTGTTGGAGGGAGAAAAGGTAAAATGGTCATTGACATAGGAGAGAAAGGGACAAAAATAGTCTTCAAGCCACTTATAAATTCACCAGTAAAAAAAATCCTATCTATACAAATAGTATTATCCATATATTATATATATATATATATAAAATTAAGCCATTAATTGATGATGAAGCAGAGATGTTTCAAAGAAGCTAGAAGAAATTAAACACACAGGTCAAGCAGGAAAATGTAATTTACTTCTTTTTCATGACATTATTTTCCCTGCAAAGCAATGAAACCACATATTCATTGATATATATAGCCCCAACCTTCAAAAGGAAAATAATGAGGATTATTGTGTTAATTATTAATATTATGGTAAATAACAATACTAGTATAAATGTTTGATCTTGTTACAATTTAATCTAAGCTCTTAAAATTTTATCAAAAAATAAGAAACATATATAGAAATAGCAATTGTCAACTATGCTCATCAATAACTGTCGCTGCGAACCTAACAATAAAAGAGTTCATCATTATGTTTTTTCTTCTTTCAAAATCAATAGATTTGTTCTCAATTACTTTTCTTGCAATTTCTTGAAGAATTTATGTCAAAATTAAAGAGATTCTTTATCTACTATATAACATTAATTTTACTATAAATTTTATATATATGTGTGAAATTACGTATATATACATTTATATACACATAGGTCAGGGCAATCATATGGGATGTAAGACGAGAAATGGAAGAGAAGATGAAGAGGGAGAAGAATTCAGTGGTCGGTGGTGGTGGTTCTGACGGCAAAGATAGGGTGGCACCACCACCTTTTCCGGCTCTAGCTCATGGTGTTTCCATAAAGAGATCTCTGCAAAAATTCCTCCAAAGGAGAAGAGACAGGATTCGATCTGCTTCTCCATATAACCACTAGCCTTATATATATATATATATGTATTTCCAATATATAGAAACAATTACTCAAAAAAGAAAATAAAAAAAAATATATCAGGAATTGAGAATTGTATTATTAGTTAGCTGTGGCAGTTGTGAAATTTTAAAGTCATCTGGTTCCATCTCTCCCAATCTATCTATCTATCTATCTAACTATCTATCTATCGATGCTCATTGTTCACACACATAGATCATAGATCATAGATCATAGATGTAGAGAATGTGTATCACTGCACATTGTGATACCTCAAGTACCTTAAAATTACACAAAACCTCCACCAATTAAATTCTAAGACTTATGGGTACAAATAATATGACATGCAAAACAATATAAGTATTAATTAACTAATTATCTAATTCAAATGTACCAAGCCTTAAATTTCTAAACTACCCCAGACATGTTTAAGTTGAGATTTCAAATTTAAATACAACATTTTTTTTTATTCACCTAGGGTATTCAAACTTTGTCTGACTAATCTTTAGGGGTAGGTGACATTCCTCCATGATGTACCATTAGGTAAATTCGAATGCGATCACAATCCATACACACTCAAAACTGAACATTTAATGCAGTCCATGCAAAATTTGCCTTCCAACCTTACTATTGCTTTCTAACAATAATTCTGCCTTTTAAATCGTTGCATTGATTCAAACTCTGATACTTTATGTGAAACTTTAAGAGTGCATTTGATTGCAATGGTGAAATTTAAGTGGAAAGAAAATGAATTTCATGGAATTGCAAGGAAAATGAATTCTTGAAAATTGAAAATTTTAACTGTTTGATTGGTATAATTTTTTACCTGAAAAAATGATATTATTTTTCATCTTTTGGTGTTTAATTGGTAATATTTTCTATAAAATTTGGTCAATTTCCTAACATTTCGTGTTTGATAGGCATTATTTTTCATGAAAAATGATACATTTTTTATGAAATTCGATGGTGAAAATGTATTGAAAAATATTAAATCCTGTACAGAAAAATTAAAATAATAACATATTTTAAGTTAATTAAATCATTTCTCCATAGAAATAAAACCATAAAATTAACATTTTTTTATTTTTCAAATTTATTAATTTATACGATTTTTTATTTTTATACATTTATATTTATTAATTATTAAAAATAAAAAATATATTATTTTGCAAACCCTCTCTCATTCCCTAGCTGTTGCCCACCCCTTACCTTTCTCCATCTCTTGCTTTGCTTGCTGTCGTCGCGTGCCCACCTCTACCCTTCTACATCTCTGGCCTTTTTACCTTCATCGAACCTCAAATCGTTGCTGACTCGCTTGCCTTTCCCGGATGATACTCGCTCGTCTCGCTCAGTCGCTTTTGCCTCTATCTGGCTCCGTCGCTCGTCGACGTTGCCTCGTCAGTCGCTTCCTTGACCCCTCGGCCATCGGCTCTCTTCTCGTTCTCTTGTTTACTGGTTCTCTAGCTCTCTCGCTTAGTAAGTTGGTTGTTTTTAATTGTCAAGAAAATTCCATCTCCTACCCTCCAAGAATTTTGATTTCCATGATTTGAATGAAAATCTATTCACGTGATCATAAATGAGAAAATGAGTTCTTTGAAAAAAATTACTGTCAAACATTGCACAAATGGGAAATTGGGTGAAAAAAAAAACCTTTCCCTTGAAAAAAGTTGGCTATCAAACGGGCCTAAGTGCTTTACCACTCTGGTATGTCTATGGGGCTAATATTAATTAAGTGGTCTCTGTCATATTATTTGAGTTTAAGGGTGTTTAATAGGAATTAATAATACATTGTTTTAAATAACTTATGAAACACGTTTTTCAAATGATTTGAATGGCCAACGCTGTCCCTAATTGACAAGACTTAGAGCGCCCTTGATTATTTTGGGTTTCTAAAAATAGAAAATAAAATTCTAGTATTGATACGTATAAGTAGTAGAACATATTAAAAATAAAGAGAAAATCCACCACTAGAACCAAACAAAATGGGTCATCCACACGATCAAGCCTAAGCCTAATTTTTCAGAAACCCTCCACCAATGAAGAAGCAAGCTAGTTTCTTGTTTCTAACATAATAAATATTCAACAAAAAGCCCACACATGTAATCCCTTCACCATACCCCACATGTATGTAATCTTAGGGCATATTTGATAGCACATATTTTTTATAAAAATTGTCTTATTATGTGTAATTATTACACATATTTTTTATGAAAATTATGTGTATGATACAAGTATTTAAACTTTCTTTCTATAAAATTCATTTTCCAAGGGGGTGAGATGGTTTTTGTTTTCTAGACAATCATTACCTAAAATTAAATTTTAAGTAATGTAATCAAATACACCTTTAGGGTGTTTGATAACATTTAGTTAGAAAAAAAAATATTTTCTAACTTGCATGAAAAACAAAACCACCCTCCTTAGATGGAATTTTTCATAAAAAATAAGCCAAAACATATTTTAATGATTGTATCAAGAAATTTAATTATATAAAAACTATAGTATTTCAAACAGTAAAGATGAAATTCAATTTCTCGGATGTGATATTTTTCATAAAATTTTCATACTATCAAAGATACCCTTAGAACAAAAAAAAAAAAATAAAAAAAAAAATTGAATGGTCAAATATATATTTTAGCTTTTGTACTCTTATATTTTTTTTATTTAGACAATACTTGCTTAGTTCGAACTTGAATTAGTCAAATTTGAGTTTATTATCAAGATTTTTCATGAACAAGAAATTATTAAATTTGTTAAAGAACAAGTTATTGAATTTGTTCATAAACAAGAAGTTATAAAACTTATTCATAAATAAGAAATGAGTTTGTTCATGGGTAAAAATACAATCAAATCATTTATAAATAAGCTACTTTTTTAATAATTAATTCATACAATTATAGTACCGTAGAATTTGACCTAGTATTGTAAAATGAGTTTTATTACAGGGTCAGACGCGTTTATTGAGTGCTTTATAGAAAGGGGGGCAAAAAGACAATTATTCCCTCAAACTTTACAAATTTGCAAAGCATTGCCCCTGCTATCTCCTCGTTCCCTTCCCATGGTCACGCCTCTATTGCCTTTGTCTCGCTGCCATCACTACCTCGCCTCACCAACCGTCGCTACAAGGCGAGGCAAAGGCAGCAGAGGCACAACCAAGGGAAGGGAGCGAGGAGAGAGCAGGGGCAGTGCTTAGCAAATTTGCAAAGTTTGAAGAGGGCAATTTTATCTTTTTGCCCTTTTTCTGTAAAGCGCTTGGTAAGTCTCTTGGGATCCCAAGACTTTTCCTTGTATAATTTGGCAATGAAACCACATATTCATTGATATATATAGCCCCAACCTTGAAAAGGAAAATAATAATAATGAGGATTATTATGTTAATTATTAATATTATGGTAAATAACAATACTAGTATAAATGTTTGATCTTACTACAATTTAATCTACTCTTAAAATTTTTTATCAAAAATTAAAAAACATATATAAAAATAGCAATTGCCAATTGTGCTCATCAATAACTGTCACTGCGAACCTAACAATAAAAGAGTTCATCACTACATTCTTTCTTCTTTCAAAATCAATAGATTTGTTCTCAGTTACTTTTCTTGTAATTTCTTGAAGAATTTATGTCAAAATCACATAGATTTTTTATTTACTATATAATATTTTACTATAAATTTTATATATATGTGTGAGATTACATATATATATATATATTTGTATACACATAGTCTAGAGCAATCATATGGGATGTGAGATGAGAAATGAAAGAAAAGATGAAGAGGGAGAATAATTCAGTGGTGGTGGTTTTGGCAGCAAAAGCAGGGTGGCGCCACCACCTCTTCTGACTCCAGCTCCTGGTGTTTCCATGAAGAGATCTATGCAAAGGTTCCTCCAAAGGAGAAGACACAAGATTTAAGTTACTTCTTCATATAACCATCAGCCTTATATATATATATTCCCAATATATAGAAACAACTACTCAAAAAAGAAAATAAAAAAAATATGAGGATTTGGGAATTGTATTATTAGTTAGTTGTGGCAGTTGTGAAATTTTAAAGCAATCTGGTTTCATCTCATTGTTCACACACATAGATCATAGATGTACGTAGAGAATGTGTATCATTGCATATTGTGATATATACCTCAAATATCTTAAAATTACACAAAATCTCCACCAATTAAATTTTAAGACTTATGGGTACTATGGATGCACCGGGTTCGTCCCACCTCAATCGGTCAGAGGGCGACTGCCCAGAGGGTGACTGAGGGGCTCATAAGTACGGTGAGCCTCCTGGTCGTCGAAAGATGATAGCTAAGAGCTGACTCGTAGTTGTGGGCCCCATGATGATAACACGATGTGTGTAATACCCCAAGAGCGCAGAGGATGGTAATATATATCAAGAATAAGTAAAGAAGAAAACAATACTACCTACATACCTTTTGGACTGAATGTAAGCAAAGAACTCTCAAATTAAACGTGCTTAATGTGGGGTAATCTAAAAATGAGTGACTCATCTGAGAAGTTCGCGTAAGTCTATCAGAATAAGTTGTCCCGGATATTTCTATCGTTCGGAATGTTACAAAAATGTGTGCCAAGATGTACAAATAATATGACATGCAAAACAATATAAGTATTAATTAACTAATTATCTAATACAAATGCACCAAGCCTTAAATTTCTGTACTACCCCATACATGTTTAAGTGGTCTCTGTCTCTCCATCATGGATGCACCAAAAAAAAAAAAATCAGGAATTAGGAATTGTATTATTAGTTAGTTGTGGCAGTTGTGAAATTTTAAAGCCATCTGGTTTCATCTCATTGTTCACACACATAGATCATAGATGTAGAGAATGTGTATCATTGAACATTGTGATATATACCTCAAATATCTTAAAATTACACAAAATCTCCACCAAATAAATTCTAAGACTTATGGGTACAAATAATATGACATGCAAAACAATATAAGTATTAATTAACTAATTATCTAATACAAATGTACCAAGCATTAAATTTCTGTACTACCCCAGACATGTTTGAGTGGTCTCAATTGGTCTCTGTCTCTCTATCATAGATGTAGAGAATGTTTAATAGGAATTAATAATACATTGTTTGAAATAACTTATGAAACACGTTTTTTTCAAATGATTTGAATGGTCAATGCTGTCCCTAACTGACAGGACTTAGAGCACCCTTGATTAAATAAAATTCTAGTATTGATACGTATGAGTAGTAGAATATATTGGAGATAAGGAGAAAATCCACCACTAGAACCAAAGAAAACAGGTCCATACGATCAAGCCTATGAGACTAAAACAAAAACAAGCTCCAGGAGACCTTCCACCAATGAAGAATCTCACTAGTTTCTAACATTATATCATCGCATGCTTTCACTAAAAAAAAAAAGAAGCTAATGTTAGTTTTTGGATACTTTGAATGAATTAATACATATTAAGAGCTCCTGAATATACACATTACTAGCATAGAATTGAGTTTAATTTGCCCTAAAATCTAATTTCTATATAATTTTAACTTGGATCCATCTCAAAATATTCTTCCTTGACCATATCCAGCACTGATAATCATAAATTAACTCTCAACAACACAATAAACATTCACCAAAAAGCCCACACATGCATGTAAGCCTTCACCATACCCCATATGCATGTAATCTTAGAGCACAAAAAAGAAAATTGAATGGCCAAATATATATTTTAACTTCTCTACTCTCACATTTTTTTCATTTAGATATTCGCTTAATTCAAACTGGACTCATTTAAACTAAATTAGTCAAATTTGAGTTTATTATTAAGGTTTCCCATGAACAAGAAATTATTAAATTTGTTAAAGAACAAGTTATTGAACTTGTGTTCATAAACAAGAAGTTATAAAACTTATTCGTGAATAAGAAATGAATTTGTTCATGAGCAAAAATACAATCAAATCATTTATAGATGAGCTATTTTTTTTAATAATTAATTCATATAATTATATTACTTAACAAAATTATAGTACTGTAGAATTTGACAATTTACTTCTACATCAAATTTCATTGTGAAATGAGATTGTTTTGGCAACGGGTGGGTTCTGGCTTTGTTTGTTCCTCTCAAAGTTCATTATTTGATCTCTCAAGCCTTTCATCTTGGGTTGCTTACTACTATCCTCCTGTTATTTCAAGTTTATCTCTCTATTGTGTTTTCCTTTCTGCCTTATTTATTTGAAGTTATAATTTTTTGCTTCGTGTGAGAATGTTGTTCTGTTTCTTTAGTTCTTTGTTTTATAGCAGGGTATGCCCCAACTTTTTCTTGTAGACATTTTTTGCGATTTTCTGGTTTAATGAATTTTATTTACAGAAAAAACAAAATCATAGATTTTAAAGTAAAAAAAAAACAAAAACAAAATAAACCCTAAAACATCTTACAAATATACATATACTCTTATTATATGATCAAATAAACAAGTTATTAACAAACTTTAAATGAAATATAAATGAGCTTGTTTCTAAATATAAATAAGTTAAACAAGCTTTTATTTGAGCTTGGCTCATTTATTAAATGAGCTCTAAATTTTGTTTAAATTTATTTATTTACTTAGTGAGTAAACATAAATAAGCTCAAATTAAACTCATTTAAGAGTTCTTTACTGAACATAATAGTTTGTTTACACATCTATTTATGATGAGTTAAACTATCTAACGATGAGAAAGAAGAAAGGAAGACAACAACAACAAAAAAAAAAAAAAAGAGGTTGAAACCTTTGTGAAACCATGAAGACCACACTAAAATCCTTTAGCAATAAGAAAAAAAAAGGTCGTTAGCAATGGGTTCCATGGAATCATCAATCAGCAACATTTGTAAAATCTATCAATCATTGCTTTCTCACCGTGAAAAATCACCACCACTTATCGAACTTGCTCCTCTGCCATCATCGCCACTAGATCTAAAGCACCTTGGACTCATTAGATCTACCCTAGCTTTGTCATAGCAAAGCACTCTTAGTCACCTCTTGAGTCTTGCCTATCTACTGTTGTCTTCGTCCCTATCACCGTTGGTTGGGTTGTCAAATTCAACAATGGTCCTTTTTCTTCTTTCTCCATCGTTGGGTTCTATGGAGCCCAACAAACTACCCGAACCCACAGATTCAGCAACAAGGAGTTTTTTTTATTTTATTTTATAATTATATTTTTAGTTTTTTCTTTTAATTAAAATGAAATTGGATATAATTTTATTTTAATCGCATTTAGTTGGGAGTGCTATTCACAAAAGAAGTGTACTGGTGATTTAAGCAAAGCACAAAGACAGTTTTGGTTAAAAATAAACAAGGGGTGTTTGACTAAAAGGCCCAAAACTCATGAATGTATGGGCCATTTACCATATATATATAAAGCATACTCAAAATAGGTTCTGAAACGTTTCTTTGTCAAGTTAGCAGTGAGCAGTCTTATTGATTGCCATTGCTTTCAAGCAAAGAATTAATAGTCTTAGACAAATGAAGCTGCCTGTAAGATTCACATACTAGAGTTACATATATTTACGTAGTATATTCAAGTAAAAAGCACAAAATGTCAAACTCTTTGTTTACCTCAAATGTCCAGGACAGGACAGCATTTCCGTAAGGCTTCCAACAACAGTTTCAGCAGTTCGTGTAGTTAATATCAATTTCAAATGGCCATTCCCTCTGACTAGGATGCTTTCCTTTGTTCTCTCAGTTAACACCTTGTCCAGAATCATGGTCACAGATGATACTGTTTTAACTTGAAATACATACCTGTGCAATTGGCAAAATATAGGTTCAACTTCCATAAGACAGGAAGCGGCTCTTATTAGCATTTCCATTCTTGGATCCTCCTGCATGCATTGAGCAACTCTCAAGTAAGAAAACAAAAAGGATTGATAAAAAGAGTCCAGATTCATTTGATAATAAATAACCCAAGAATTAAAGAAAGAAAGAAAAAAAAGTTTCAGTCATATGAGGTGCTGGTGCTGCAGATATAGTATTACATTTAAAAACAGCATGGCTAGCACATTATGAGTCAACCTATTAGGACTCAATCCTGTTTGGTTTTGAAAAATATATTTAAGCGCTTGCACAAGGCACGTCTCATTCTGTTTCCCTTTCCTCCTCACTGCGGACACTGACATGCTGCTCCTCAACAACAGTTTCCTCACAACCTTCAAGAGTATTTTCATTTTGATCTATATATGCTTGCGAGCTCACCACCTGACCCATCAAGTCTTTGTGCTTCAGATTACCTGCCACAATAAGAGATTTGTATTTAGCTGTTAGAATCTGCATGTGCACGGATAATGAGCTGAAAGTAGCTTTCTCCTTTCTAAAAAACTTAAATATGGGTACCAAGTTACTCCAAAGATGATACCCTCTTTATTTGCCTACTCCCAAGCGGTGACACCACTAATAGTTTGAACAAAAAACCATAATAAATTGCATAGAAATGACAAGAAAGCAAGCGGAGGTTCAAGCAAACCTAAAAAAAGCCCAAAAAAGGGGGCAAATTCCACCAAGTTCTTGGGCCATATTGATTTGTAAAAGATCACTACACAGGTATGGGGTAAGTTCCAAAAACATTCAAAAGTTGGCTAGAAATATTAAACATGCAAGGAAGAAAATCATAAAGACAAATTAATTTCATTGGACCAAATAGGATGATCCCACTTGTATTGTTTTTGTAGACCAAAATGGATGCATGTTGCGTAAATCTGTCACCAGTTTGGCTATGCAGAATGAAAGGGAGACAAACAAATTCAAAAAGTAGTAATCTTGACAAATGCAGTTAGTTTAAGAATTGGTCCACAAAGCAACAATCAACAGAACTTAACATTTAAGGTTTATCAAAACATTATCAAAGGACACCAAAATATACAGTTATATATCAAATACCCATCCAGAAAGAGCATCCACTTGATGTAGTGTGGAGGAGACCCTTGACATGGAATAAGAATCGTTCCAAAGATCTCTTTGTAGCAGGAATCTTGCTGGTTACAGCTGTTTGTTTCAAGCCCTACCATATAAACAAGCACCAAGACCTGTTACAAATATGGTAACACAGGATATCTAGTCTCAGAAATATTTGAACATGTAGAACTAACCTTTGCTTCAGAACATAGAGTTTGTAATGTCCTTGTTGCCTTCTGAAGCTCTTTGACCTCCAATTTTTCAAGAAGCATAACCAGGCTTAGGCAAAAAATATTGATAGTATACATTAAGAACCACAGCTGACCAGAATGTCCATCAATCTCACCAGTTGAATAATAAGCTCATTATGCATCTGAATTTGAGTCTGCAAGAATTCAAAAACTGAAGAAGTTTCCAAATTTAGCATCCATAACCATCAATATCAAAAGAACATAGCAAGCCAAAAATCTAAAACAGATACCTTTAAGGAAAGACTCGACAAACTTCCCACCATACTTGACAGCCAAGGCATGCACGCTTATCTGCAATAATTTTAGTCTCATCATTTGAGACACAAGATAAAATCATGAAACAAAGAATAAACATTCTGAATTTAGAGCTAGCCACCTGCCTTGTCATGACTCCGGCACATGTTAACTAATGATACAACCACATTTACAGATTTCTGCAAATTGTTCAGCACTGCTTCCACAGTTTCTGCTTGATATTCAGCTCGCTGGTTCTCTAAAAGACTCACTTCTGTAACCTAATCAGGCAAGAATAAGCAATAAGAACTCTACAACTCCAGACCATTCAAGTTTGATCTTTAAAGAGACAGGCAGGATCTGCTGCTCACCAACTTGTTAAGAACACCAAGATTCTCTTCATGCTGCCAACCATATATATCTTCTGTAAAACTTCAGAAATAAAACCACAACAATTAACCAAAAATATGACAGAAGACATCTTACCAGTACACGGTACCACACAATGAATGTTGCAGAACAAAGAGTTGGGAAACCATGAAAATCATCTTCCTGGATTCCTTTGGTCAAGGGGGCCTAAAGACAATCACAGCTCAAAATGTGAGGTTTCTCAGTGACAAAAAAATTGGTCCAGCTGGTTGAAAGTTTATGTGGAAACAAGTTCTTTCCACCTGCAGACTTAATTTCATGTTTTGTTTAATATCAACTGAGTAATTTGAAAAGAGGAGTCTCCTGGAAATAGTTGAGGTTGAGAGCTAGGTGTGCAAGAAATATTGACAATTAACATTTATGCACCTGAGGTAAGATAGAGCAAGCAAGCTCATCCAACAAATCAGAAGGGGATTTGCTATTTACCAAAAGAACGTGAAGTATTTTCTGAACTACTTCTCCCTGAAACAAGGATGAAGTACAACATTTAAGGTATGAAACAATGACAAAAAAGGAAAAAATAATAATCATCCACAATCATAGCCAGGATAGATATTGGAAAAACATGTAGATGGACTAACTTTTCCCTTCCAGCCATTCTCAAGGTTGCCATCATCCCAATCATGCCTCAAAAGTTTATAAGCAGAAGTTCCCAATCTGTTATGCAAGTTAGCAAGGAGTTCCTGGAAGAGTCCGTTGTGAATATTCTTCCCATATCCTTGCACTGACTTCTCAAGCAGTTTCTGAACAGATTTAATTACTAAATCCAAAGTAAGTAGAACTTCCGAGGCCAACGAGAATGATAAAGTAATTGCTGCAGCAGAAAAAATCATCAGCACTGTCAAATGAAATGAACTTTCCACCAAACATAAAAGGTCATCAATATAAGAAGAAATGGAGCAATCTACCTTCTTCCAAAACTCCTTCTAGGAATGAATAAGCACCACAATATAAATAATCTACGTTCCCAGGTGAAGGGATTGATTGCATTCCTGAAAAAATGCAATCTGGTATCTTGCTGGGCTGGAAGGCCTCAAGAAGATCTGATAGGCAAGATTTTTCCTCCTGAATAGCAGAAAGATATAACATCTGCCCAATGTAATTTAAAAAATTAATATAATTGGGAAGACTAGGATAAAATGAGGATCGATATTGAACAGTTTTTCACCCCCCAAATGCACACAAGGATGGTGTTCACCTTGCTAAAGCAAGAAAGTGTCTCTTTAATTACTGAACTGCAAACTGATGACATTGAAATAACCATGTTGGTTAAACCCGGGTTCCTGGCTGAATCAGACTGGGCACTCCAGTGCTCCTGACATGACTCAGAGCCTACAAGTAAATTTGTAAAACATAAAAAAAATATAAAAAATGGTCTGGGGTTTATCCAAACAAATTAAAATACTATATGGTACCTTGTTTAAGCATTTGAATTGCACAATTAAGATGATTTCTGAGGCTTGGAAATAGCGGTCGTATTTTGCTTAAGAACACATTTACAGTCATCCTGCTTAGGTAAGGTGGACTGCTTAAGCATCTGGCTGAAAATTGTTTGCTTGGCAGAATGAAGTAATCCAGCTTGCAGTGAAGATCACGAAGTAGGTACAGATACAGGGGTAACTAGAGAAAAAAAAATGAACAGAAAAAAAAGAAAAACATGTTATGCTGCTAGTAGGCTGTGCTTGGGGAATCATCAGCACATGGAAAAGTATTGATTTTTCTTTGTTTCATAAAGGTGAAACATCAGCTTCAATGTGCATGGAGAAGCAATACCTCTGCAGCAGGGTCTGGGCAACAAGAATGTTGACTCTGCACCTGGAGAGAAGAGAGATAAGGTCACCTGATCAGCTCTTATCTTCCAATCAACTTATTGCAGAAAAGCCCAGGAAATCCAGTCTATTCCATAGGGTTTATAATATTTTAATCTCATGGGTCAACAAACAATGTGATATAGAACACACACACAAAAAAAAAAAAAAAATCCTCTGGTTCTCATGAGGTATAGGATTTAGTTCTTTTTGCTTCCTAGAAATAACTTCAGATGCTTCTTTTGTCCTACCTATATCAATCACCATATGAAATATTATGGTATGCTTCAAAGAATGCCAGACAGAGCACTAACCAGTCAGGAAAATGTCGCTATAGTTTTGCATCTGGATCATATAAAATAAATCTGAACTTTTTAGGCAATGATCTGACTCATTGAAAATGTCACTATAGTTTTGCATCTGGATCATATAAAATAAAATCTATGGGATTGCCAAATGCATGATGATGGAATTGAACGAATACAGTGTGCATGCATACCTCTGAAAAAGCCAAAATTGAAAAGCAGTCAGGAAGAAGAGGCCTGAATTTGTATCTCTCTGATTCTAGAACCTTAGTAGGTGCAGAAATTTCTATGCTTACGTCACTGGAGTGAGTGGAATTATGTTTTGCTGGCTCAGCTGCACTATCCTTAGAGCACAAACCAGAAGAATCACCATTTGGAACTTCCTGGCTTGTTTTTGAACCTAATTTTCTCAACACATCCTCAATTGTGGGCTGCATGCATTTTCCATTATCTGAACTTACTGACAACTTTGATGCCCTACCATTTTTCCTCTTCTTGTTGGGAGATGAACTCACATTTGTTTCCATATGCCTACTCTTATTCTCAAAATTCCTTGTAGAATTAGAGCAGCTTAAAAATGAGGATGCATCCATGTCCGGGTAGAGGTCAGGTAGAGAAACAGGATACTGTGTGAGATAATAATTTAACAGGCTCTCCAGAAACCTGCATTCATTTTTCAAAAGGTCACAAAATGCAGAAAATTTTGAAATAATCTATACAGAAAATGGAGAGGCAAGTTGAACCTTAAACACAGACACTGATAAGTTATAAACAAATATAAAGCATGGATGAAGACAGGATGAAAAATCAAAACATACTAGTAATGTTATTTTTATTTTCTCGATATATTGCATGCACTTTAGGAGGCAGACCTAGTCACGTTAGGAAATATTTTGACTTATCATACTGCCGCATTTTTCCTTTCTTATACGTGTTTGTAGTTCTATCTTCCATGATTCCCTCAGTTGTACTATGTCAATAGTAGATAAATAAAAAGGAAGGATGCAACTGTTTGGTTGGTTTCCAAGAAGTTAAAAAAGAAGAAAAAAAAAATCTCAAAATTTTCAGAAGGGTTTGAGGAAAATTTTGGGAGGGAAATTAATGTTAAAAAAAAAAAAAAGCACCAAAGACAAGACTTGACAATCAGACATTTTGTTCTTTTCCTTTCTCTCCATTCTCTCTCTCTCAAGAAAACAAGACAAAGGAAATATATTGTTCTTATCCTTTTTCCCTTCTTTACTCTTTCGTACTCCCCACTTTTCTCTTTTACCACATATACCCATCAATGTCATTGGTGGCTCCTCACTTGCCATGTGACAACAACATTTTAGCAAGGAATGAGGGCCACTCCTTAACATGCTAGCTTTACAGAAAGATATGGAAAATGATAAGACTGCCCGACAAAACAAAATTTATATGTACCAGCTCAGACATAGCTGTGACTCAAATGAGTAGGATTTTACTGGTGCCAAGCCTCCCAACTCTAGCTCACCTAAACACCCTCAGTGGACCTCTTAACTCTGGCCCACTGTCCTCCTGCAGTGGGCCTCTGAACTTTGGCTCACCAAATCTCCATCAGCGAGTACTCACCATGGTCTCTGCAGGAGCCATGGTATCAGTGAGTAGTGGAGAGGAGACCTAGAGCCTCAAGGTATACTTAGTAGCCTCGTCCCTTAAGCAAGATATACATGCTCCAAACTAGGTGGGATGCTCACCTAGAGATGCCATCGAGTACACTATCACATCAAAGGACATGAAGGCAGAATTGTATATAACCCCATGTTAGATGATCTTCTCACCTGTCATTCTCCTATGAACCACAAGAAACCCTACTTGGCAAATCCAATGATAGGTTAGTCGGCAATGTGATTAGGCCATTCACCCAAAGCCTATAGATGTTGCAATCCCCTATCTAGAAGACTACATGGCACCAAAATGCATTTACTCACTGTGATGGGCAAAAGGACAATGCCAAAGAACATATTTATAGACACTCTTGGGATACACGGTTCCAACATAGACTTGTGATTGAGAGAATTCTCTAAGGGCTTGTTTGGTTGGGTGGAATGGTTTTGGAGGGAATGGAATAACGATTCCATTCCATTCATGTTTGGTAGGGTCAGCAATGGAAAGACCATTCCATTCCATTGTTATGTTTGGTACACAAGAATTTTGATGGAATGAAATGTAAAAAATAACAAGATGACCAACATGCCCCCATAAATATATGTGTGGGTGTGGGTGTGGGTGTGCATATGTAGATATATTTGTATTTCTATTCTAAATTAAATTCCAAAACTAGGATTTAACTGAATATAACTTACACTAATTAAATAAATGAAATATACTTAAAACGAAATAAATAAAATAAAAAAATTATTTATAAGACTAGGGTTTGGAGCTCCAAATGTTAACAACGGCAATGATGACAGCCAGCAGTAGAGATCAGTGAAGGCAGCAATGGTGGTGCTCGCTGTGTTGTGATGCTTGCTGAAATATAGATGGGGCAAAGGTGGCAGTTCTGCTACCTGAGAAATGGAAAATGGGAAGGATAGAGAGAGATTGAGAGAGGCAATGGAGGTGGTGGCCAATGACTTGAGTTGAGGCAGTGAAGCAGATGGTCAGATCAAAGAAGTTGCTGAATTAACTGCTCCTCCAGAATGGCTGGTAATACCACTTAATGGCGGATAGTGAGGACAGTGGAGGAGGTTGTGGTAAGGCCGGTGTTGCTCAACAACAATCAGAGGCTCTATTCACAGTGGCCTTGCTAGATCAGGGAGAGGTAGAGACAAAGAAGATAGTAGCAATGGCAGAGGAAGAGGTCAGTGGCGGCGGTGGCAATGGTGGACTGGTGATAAAAAATGAAGAAGATGAATATGGGATGGCTAGGGTTCTTGCTTAGGTTTGTAATTTTTGAAAATTATTGAGGGTCAATTTGTAATTGTGGTATGGATTCCATGAAGTGGATTTCCATTCCATCCATTTTAGAAGGGAATGGGGACTCCATTCCATAGATGTAATCAAACACATTTTTATTGGATTCCCGTTCCCATTCCATTGGCCTCCATTCTGTTCAACCAAACAGTCCCTAAATCATTAACAGAAAATGGATGGTCATTTTTTAACCTTGGGTTAAAAAAAAAAAAAGAAGAAGCCTTTACTTATCGTTTAATTAAACAGCAGAAAGCAATTTGAACAAAGTGTGTTAGCACAAATCTCAGGGGAACTCAAAATATCATTTACCAAAAGCAAGGTCATGCTTAAAAACATACAGAAGATTTCTTAAGCGCTTCAATAACTTCGCAATTATTTCCAGTTTTGTTGCTTGACTGACACAGTCAAATCTTCCAGCAACTTGTGTAGAGAAAGCATTAAGCTACACAAGGGAGTACAAGCATTAGATACATTCTAAAAATCATATGATATGACCTGTCTTAACTATAACCTTGACAAGTTCCAATCTCAATACCTACCAGCTCCCTAATCCAGTTAGCTGCATAGTAGAGAGATAAGCAAACAATCTGTTTCTGCTTTGCTGTCAGAAGCTGCCATGCTGCTTCACAGAAGAACTGATGAAACAGGACAACACATGTTAGTAAAAGGATGGTGGTAGCAAATTTGACCTACCAAGTTAATAAAACATTGGGAGTACTGAATGTTAGTATCATTGGATAATATAAGAAAATATATAATAGGTAGGTGGTTTGCTATAAGTATTCATACAGAGGCATAGGTAAGCATAGTGTGGTTTTACATTATTGGGTTTCATGGGTTTTTCCCTGAATCCCTGTCTTCAGGATCAGGTAACTCTACCTCTGCAATTCAGAACAGTTACAACTTAAAACTGCATCAGAAATGCACCACTCACTCCAATAGGGAATGGTTTTGGATTTCCAAAATTTTCTATCTGTTATATCAGTCTTCTCAAACATGGACACACGCACAAAAAAACAAAAAAAGTACAATGTATCTTGAGATAAACCCATTTAGTGCCAAAAGCAGTTTTAGCTCATGAAGAAGAGTAAAGATCACATATGCCACTTTGTCATAATGAATCAAATCCATGACATTGGTGAAAAATCCATCCAATTGATAATTCTGGTGAGGTATTAGAATTGCTGATTTTTCATTAAAAAAAAGAAAAAAGAAAAGACAAAAAGATTAAGTGACAATTGAATAGTAAGTAGAAAGTGCTAAGAGTCAAGGGTGAAAATGTTTAGAAAAATCTCAACTTAAAGTTACGCACAGGTCATCTTAAGCGTTTTTATTATTTAAGTAGGCTTATTTTCGCTATTAAAGCTAAACATTTAATCTTAAAATAAACCAGATTAACATTGTCCTGCAACCAAATTATTAACAATAGAAAGAAACTTAAACAGAGCATTTAGTTTCCTCTTATCTATGCCAGATATGATTAAGTCTGAAAAGTTGAAACTTCAATCAGGCTAGTGTTTAGTGATAGAAGTAAAATGGAAAATAATAATAAAAATAAAATAACATAACATAACATAAAACTTTATATAAAAGCTGATGGAACAGAGAATTCTTGTTGTCTTCTTTGTGTTAAATATTGAATATTAGGCTAAATATAAAAAAAATGATAAGGATTTTTCTCGCTTTAAAGGTGAGGCTGTCATGCTAAACAGATTAACACTTCCAATTTATGTTATGGTAATATAATTGAATCATACTTTTCTGTCGTGATCTGAAGAATTAGGAAATAACAGAAAGCAACAGTTGAAGTTTTATTTTACAGTTACAACTGTTAGCAGAATCTGTTAACAATATAACTAGATAACTGCTGTAAATACCAAAACTACTGTAAATAACTGCTGCAAATATCAAGTAACTGCTGTGGATAGTCATATATAAAGCTATGCCACTTAGATCCAGGATTACCAAGAAATAAATTGAAATTCTCTCATTTTCTCTCTATCTATTTTCTGTTTCCCTTTGTTCTTCTCTCTATTTTCTCCCTAAATTCTCTCTTTTCTCTCTCTTTCTTTCTTCTTTCTCGATTGTCAATTAGAAATTCTAGATTCAAAACCTAAGGTCTTGACAATTGGTATCAAAGCAGTCGGTTCTTGGATTGCTATTCACAACAACTCACATCTACAAGTTTTGGAGCTATGGCAGACAGTACTTGAATGAAACAATTGGAGGCGTAGGTCAACCAGGTTAACTCCCTGGTGACCAATTTGCAGACTCAAATGGAAGCATTGGAGTCTAGGGCGAGCAAGAATCAGGAAAGCCTTAGTTGTTGGAAAACAAGCTGGATGCTTTGAGGGAGGGTTTGGCTAAGAGGCTGGACACATTCTTGCAGATATTTTACAAGATTCCACAGTTAAGTCTATTGGAGGATTTTCCGCCCAAGGAGAATGGAGATCCAATCTTGGAAGGTAATGGCTTAAATCTCAAATAAACTAGAACTCCTTTAATAGAAGTTGAAAATATGCATGAAAGGGAGTTTATGGCCGATAGGATGAATGATAGAAGGATGGAAAACAACTCAATGAATAATTCCGATACTCATAGTGTTGTTTCTATGCCAAAATTGGAGATTCCTATGTTTGACGGCAAGAACCCTAGATGGTGGGTGAGGAGATGTAAGAAGTTTTTTTCAATTATACAACATAGGAGTCTCAAAAGGTTAACCTGGCTTTAGCCTACTTGAATGATGCAGTTGATGCATGGTTTCAAGGTTGGGAGAGGCTTAGAGAAGAATGTGTTTGGCAGGACTTTCTGGAAAAATTTAGCAAGAGATTTGGGGACAAGAAAATGACTTGATGTTATAGAAGAATTCAATCAGTTGAGACAGGTTGGAATAGTTTTAGAATATCAAACCAAGTTTGAAGAACTTAAATCACTAATGATCATTACCAACCCCTCTCTTTGAGAAGCATATTTTGTTTCAAGTTTTATAAGTAGCCTTAGTAAAGAATTTAGGCCAGTAGTGAAGATGTTGTAACCTGAAACAGTTAAGTAGGTAGCAAAGAAGGCAAAACTACAGGAATTGACATAAGAGGCCATATTCAAGAAGCATCTATAGGAACCAAGTTTCCCTTATTCAAATTCTCGTTCTATGGACCAATTTGCACCCAAATAACAATACTTGGAAATTTCTGTCAGATCTCCTACCTCAATTTCCTCGAGTTGCTCAGTTTCTTTGATTTTCTTGAGGAAAATTTTGAAGGGAAATATTGTGATCCGAAAAATTAGAAGATAGCAAAAAGCAGAAGTTGAAATTTTATTTTACAGTTACAACTGTTAGTAGAATCTGTTAACAATATAACCAAATAACTGTTGTAAATAATTGTTGCAAATATCAAATAACTGTTGTAAATAATTGCTCGTTCTATGGACCCATTTGCACCCGGATAACAATACTTGGGAATTTATATCGGATCTCCTAGCTCAATTTCTTTGATTTTCTTGAGGACAAAAAAATTTTGAAGGGAAATATCGTGATCCGAAGAATTAAAAGATAGCAGAAAGCAGCAATTGAAGTTTTATTTTATAGTTACAACTGTTAGTAAAATTTGTTAGCAATATAACCAAATAATTGTTGTAAATGCCAAAACTATTGTAATTAACTATTGCAAATATCAAATAACTGCTGTAAATAATTGTTGTCTTGTGGATGGTCATATATAAAGCTATGACACTTAGATCCGGGATTATCCAGAAATTAATTGAAGTTCTCTCATTTTCTCTCTATCTATTCTTTGTTTCCCTCTATTCTTCTCTCTATTTTTTCTCTCTCTCTTTCTTTATTCTTTCTCAATTGTCAATTAGAAATCCTAGACTCGAAACCTAGGGTCTTGACATTTTCTAAATTATGAGTACAATGAAGACTCATAGAGATGTGATTTCCAAAATTATATACACATCATATAACCAAGACACAAGATGCATCTATGAACACTTGGATCTTCCAAGAGAGGGAGGAATATAAAACCTAAGAGGACTGTTAACTTCATTCCCAAATGTTTTACAACACTACAAATGGACAAATGGCCAATTCATTCTTCAAATTGATCTTCATTTTTCAAGAAACCAAAAGTGAGAAGCCACAGAGTATTTGCATAAAACAGCAATCAGGTACAGGAGGCTTGTGCAGTAAAATTTGACATGAAAGAAAACTTGATACAAGTTTGCATTCTATTATTGCAGGATGCTTGTGCTGCTTTTAGTATATCAAAATAGAATAGGGTACCTAGTTGGATCAATCAGGTAATGCATGGCATTATGACATGATGGTCACACAGTTTAGAGGACCTAGAGTTCGACAAATGATATAAAGATGTAGTCAGGTTCTTTTTGCATCATGATGATTAGGAATTCAAGGATATTATTTCTACGTTGTAGAAGCCGAGTAGATTGAAGTTGTTTCCAATGTTTTTAAAACCCTTTACACACATAATTCCTTGCCTTACAAACAAAGTGACCTAGTCCTATGTAAGATAACAGATTTATTAACCTCATTTGGAGCTTTACTTTCAACCAGCTGTAATTTCTTAGGTATACTATTTCATCTCAAGTCTGAAGTGACAAAATCTTATTGGATCTGATTCAGACAAAATGCAAACAAAAAAAAAAAGGAAAAAAATTAGAAAAGAATTGGATAATTTTCTTAATTTGTTCAAATGTTAACGCATCAATATACCATGGTTTGTCAAACACAGAAATAACTCAACAAAGTTTCCAGGAACATCTGAATTTCACCTTAAAGGAAGGAAGATGTAACGGACAGCCAAGTAATGCATCAATCCCTGCAAGAGAACCCTGATTGGCCACCCTCTCAATCTGAAAAGAATTAACAGCAAATTCAGGAGAAAACAGTTTCTATGCAGATTCACCAAGTCCATGTCAAAATTGCACTTACCATGGAGAGTAAATGAAATTTAGCAGGAAGAGTTTGTATCAACGATGTTGACCTGAACGGCAAAGTCCAAAAGCTTCACTCACTACCATGGGCAGAACACAGCACAAATGTAAACAAATAATTCATGTGTTTCTTCCAAGGATCTGGGAATGGAGAATTAGAAAATGGAATCCTTAATTAAGAAATTTTGTGCTGGTTTTATTCTTAAGAGCCCTAAAGTTTAAGCAGAAAAACTTTGTTTGAATGAAAAAGGAGAAAAAAAAAGGGGGGGAGGGGGATCTGGTAAGGTGTCCCATTAACAATAAAATGCACCTTTCTCATCAACTCTTTGTACTACCATGTCACTGGAACTATAGGTACGGCACCTAATGCCGTGACACTAGATGTGGGACTTGATTTATCAGGGTTAAAACCAGTCATAATATTTTCCTTTTTCTGCTACTGAACTTATAAAGGGTGACAGAGGCAAATCTTCCTCATATGTTTTGATTCAATAGTTTTGCACAATTATTTCAAATTTCCCTACTCTTAAAAAGCAAGACAAATCACAATTTTAGATTTTCATCTCAATTTTTGACATACTAGACCTCATAAATTTAGAAATACAAAGATAATAATGAAGCATTTTTGACATGTAAAAGATTAAACATATTTGATCAATTACTTAGAGATTCATGGGGTCTTTCATTCCAGATTACAACTTACACCTAAAAAATAGTGAAAAAGACAACTTAACGTGAGCAAATTAACATAAAAGATGATCAGACAAAAAGCCCAAATCTAAAATCACAATCAAGATAGAAAAAAAATGGAAAAAATGAAAATGAAAGGTAAGTAACGAGGAAAAATTACGTGCTTATTACTTTAAGCTGAATTTTGTTAACTACTCTGGGTTAATGAAATACTGAGAACTAATTCCAAATTGTCAACTAAAAACATCCTAAGAGAAGTTAAGTCACATTACTGCATTGATGCATAAACCATTGGCAAAATGTTCAAACAAACTGGAGATATGTCACCATCCAAGTTCATCCCTAGTTCTCCTGTGTCAGAACAAAGATAGAGGAAATTTAAGTTTCTTCTCAAATTGAGAGAGAGAGAGGCATGTTACTAAAGATTTAAAATTTCTTCATTATAGGTCACCTTCTAAGCCACTGTATGAATCCTTGACAGACAACTGCCCACCTTCAACATCTGCTAAGAATGAAGATTCAAATTCACTAGCATATTTGCCAATCCTGCAAGACAAACAAGATTATTTCTATATGTAATATTTTTTTATTCTAAATGCAAAAATTTGTGTAGCTTTCATCATATAACTCACCATTCCATAACCGCTGGGTGAAAAGTTCTGCAACTCAATATGGAACTGAGCTCATCAGAAAACATGATTGATGACAAGGGCAACTTCTTGCAAGCCTCCATACATGTTTTCAAAAGATCGACAGCCTCCTCAAAAACTGGCTTCTGTAGAGAATATTCCAAATCTCTGAATGCAAATGCTAGAAACCAGAAATGTCATGCATTGTGACATGAAAAAGCAGCAGGAAGTTTAATGTTGGATATTGGGTCATGAACCCAAGTCTGGGTGGGTGCGTAATGAGCAAGCCAGACTGGTTAGAGAAGATCTGTTTTTTTGTGGCAGCTGTCCTTGTCTACTTTTTGCCTTTTTGGCATGACAATACCCTAGTCTATAATCCATAAAATCTTCTTTTTGGAAAATAACTTATTTCATATGCAAGCATAAGAGGCTTTAGAAAGCATATATTTTCATCATCTGCATCCTCTCTTTATACATTTGAAAACATTAATAGTTTTTATAAGGTGAAAAGTGAGGGTGTTTCTCTCTTCACATAGAATCCTCCATTGCAAGTGAATGATTACAGATGGAAGTGATTGCATGAAAAGCACAGGAGCATGAAGAATATTATTGTTCATCGACTCTTGGCAAAGCAATTGAAATACAAGGTTTAAATCAAAGAACACTTTTATCTACCCTAAGCAAAGATGGGATAAATAATCCCATAAAAAAATTTAATTCCAAGTTATGGCTTGTAAAATTCTGATTTTGAATGATAGGGGTATTTTTTGACATTTTGATCCATGAGGGGAATTTTGGTAATTTTGACTTCAAACTTTTGGAACAGGGGAAAGTGACTAAAAAATTTATTTTGGGGTCTAATCATCCAAAAAATTTAGGTAATTTGGGCTAAAAGATGAATTTGAGGAAAAAATGAGAAGATAGCCCAAAAATCAAAATTAAATATTAAAGAAGTAGATAATTGCTGAAAATGATGGGAAAATTTCATAAAGGGTTTTGATGTGGAAATTAACGAAATATGAAAATTTTCAAATATTCGAATTTTCAAAAAATTGGAGAAAGTGCCCAAAAAATGACAATTAACGTTTAAAATTGAGGAAAGATTCTGGAAAATTCCAGAAAAAATATATTAGGGCAGAGAGCCATTTGAGAGCTAATTATATGCTGAGAATATCTTTGGGATATCAGAGAAACTTCAGAAAAAAGATCCTTCATTGAAAAATAAAGTAAATAAGCTAGAGATGTTCAAAACTATGGCATTTGATGCAGAAGTAAAAAAACAAAGTTCCTACCAGTCAAGATGACATTAGAATTTGGGATTCAGTGAAACTTTCTTACCTGGGACAAGGAGCAGGATGCATTACTTGCATCCCCAAGATAGGAAACTATCTTCAGAGTTCCAATCAGACCCATCTTTTTATACTTTAGATCTGCATTACTAATCTGCCAAATAGGAAGGGTGTTATAAAACAAGCAAATTTACCATTACAAAAGCATATCTGGTGAAGTGGAATCCTGATAAAGAAAGTTGCAGAGAAAGCTCCCAAGTAACCAAATCTCCACTTCACCTGCTTTCTTACAATCATCAAGAGTTCATTTGCAGCAGAAGATCCTAATGAGTCTGAAGTAGACCATGCAGACAGTGCCAGAAGGCTAAAAACTTCATAGACCTGCACTATGATAAAGGCAGGTGAAAGAGCAGGTAGAACTGATTGAATTATAACAGTAGCATTGAAAGAAAGTAACAGTAACCTTGTGAAGATTTTCAACACTAAATCCTTCCAGGTAATCCAAGATACCTGAAGAACAAAGATTGGAACTTGTCAAGAAAAATTTAAGGCTGTAAATCTATTAAATGACGGTGAAAATATATATTGATGGAAACATTACCGTTTATGTGGGAAGAAAGTGGACTCAATTCCTGCGGATACTTGGAGGCAAGCAGAATCATTGCATCCAAGGCAGAACTCACTTCAAAATTAATGCCAGAACCCACATGTGCAACTAACGCACCCAGAACCTGAATAATAAGCCTGCATGAGTGTTCCAGAACAGCAAGTTCTTATCCCCCCCCTCCCCCCTCCAAAAAAAAATAATAATAATAATAATAATAATAATTAATTAATAGGCTGAATAGGTAGGAAAAAAAGTTATTGCTAGAGCTTACTTCTTGTCTTGAATAAGTGTCAACAAACTCTTGAAACAGAGATCTAAAGATGTGAATGCCAAACTCCCTTGCTTTTAGTTCTTTATATCCCAGCAAGCACTCAGACAATGAAAGAAATGAGGGAAAGTAGTCCTAAATCAGATGGATCAACACATAATGAGCTTTAAAAGAAATCACTTCAATGCATGTCATCATTTTGCAAACATGAACTGATTTGATACCTGTACTAGTTCCTTGTTCCCCTGAATGCACTGATCAAACAAAACATCCTGAATACAACCTTCAATAATTTTCCTTTTGAAAATCTTTTCAACACTCTTTTGCAAAGAGCCCCCATTCATGTATATGAGCAGAAGCAACCAGATATCAATGACCTTGTGATCCCTAGCCCTTTGGAGGCATTTCAATTCTTTCAATATCTCCTGGCATAGTATCTAGAGACAGAGGCATCTTCAATAAGCATATTTTGTTTGAAAAACCTAATTAATTGAAGAAACAGATTAGATCATATGCAAAACATACATTTTTAAACTGAAGACTAGATCTCAGGGCATCAAGAACTGAAGACTCTGCATTATCCGCTGAAGATTTTCCTTTCAGCTTATTGTTCTGTATTAATCGAGTACTACTGGATAACCCAAAAAATTTTAACTGCTCCCTAATCTGTGAGATTATTCTTCGAGCATTTGCTGCTGTTGCAGAAAGCAGTAAGAATCTAAGCAGATATGGCATGTGTTCTGCATCAATTGTTCGTATGCAGGATAATGCTATTGTAATCACCTTCAAAATAAATAGTCATGGTTGATGAATAAATGGAATCTAAATCACATATATATATGACACTGGAATAAGAGCAATATCCTGAGGTATATGTATGGAGGAAAGAAACCTGGTCTTGCAAATGATCATCCAAGTTGAGGTTGGAGAAAGAGTCAAGCACCGGGACAATGATGGTGGAGTCTTCTTGAAGCATTTGAGTGAGTGAATCAACTACTGCTTGATTGTTTTGATCACCAATCATCTCAGGTAATGATCCAATTATCTCTTTCTTCAAGGGAAGGGGACAAATGGAGAGGACTTGCAACAACTTGTCGGTGAATGCATAAGAATCAACTAGGAAGTCAAGCCACCTGAACTGATTCAGAATTAGCCTTGCCACATCATCGTCAAGTGAAGCCGAATACAATCCACTTGTGTTGTGGGCATTATCCCCGTGATCGAAGTACTCGGGAAGCTTCTCGAGCAACACGATTTGAAGGTCTAATTGGATGGAAGGTACCAGTAACAGAACTCGAACTAGGCTTTCTTTCCTTACCAACGAACCAGAGCAGTCAAAATTTGAAGAGACCAAAACCCTAACAAGTACAAATGTTAGTACATCTCTTCTAAAGCCAACGGCCACGATCTCACAACAATAAGATAATTCACTAACCATAGACTTTGCACAGAGACAATTACAAACCCTAAAAGTAGTTTTCCATGCAAATAACAACAATTAGTGGATTATTCCATTGTTACGGGATCAGCTAGTCAGAGACTAAGACTGACCTGCGGAGATTGATAGGGCTTTCGATGTAAGACGAGTAGCCGGAAAGGAAGACGGAGCGGAGAGAGGGGTCATCGGAGAAGAGGCGGTGGAGGTGGTGGCGGAGCTTGTGGATGTCGGACGGGAGACGGAGCGGCGCCGACGACGTCAGAGTGCAGCCGGCATCTGTTAGCACTGACACCATCTTCTCGATGGGAGAAGGAGGAGGGACGGCGTCAATTGCTGATACATGAGATTCCGATGCTCCGTCGCCATCGCTGGCGCCGCCGAATCGCAGTCGCTGGTGGTTGGTGGGGATTTTGGGGGGTTGGGCCAAGGCATTGGAGGAAGTCGAAGGCCTCCTCTTGCGTTGATTATTGAGGAGCACCATTCTCTCTCTCTCTCTCTCTCTCTCTCTCTCTCGCTACTGTGTTTTCTTCCCCCCAACCGATGCATCAACAACTTCTAGCGAAGAGCGGCAATGGCGCCAAATTTTTATTTTTTTGATTTTTTTTAAGATATCGGGCCCATAGCATATGGGCTGGGCAGGGCTGCGCAGACCACTTTCGTCACAGCACGGCCCATACAGTGTTGGCCTACACAGCTTATTTAATACCTATACTAATTCTCTATTCAACATAATTTTTTCTCTAAATATACTTTTGGCAATTTAACAATTTGATTAAGTTTATTTAATACGACTTAACCTTCTAATATACTTTATTAATTTTAATAGCAAAGATGGCTTTTTGCTGTCAATTCTCTCTGATAATATTAATTTTGTTATTGCTCTGCTAAGAACCATTTTTTTGTTTCAAAAAATAATATCATTTGTATAAAATTTCAAAATACTATTAACATCATCTAATTATTGGGCAATCAAGTTTTAATATTTGATTAAGATTAATTGAGACTAGAGATGGCAAACGGGCCGGGCCAAATCGGCCCGCTTAAAAATTTGGCTAGCAGATTGCTAGCCCTAGCCCTGTCCTACACGGGCCCGCGGGCCAAACGGGCGAGACAGAGGGCGAGGGCGAGGGCGAGGGGCGCGGGCGAGACAGAGGGGCGCGGGCGAAGGCGAGAGACAAGGGCGAGGGCGAGGGCAACAGAGGGCAAGGCAGAGGGTGAGGGCGTGGGCGAGAGGCGAGGCTGAGGGGGGGTGTTTTGTGGCCGATTAGCGAGTCATCCCGGCCCGCCACCATTTGGCCCGCCGGGTCGGGCCAAATCGGCCCGGCCTTAAATGGACCAGCAAAATGCTGGCCCTAGCCTGGTCCCGGACTGAGCCCATTTTGCCATCTCTAATTGAGACCATAGTGAAATAATATATCAATTATAATTATTCTATATAATTATTCCTATTTTACAGAAAAAAATAGTTTTACAATTCAAATTCATAACTTTTTAATTATTAAAAATAAAAAAAAGAAACACCCTATTAAAGGTACGTCCTAGCAACATATATGACCACCACTAATGGGTGTCTTAAAGTAACAATAACCTTCCCACTTTCGTGTCAAACGTGACACCATTACACCATTTTATTTGTCAATCTACCCATTTTAGCCAATGAAGTTGAACAATCTCAAATTCACTACCTAGATCAAGAAAACTCTACTCTTAAACGGACTGAAGCTCCAAGATTTTTCTTCCAGAGATCGAACCCATATGTTCCAAGCAACCACGCTGCGGCCAGCAGGTTCAGAACATTGGAAATGCCTCCTGACAATTCCACCTAGAGAGGGGAAGAAGAAGAAGAAGAAGAAACAGAGGAGGAAGAAGACAGCTAATCCAGTTTCAGTACGATGCTAGAAAGGCAATACTGTAACTGTTTAAAGCTATCAAAATGCAGATGACCTATATATCACCATAAACAGTACCTTCAGATGATTTAATTACCCCATCCTCAGGAGCTGCCTTTGCCGCAATGAACATTGTTTGCAGATCTGTTGAACCACCTAATCATTGCTGAAAACAAAACAAAAAGTTGGCTGAAGGAAGGAACCCACTAAGCAGAACAAATGGATCCATTTCCAGTAATGGCACAATCGGAGAAGTGCATTCAGGTTGAGGAAATAAGAGCTTCAATAAAAAGGGCGGGCAAAAACAACCATACCCAGACAAAATTCAAGTGCCAAGCTGAATGGCCTCAGCCCCAGCTGTTTGTTCATTTGAGCCTAGACCAGGAAATTGACCAATATCATGTCCTTCGAGTGGTTGAAAGGCATTATCTAAACCAACAGTGAACTCTTCTGGACGAACTCCACCGCTTTGGAAGTAATCTGCAATCTGTAGTGCAAGACCATTTGTTGGTTTTATATCACAAACTTGGATCCCCACATAATATGGAAGAGGGAAAAAAATAAAAGAAAATGCTATAGTGACAGAGATGCACCATAAATCTATACAGTCTAGCTTAAGTATCCGGGTGTTCATATTAATGGATAAACAAAGCAAATCATAAGAGAGAAAAGAAAGAATAAAAAGGACTTGCATGATTAGCAAGAGATATGCCACTTAAGGCTGCTGCCTCTAGACTTGAACCCAGTAGCCAATCACCACATATGCCAGCCCTTCCATGAGGATCAAAGATGGAAGGAATGCGCGGGGTATTAGTGGGAAGACCAGCACCCCTGCAGAATTTAGGCAATGCGAAACTTACAACACAGATTGGAAGAAATCTAAAATATACCGAAAACAGAAAACAGTTATAAGAGAAAGTTAACAAGAAGAGGTCATCAATATATATATATATATATATCTCTTAATAATTCTGACACAATATTACTCAAGAGTACCATTTCCTTGCAATAGAACAAGCAACACTATGTCCAAAGTAAAAGGCACCTTCCAGAAGTATGCCTAATTTCTCTAATATGGTAAGAGAGTTTAACAGCATGGTAATTATAATTACTCAACATGTTAACCACTAATTTTGATCAAGCTCCCTCCCTGCTGCATGGGCTCAGCTGGCTCCCCCACTTCCCCCCCACCCCAATGATCAACTGCCCCTTCCTGTCCAATGAAGTCTCCCTCAGACAAACTCCCCATTCTTCTTCTACATATCTTGGTGTCGAATCCCAGATCCCATCTGGGAGTAGTAATCTGGTGTGTCGGCAGTTGAGAGAAAAAGAAGGAAGAAAGAAGAGAGAGGAAGAGGAAGAGGAAGAAGAAGAAGAAGAATGACCAACAGCCTAAGCTTATGTAGGCTTATGGGTTCAGACTGAAAACGAAAAAGAAAAAAGAACAAAAAAGTTAAAATTCTAAATTAAGGGCATCATTGTCAATACCAATTGTATAAGCCTCACATAAATAAAATTTATATCAAACACTACATTTAAATTTTATTTTCAAAATTTTAGGAAAGAACAAAATTATCAAACAACATATTTGGTCTTCATTTTTGTAAACTGAAAAAAAAAATAGAAGATAGAAAATTATAAGCTCTGTCAAATTGCTCCTCAGCCTTCACACCATCATAACAACATTTTGACAGGAAAAACTTGGAAAATAATAGCCTGAAACTGTTCATGCAGTCCATGGAACCAAAAATTGCTTGAACCCAAGAAATCACTATTGCCAGATTTATAACCCCATCAAACAGCACCCTGTTCTCACAGACAAGATATCTTCATTGTAGTTTGATTCCAAAATGGTAGTAGCAAAACTTCAAAGACTTTAGTAGGAAGAAAATAAGTCCACGGAGACCATATCAGAAAAGTTTCGTTTGTAACTGATACCTATTCACTCCCAACCACAAATAGAAAACAGATTCACATGAATCCTGTATTCCCTACTGTCACCCCACCTATCTGGTGTACCTAAGAAGGTCTCATACCATAATTGAAGTCGAGTATAAAAGGGTCTCTTCAGTGAGTTTTTTGATAATCCCAGTGCTTCCTCTATGCCCTTAAACATTGCTTCCTTCACCTTCTCCGCTGTGGCAGCTGGAATATTTTCCTGGCAATGCAAAAATGTATCATTTCTGAGAATCTAGAAAGAACCTCAAAACACAAACAAGCTAACTAATTCTAGGATTTAGATGTTCGAACAAAATTGTTAATAATTATTGCTTCCAACGCAAACAGGGAAGGTTTCCCTCCCTGCTGACCAGTGTTAAGTAATGTCATTTTGTTAAGGCAGCCATGTCCATTTGACTAGAGCATCAGCTCAAAAAAAGAACCCAATTATTTTAATCAGTATTATTGGTTTGCACAAGTATTTTGTGTCCTGGTGTGTGTGTGGTGCATTGGCATGTTCATATGGTTGGCCAGAGCATCAGCTGTTGACCTAAAATACCCACTTACTTTAATTGGTAATGCTGCTTTAGTCCAAGAATTATGTGTATGTACATGCAAATATGCAGTATGCTTATATGGTTGGTCAAAGAGAAACTCAGCTATAACTGACCTGTGGAACCTTGTTCCTTCTTCCAAAAGCAGCTGTGCTGAAGAAGGTCCAACAGTGAGGAGAGTTTGGGGGGCATGATAGTTTCTTTGTGTTGTTTGCCATCCAAGAGAGAGAATCAACTCCTTTTACAAAAGCTCCTTCAAAAGTAACTGAATTAGGAGGGATTGGAAGAGGATCCTCAAATGCAGCAAGAAGAGCCCATATAGAACTCAGTTCAAGCTTCTGCAGAGAATTGAAAAGGAGAGAAGAAGATCATGAAGCAAACAACAATAGTGGAATCTTGTATTTGTGCCTTATTTGGTGGGACCCTTCATGCCTCCACCAATAATGACCAAAAGTAGAATAAGCTCAAGGCTAAAAACATGCAAAGAATCAAAATCTGTTCAGATATGAGCAGCTTCTGATATATAAGGCAGGACTCGCAACCTGCAACCATTTGCATTTCATATACAATTCCTGCATCGAGCTTTGAAGTAGGCATGCTGCGTGCATTTTGAACTACTTAAACATTATTTTCACCATCAAATTCCCAAAGTTGCAACAGCTCATACTACGTCATAGGGTAACATAAAATGTTATACTTAAATGGCATGCAGGATGGCCACTTCAAAGCAGGTTGAGAGAAAAGAGGGAGGAGAAATAAGGGGAACCCCAGGCAGGTTGCACCCTGGTTTTACCCAAGGTACAGAATAAAGCAATATGCTTGAATGCATGAATTGGGCTTCGAATAAGAGTTATGGCTTGAAAGCATACCCTAGACATGTGATGTTGCTGGAAGTCACTAAAAACACAATAGCATTGGGAAATAACAATAACTTGTAAACTGAACATTAGGGAAAAATAAGGACAGTAACCTTGAAGTGGAAGCAAGATTTAGCAAAATTACAAGGGAACAACAAAGATTCAGATACTCATTTGAGATTAGAGTTATGAACTTAGAGGTATCAAGGATTCCCAGGTGGACATAGATGCATTCATAGGTCCAGTTTATGGTTGTTATTGTACAGGCTCTACAGGGTTTGTCCCCTTTTGGTGTTTCTGTTCTAGTGATAATAAATAAATAAAAAAAGAAGAAAATCCATTGCTAGTATTTGTTTAGTATTGGGATGTCCATATGATTTATTCTTTTTTCAATACCAAAATCAACCCAACCAATATGGGCCCACATGCTTCTTTACATTAACTCCAAGATTATATGCACATATACTTTGAGGTAAGAACAGTATGCCATAGATATTAATGCAGCTGGGCATATTTTCAAATTTTGTTTAAATGGTAAAAGTAGTGACAGCCCAAGAAGCAGCAACATGGATATGAAGAACAAAATGGATA